>NC_091289.1:54200237-54524522 GCF_032444005.1 Ranitomeya imitator
CGGAGTGGTGGTGGCTGTGGTGTCCTCAGTATTGGAGCGAGAGATTCGTGAAGCCCAATCTCTTGCTCCCTCGTCCGTACCCAATGACAAGCTCTTTGTACCTGTCCAGTATCGGTTAAGGGTGCTTCGGGAGTCCCATGACTCAGCTCTTAGTGGGCATCCTGGAATCTCGGCCACGCGTAAAGTCATCACTAGGCTGTTTTGGTGGCCTTCGGTGGCTTCTGACGTCATTGGGTTTGTGTCTTCCTGTGAAACTTGTGCTCACGCTAAAACCTCCCGTAACCGGCCGGCCGGGGAATTGGTACCACTGCCAATTCCAGATAGACCGTGGACTCACCTGTCCATGGATTTTATCACTGATGTTCCCCACTCTCATGGCAAAACCGTTATCTGGGTAGTTGTTGATAGGTTCAGTAAGCAGGCGCATTTTGTACCTTTAGCGGGTCTCCCTAATGCTGAGACACTATCAAAACTATTCATGGAGCATGTGGCCTGATTGCATGGTGTGCCTGTCAATGTGGTGTCTGATAGAGGAGTGCAATTTGTGGCAAAATTCTGGAGGGCTTTTTGTAAAAGGCTGGGTATCAGTCTGTCCTTTTCTTCAGCCTACCATCCCGAGATCAACGGTCAGACTGAGAGGACCAATCAGTCTTTGGAGCAGATATTGCGATGTCTTGCTATGTCCAGACAGGATGATTGGTGCTCTGCGGTACCCATGGCAGAATTTGCTCTTAATAATTGTGTCAATCAGTCCACTGGTACGTCCCCGTTCTTCTGCAACTATGGGTTTAACCCTCACTTTGGTGAGTTTTCCCGGCTGGATTTGGGGTGTCCAGGGGCTGATTCAGCCTTTCTGCAGTTAGGAGAGCTCTGGAGGGAGGTTCAGAGAAACATAGGGGAGGCTCAGGGCAAGTATAAATTTTTTGCCGATAAATGACGTTCTGTGGGGCCGACTTACCAGCTGGGGGATAAGGTATGGTTATCCACTAAGAATATTAGATTGAGGATTCCCTCTGCTAAGCTGAAAGATGAAATTTTGGAGGTGGTTAATCCTGTGTCCTTCCGTCTGTGCTTGCTTCCGTCGTTGCGGATCCCCAATGTATTCCATAAGGCGCTTCTGAAGCCGTCAGTGCCTTCCTCAGGTGGGTCTCCCGCGCACCCTCCGCCTGTTGTGGTTGATGGCCAGACTGAGTATGAGGTGGAACGGGTGGTGGATTCTCATATGCTCCGCCGTTCACTGCAGTACTTGGTCCATTGGAGGGGTTACGGTCCTGAGGACCGGTCGTGGGTGCCGGCGCGTTTGGTCCATGCAGATCGGCTGGTCCGGGCCTTTCATGCTCGTTATCCAGAGAAGCCTGGGGGTCCAGTGGCCCCCCATTGAGAGGGGGGTACTGTCATGATCCAGTTCTGAGATTATATTCAGCTCTCTTGTCTCTGGACTGGTTATGTGGGAGTTAATCCTCTCTGCCTCACTCTGAAGCTGGCTGAGCTATTTAAGTCCTCTGCAGCCTGTGGGCCAGTGTCAGCTATAGTTCATGTTACATGGTTTGAGCACCTGACCTGGATCCCTGTACTAGTGTTCCTCTTTGCCTCTGACTGCCTGCACCCATTTATGACTTGGCCTGTACCCTGACTCCGTCTTTCGTCTCACGTTTTGGTTACCACGTTCCCGGTAGGCTCTGAGGTCTTGCTTGTCCCCGACTATTCTCTGCTCGCCCCTTCTGTACCGCGCTGCTATCTCCATGTATGACCTTGGCTTGTCTGATGTCTCTTTCATTAGCTGTGACACCTGTGTTGTTGTTCAGTGTTGCTGCGCTGTGTGTACAACCTCCTTTTAGGTTGCTCTATACTGCACTGCAGCAGCACATTACAGCTTTATTTTGAATGGAGCGAAAGGGGGGTGATTTGAACTTTTATATTTTTTTATTTTTTTAAAACTTATTTTTTTTTACTTTTAGCATGCTTCAGTAGTCTCCATGGGTGACTAGAAGCTACCATAACCATATCGGCACTGCTACATACAGGCGATGAACAGATCCCCTGTATGTAGCAGAATTACTCACTTGCTATGAGCGCCAACCACCGGGCGGCGCTCATAGCCATCCAGCAGGGACAACCATAGAGGTCTGCAGGAGACCTCTGGTTGTCATGCCAACCCATCAGTGACCCACAATCATGTGATGGGGTCAACAATGCGCTGATTTCCGGCGCGATTGCTGGAAGCGCTTGTTAAATGCTGCTGTCATTGTTTGACAGCGGCATTTAACTGGTTAATAGAGATTCTACCCGCGGATGTTCCGGGCACATGTCAGCTGTTCAAAACAGCAGTTCAGCTGTTCAAAACAGCTGACATGTGACGGGAAAGATGTGGGCTCACTGCCGGAGTCCACATCAAAGGGAGGGTGTCCGATATCGGTGTACTGTTACGCCCGATGCCGAATAGGGGTTAATATAGTTTGTAGCATCTAGTGTGTTATAGAGGCCTGATGCAGAGGCCACCAAAAAATTCTTCTGTTCTTAGTGTCATACAGTAGGAGACCTGACTGTAAAATAGTTTTTAGCATTTAGTGTGTTATAGAAGCCTGATCCAGAGGTCTTCTGTTCTTAGTGTCATACAGTAGGAGACCTGACTATAAAATAGTTTGTAGCATCTAGTGTGTTATAGAGGCCTGATCCAGAGAGCACAAAAATTCTTCTGTTCCTAGTGTCATACAGTTGGGGAACTGACTTTAAAATAGTTTGCTATGCTTCTGTTCCTGTGTGATACATTATGGGACCTGACTTTAAAATTTGTAGCATCTAGTGTGTTATAGAGGCCTGATCCAGAGGCCACCAAAATATTCTTCTATTCTTATTGTCATACAGTAGGGGACCTGACTGTAACAAATATATACAGCTCTGGCAAAAATTAAGAGATCACTGCAACATTTTCAGTTTCTCTGATTCTTATATTTATAGGTATATTTTTGAGTAAAATGTAAATTGTTCTTTAACCCCTTAATCCCATATGACGTACTATCCCATCAAGGTGCCCTGGGACTTAATTCCCAGTGACGGGATAGTACGTCATATGCGATCGGCCGCGCTCACGGGGGAAGCGCGGCCAATCGCGGCCGGGGGTCAGCTGCCTATCACAGCTGACATCCGGCACTATGTGCCAGGAGCGGTCACGGACCGCCCCCGGCACATTAACCCCCGGCTAAAAAATAATTTTTGTGAAAAAAAAATAAAATTTTCATTTTCACGGCTCTGCGTTATAAACTGTAGTGAAACACTTGGGGGTTCAAAGTTCTCACAACACATCAAGATAAGTTCCTTGGGAGGTCTAGTTTCCAATATGGGGTCACTTGTGGGGTGTTTCTACTGTTTGGGTACATCAGGGGCTCTGCAAATGCAATGTGACGTCTGCAGACCAATCCATCTAAGTCTGCATTCCAAATGGCGCTCCTTCCCTTCTGAGCTCTGCCATGTGCCCAAACAGTGGTTCCCCCCACATATGGGGTATCAGCGTACTCAGCACAAAATTGGACAACAACTTTTGGGGTCCAATTTATCTTGTTACCCTTGTGAAAATACAAAACTGGGGGCTAAAAAATGAATTTTTATTTTCACGGCTCTGCTTTATAAACTGTAGTGAAACACTTGGGGGTTCAAAGCTCTCAAAACACATCTAGATAAGTTCCTTAGGGGGTCTACTTTCCAAAATGGTGTCACTTGTGGGGGGTTTTAATGTTTAGGCACATCAGGGGCTCTCCAAACGCGACATGGTGTACCATCTCAATTCCAGTCAATTTTGCATTGAAAAGTCAAACGGCGCTCCTTCCCTTCCGAGCTCTGCCATGCGCCCAAACAGTTGTTTACCCCCACATATCGGGTATCAGCGTACTCAGGACAAATTGTACAACAACTTTTGGGGTCCAATTTCTTCTCTTACCCTTGGGAAAATGAAAAATTGGGGGCGAAAAGATCATTTTTGTGAAAAAATATGATTTTTTATTTTTACGGCTCTGCATTATAAACTTCTGTGAAGCACTTGTTGGGTCAAAGTGCTCACCACACATCTAGATAAGTTCCTTAAGGGTGGTCTGAATGAGTTTTTAGCTCCTGATATTGTTTCCATATATCTGATTTGACCTACACAGTGTTCTGGCTTTGATACCTTAGGATACTTCTTTCCAGATCTGGGACCTGCTTCTATCAAGAATCTTCCTTCTTTGTTTTATATATTGTATTTTATGTATCTGTCTATAAAGAATTTGTTCATATATGATATAATTGTTCCTCTCTGCCTTATATTCACAATTATTTTTATGTATCTTATATTGATATATATATATATGTATATATATATATATATATATATATATATATATACATATATATATATATATATATCACCATTATACATGTTAATATATACCACTCTTTATGTTTATACTTTATAGGGCATTTTCACATTATTGCCACAGTAACCACTAGTGTGTAATAAATAGCATATTGGCACTTTATACATATATATATATATATTATATTTTTTAAATTGATAATTCTTATACAGTTGATACCAGTCTATTGACTTTCCGGAACAGTACACTTTATTATCATTAGTCCCCTATGGAGGTAACTAATAGTACCTTTCACTTTTAGAGGCATATAGCGTTTACTTATACTGACACATGACAACAGTGTTGTTTTTAATACATTTTTTATTATGTATATAGTGTTCCCTCTTGTATTGTATGTAATCTCGCACTGACACACTTGCTATGCACCCTTTCACTTTGTTCTATCACTCAGACACTCTGTGTGCAGGCGCTGCATATCCTTGAAGTATCCCAGCTGTATTTACCATCTTGCGGTGAGCGCTTGCGGATACTTCCGGTTTCGGGTTACTGTGGAGACGCGTCTGTAGTGTGGCTGACTCCGCCCCCTGCCCTGACGCGTCGGTTAGGGGATTGGACAGGCCTCATGTGACGCCGACCGGCAGTGACGTCCGAGCCGGCGTGTTGAAGCAAGCGCCATGACAAACCGCTGCCACCACTGATTGCACCCACTATATAGTAACATAGTAACATAGTAACATAGTAACATAGTTAGTAAGGCCGAAAAAAGACATTTGTCCATCCAGTTCAGCCTATATTCCATCATAATAAATACCCAGATCTACGTCCTTCTACAGAACCTAATAATTGTATGATACAATATTGTTCTGCTCCAGGAAGACATCCAGGCCTCTCTTGAACCCCTCGACTGAGTTCGCCATCACCACCTCCTCAGGCAAGCAATTCCAGATTCTCACTGCCCTAACAGTAAAGAATCCTCTTCTATGTTGGTGGAAAAACCTTCTCTCCTCCAGACGCAAAGAATGCCCCCTTGTGCCCGTCACCTTCCTTGGTATAAACAGATCCTCAGCGAGATATTTGTATTGTCCCCTTATATACTTATACATGGTTATTAGATCGCCCCTCAGTCGTCTTTTTTCTAGACTAAATAATCCTAATTTCGCTAATCTATCTGGGTATTGTAGTTCTCCCATCCCCTTTATTAATTTTGTTGCCCTCCTTTGTACTCTCTCTAGTTCCATTATATCCTTCCTGAGCACCGGTGCCCAAAACTGGACACAGTACTCCATGTGCGGTCTAACTAGGGATTTGTACAGAGGCAGTATAATGCTCTCATCATGTGTATTCAGACCTCTTTTAATGCACCCCATGATCCTGTTTGCCTTGGCAGCTGCTGCCTGGCACTGGCTGCTCCAGGTAAGTTTATCATTAACTAGGATCCCCAAGTCCTTCTCCCTGTCAGATTTACCCAGTGGTTTCCCGTTCAGTGTGTAATGGTGATATTGATTCCCTCTTCCCATGTGTATAACCTTACATTTATCATTGTTAAACCTCATCTGCCACCTTTCAGCCCAAGTTTCCAACTTATCCAGATCCATCTGTAGCAGAATACTATCTTCTCTTGTATTAACTGCTTTACATAGTTTTGTATCATCTGCAAATATCGATATTTTACTGTGTAAACCTTCTACCAGATCATTAATGAATATGTTGAAGAGAACAGGTCCCAATACTGACCCCTGCGGTACCCCACTGGTCACAGCGACCCAGTTAGAGACTATACCATTTATAACCACCCTCTGCTTTCTATCACTAAGCCAGTTACTAACCCATTTACACACATTTTCCCCCAGACCAAGCATTCTCATTTTGTGTACCAACCTCTTGTGCGGCACGGTATCAAACGCTTTGGAAAAATCGAGATATACCACGTCCAATGACTCACCGTGGTCCAGCCTATAGCTTACCTCTTCATAAAAACTGATTAGATTGGTTTGACAGGAGCGATTTCTCATAAACCCATGCTGATATGGAGTTAAACAGTTATTCTCATTGAGATAATCCAGAATAACATCCCTCAGAAACCCTTCAAATATTTTACCAACAATAGAGGTTAGACTTACTGGCCTATAATTTCCAGGTTCACTTTTAGAGCCCTTTTTGAATATTGGCACCACATTTGCTATGCGCCAGTCCTGCGGAACAGACCCTGTCGCTATAGAGTCACTAAAAATAAGAAATAATGGTTTATCTATTACATTACTTAGTTCTCTTAGTACTCGTGGGTGTATGCCATCGGGACCCGGAGATTTATCTATTTTAATCTTATTTAGCCGGTTTCGCACCTCTTCTTGGGTTAGATTGGTGACCCTTAATATAGGGTTTTCATTGTTTCTTGGGATTTCACCTAGCATTTCATTTTCCACCGTGAATACCGTGGAGAAGAAGGTGTTTAATATGTTAGCTTTTTCCTCGTCATCTACAACCATTCTTTCCTCACTATTTTTTAAGGGGCCTACATTTTCAGTTTTTATTCTTTTACTATTGATATAGTTGAAGAACAGTTTGGGATTAGTTTTACTCTCCTTAGCAATGTGCTTCTCTGTTTCCTTTTTGGCAGCTTTAATTAGTTTTTTAGATAAAGTATTTTTCTCCCTATAGTTTTTTAGAGCTTCAATGGTGCCATCCTGCTTTAGTAGTGCAAATGCTTTCTTTTTACTGTTAATTGCCTGTCTTACTTCTTTGTTTAGCCACATTGGGTTTTTCCTATTTCTAGTCCTTTTATTCCCACAAGGTATAAACCGCTTACACTGCCTATTTAGGATGTTCTTAAACATTTCCCATTTATTATCTGTATTCTTATTTCTGAGGATATTGTCCCAGTCTACCAGATTAAGGGCATCTCTAAGCTGTTCAAACTTTGCCTTCCTAAAGTTCAATGTTTTTGTGACTCCCTGACAAGTCCCCCTAGTGAAAGACAGGTGAAACTGCACAATATTGTGGTTGCTATTTCCTAAATGCCCAACCACCTGCAGATTTGTTATTCTGTCAGGTCTATTAGATAGTATTAGGTCTAAAAGTGCTGCTCCTCTGGTTGGATTCTGCACCAATTGTGAAAGATAATTTTTCTTGGTTATTAGCAGAAACCTGTTGCCTTTATGGGTTTCACAGGTTTCTGTTTCCCAGTTAATATCCGGGTAGTTAAAGTCCCCCATAACCAGGACCTCATTATGGGTTGCAGCTTCATCTATCTGCTTTAGAAGTAGACTTTCCATGCTTTCTGTTATATTTGGGGGTTTGTAACAGACCCCAATGAGAATTTTGTTACCATTTTTCCCTCCATGAATTTCAACCCATATGGACTCGACATCCTCATTCCCTTCGCTAATATCCTCCCTTAAAGTGGACTTTAGACAAGACTTTACATAGAGACAAACCCCTCCTCCTCTCCGATTTTTACGATCCTTTCTAAACAGACTGTAACCCTGTAAGTTAACTGCCCAGTCATAGCTTTCATCTAACCATGTCTCGGTTATTCCCACTATGTCAAAGTTACCTGTAGATATTTCTGCTTCTAGTTCTTCCATCTTGTTTGTCAGGCTTCTGGCGTTTGCGAGCATGCAGTTTAGAGGATTTTGTTTTGTTCCAATCTCCTCACTGTGGATATAAACTGTACAACAGCCACTATGTGCTGTGACTATCCCCCTGGATGAAGCATCACGCGAAACGCGAGTCGGGGTCCTTCTACTGAGCTGCATGTTCAGGTAATATACCTACACTACCTCTTATGCCTTCTATATGCACTATATGCACCTTTTACTAGCGGTGCAATGTGTTCAATGTCCTGTTTAAAAGGATAGGGTTCCTTTTTTCTTATAGGCACTATGTCTATACACTGAATTATACGGAGTTAACCCTTCCCTCTATTAATAATAGTCTATTGAGACTCCATAGATCATTTACAGACATTTGGGACATTTTTACATATATTTGCCCTCCTTTTTCTTTATTGTTGTTAGCTGTTTTGTATATATTATATGCTTCTTTTTGCCATTAAGGCACATGACTTTTTAGCATTAATAGATATATACTGATGTAGCAATACATTATTATTCGTGGGCTTTGTATGATAAGACATTTATTAATATGTAGGTGCTTTATTGTTATCTTGCTATATACCCTATTATTATATAATTGTTTGGCAATTATCTTAGGCATTTCTGTGTGCATTACTTGATTCTGTGGTATATTCCTGTATGCAGACAGTATTATTCTGTCACATGTCTCACCACTGGCTACTATGAGACTTGTCAAGGTTTTATCTTTTTTGTGATTAATAAAATATTGGTACTTTTATTGGCATAAAGCTTCCGGTTGTTTTTTTCTGATAGATTATGCACTTATGGAAGTGCCGTTTTTCATTTAGGCCTAGTTTTGGATTAAAGTTCCTTAAGGGGTCTACTTTCCAAAATGGTGTCACTTGTGGGGGGTTTCAATGCTTAGGCACATCAGTGGTTCTCCAAACGCAACATGGCGTCCCATCTTAATTCCAGTCAATTTTGCATTGAAAAGTCAAATGGCGCTCCTTCCCTTCCGTGCTCTGCTATGCGCCCAAACAGTGGTTTACCCCCACATATGGGGTATCGGCGTACTCAGGACAAATTGCACAACAACTTTTGTGGTCTAATTTCTTCTCTTACCCTTGGGAAAATAAAAAATTGGGGGCGAAAGATCATTTTTGTGAAAAAATATGATTTTTTATTTTTACGGCTCTGCATTATAAACTTCTGTGAAGCACTTGTTGGGTCAAAGTGCTCACCACACATCTAGATAAGTTTCTTAGGGGGTCTACTTTCCAAAATGATGTCATTTGTGGGGGGTTTCAATGTTTAGGCACATCAGGGGCTCTCCAAACGCGACATGGCGTCCCATCTCAATTCCAGTCAATTTTGCATTGATAAGTCAAACGGCGCTCCTTCCCTTCCAAGCTCTGCCATGCGCCCAAACAGTGGTTTACTCCCACATATGGGGTATCAGCGTACTCAGGACAAATTGTACAACAACGTTTGGGGTCCATTTTCTCCTGTTACCCTTGGTAAAATAAAACAAATTGGAGCTGAAGTAAATTTTTTGTGAAAAAAAGTTAAATGTTCATTTTTATTTAAACATTCCAAAAATTCCTGTAAAACACCTGAAGGGTTAATACACTTCTTGAATGTGGTTTTGAGTACCTTGAGGGGTGCAGTTTTTAGAAAGGTGTCACACTTGGTTATTTTCTATCATATAGACCCCTCAAAATGACTTCAAATGTGATGTGGTCCCTAAAAAATATTGGTGTTGTAAAAATGAGAAATTGCTGGTCAACTTTTAACCCTTGTAACTCCCTAACAAAAAAAAAATTTGGTTCCAAAATTGTGCTGATGTAAAGTAAAATGTTACTTATAAATTATTTTGTGTGACATATCTCTGTGACTTAAGGGCATAAAAATTCAAAGTTGGAAAATTGCAAAATGTTCAAAATTTTTGCCAAATTTCCGTTTTTTCACAAATAAACGCATGTTATATCGAACAAATTTTACCACTGTCATGAAGTACAATATATCACGAGAAAACAATGTCAGAATCGCCAAGATCCGTTGAAGTGTTCCAGAGTTATAACCTCATAAAGGAACAGTGGTCAGAATTGTAAAAATTGGCCCGGTCATTAATGTGCAAACCACCCTCGGGGCTTAAGGGGTTAAGTCCATAAACTTCCGACAACATGTGTCCGAATTTCCAAGTAATAAATTTTGTATTTTTTTTCTGAAAAGGAGAAATGGTCAAAATGTAAAAAAAAAACAGTGCTCAAATACCTCAAATAATGCAAAGAAAACAAGTTCATAATCATTTAGAAACAACAATACTAATGTTTAACTCAGGAGGAGTTCAGAAATCAATATTTTGTGGAATAACCATGATTGCAATCACAGCTTTCATGCATCTTGGCATTCTTTCCACGAGTCTTTCACACTGCTTCTGGAGCAAAAATGTAAGCACTTCATCTTTGTTTGATGGCTTGTGACTATCCATCATTCTCTTGATTACATTCCAGAGGTTTTCAATGGGTTTCAGGTCTGGAGATTGGGCTGCCCATGATGGGGGTTTCGATGTGGTGGCCTCTTAATTTTTGCCAGAGCTGTATGGTTGCATACGGACGTGCGAGGATCCAGAGAGGCTGATCAGGTGACGGGTACTTCCGGCGCAGGTCTCTGACCGCACACGCTGGCACACTGGAGACCAATCATCCCCATACACTTAAAAGCAGGCATGACATTCCAAATGTTATACCCCTGTGAGAAAGCGTACTCAAAACCCGCGTCGGGGCGGACCCTGGGGATCACTAGTCTGCACTTGCACCTTTAATACGGGTAAGCTATGTCCTCAGAGGAATATGCATTGATGCAATATGCACTTTAGATATATCCATATGAGCTACCATTACAAATTACCTCTATTAGGATAAGTATACATAGAGAAGCTATGGATGTACTTGAGTTATACTGATAACTTTTTGTCTGCTGTGGTTATTTTCCCCTCTTTTGAGGTGATGTATGCTTATCGGCTGGATTTATAATATCCTTTATATACTTTCAATTATTCCTGTGTATAACAGTAGTCCCGTACTATGACAGCACAAGTACTGTAAGTGCTCACTAGGTGGCACGTGTTGTTTCCTTCTTGATGTACACCCTCACCGGGTCCCTCACTACAGTGAGGGCAGTAATGCCCTGATGGCGGTCCTGTCCACGCATAAAAGTATCAAATAAACACTCAGACACATCATGGAGAGTTTAAATAGTGTGAAGTTTATTATATGCTTTATATGTGCTGGTTACCTCCCATCACTCACAAAGAGCGTACAGCAACACTCAGGACAGGAAAACCCCCAGTGGTGGAAACCTGTAGGGAAACCATGACTGCTGTACTGCCCTTCCTCTGGGCATACTAAGGGAGGTTACCACTATAAAGTACAAGTGTGAGAAAATAACATAGTAACATAGTTATTAAGGTTGAAGGAAGACTTTAAGTCCATCTAGTTCAACCCATAGCCTAACCTAACATGCCCTAACATGTTGATCCAAAGGAATGCAAAAAAAACCCATGTGGCAAAGAGTAAGCTCCACATTGGGGAAAAAAATTCCTTCCTGACTCCACATACGGCAATCAGACTAGTTCCCTGGATCAACGCCCTATCAAGGAATCTAATATATATAATGTGAGTATATAGTGTGTCTATGTGTACAGTATATGAAATGTCTGTATGTTGTCTGTCTACAGTGAGATGTGAATTTTCAGTGTGTGACTATTAAGCATACTTCTCTACTTTCTCCAGTTTTTCATCCCTCATGTCTTCTAGCTGTTCTTCTTGTAGGACCGGCATCTATGTTCCCCTTCCAGCCATGTTCTTCTTCTTGTAGGTCCAGCAGCGCTGTTCCTCTTCCAGCCATGTTCTTCTCCTTGGAGGTCCAGCAGCTCCGTTCCTCTTCCAGCCATGTTCTTCTTCTTGTAGGTCCAGCAGCTTTGTTCCTCTTCCAGCCATGTTCTTCTCCTTGGAGGTCTAACAGCTCTGTTTCCAGGCATTAGATATTGACATCTTCCTCCATCTTGCATGGAACGATGTTACAGAGAGAGCAGGAAAGGGCTTTACTCCTCCTGAACCAACGGATTGTCCAGCTGTGATGGATATTCCTCTCTCTCTTCCATGCCCAGTGGTCAGGGTCTTGTGCCATGATCTAGAATTGAAAAATTGATTATAATCAGAGTTTAAAGCGAATATGTCACCACTAATCATAATGCAATTTGCATATATTTTAGACCTGATGATGCTGGTGTGATTACTGAAAATCTATGGCAGAATGACTTTATAATCACTTAGTAAAGTTTTCTTGATTGATATTAAAACAAGCATTTCTTGAGTCCAGCTATGGCTGCACTCATAAAACGCTCTGCCTAATATCAGGATTACACGACCATTTTGATGTGGCTTTGCAAAGTAAGTACAAGTTCTCCATCAGGTCTAAGGCATTCATTAAAGTATACTGTTTATACTGTGATATATATTTACAGATCAGTTTATATTATCATTGTTTATATTGCTAACCAGATCACAGGTGGCCCGATCCACCCAAGCCCGAAATTCCATCCTGGTGAGCAGAACATTGCGGAATTGTAGTAGTCGGTCCTTCTTCATCCTCCACGTCCATCCAAGGGCCCAGCGGTAGATCTCCCATTGATACGGCACGTCTTCTTCAAACTGGTTGGCTAAAAACCTGGAGTGAGAGAAATGAAAGCAGACAAATTATAATACACTTCAGAAGAAAATACAGACAAGCAACAACAAATACAATTATCATGTATTTAGCCAAGTGGTAGAAAAGATATCTTGGTTTTACAATAAAATAAAGTTATTTATAGACATGAATGTGTAATAATAAAAGAGACTCACAGAGCTGGAAAGAAGAAGGTTCCATATTCTGAAGATCGCAGTCCTGCTCTCCTAAAGTAAGCGACGACCATGGCGAGGAGGTACTAGAGGGAAGAGTAGAGTTAGAGGGTATATAAAATACAGAACATATATAGCAGTATATTCCTATGTATGGTAATATCTGGCCACTATTACATAAGAATAAGCCCTTTATTTCCCTATGATGGATCTTCTCAGATCTGGAGGATTTCTTATCCTTCACTACAATAATACCTTGTCCGAAATCTTAAGACAGCTGTCCCTGGCTAGAAAACGTCTGATGTATTCTTCTTCTACAAAAATGAGAAAAATAGATTTATTTCACTATGAACTTTGTGATGAAAACATTTTTATTGCTATTAATCTTAAATTATTGGGGTTGTGGAGTTCTTCATTAATGATGGATTATCCCCAGGACAGCTCATCAATATCAGATTGATGGAGATTTGGCACCCAACACCCACTGATCAGATACTGAAGAATTGTCCTAAAGATATGTCATCACTATTGAGGTGAAACCAAAGCCACGACACTGCTCACCGCGTATCATACTAGGTATAATTATAAGAGGCTGAGGGAGATCACTTCTCTACATGTTTCTCTACCATAATACACCTGAAATAGATTAATGATAAAATACATGTCATATAATCTAATACTTTGTATCTGGAAACCTTGGAAGGTACAATGAGTCTTACCAAGGAGTGCGGTGAAAGCTGCCCGCTCTTCTGGCTGGGGGACGTCATCTTCTGTCTTCCTCCTCTTGGCCTCTTCCTGGGTGGCAGATCGTGAACTGTAATAGAAGAGGTAGTATTAGGCCTCCTGCACATGGTCGTAGTATGGCTACACATAATTCACTTACATCCTGATGGGTGTTCTCCTCACGGAGATCTGACATGAGTATTGAGCTGTAAATGGCATAAATATGTGTAGTGGTGATGTGTAATGGTCACTATGGACTTGCTGGTGTAAGTGTATAGATTGTGATGACTGCAGTGATGTAACCTCATCTACTTACCACTCCTCTTCATACTGGGCGATCAGTTCTCTCTTCCGCTTCCTCATGGCCACTTTTACTCTTCTTCTTGGAATCTAATATACAGAAAAATGAAAACTTGAATATGCAGCGCATGGCTCTTTCTATAG
The DNA here is from genome assembly GCF_032444005.1 of Ranitomeya imitator. NCBI lineage: Eukaryota > Metazoa > Chordata > Amphibia > Anura > Dendrobatidae > Ranitomeya > Ranitomeya imitator. The sequence continues at coordinate 54,214,230 of NC_091289.1, forward strand.
GATCTCTAGTAGAGTAATGCTATCAACCTAATGTGTAACCCAAAACGTAACTACCACGGCCTGCATTACATGTTTTGCAGTATTGCAGCTTTATTGACTTGATTGGTATTTAATAGTAATACCCAACATGACCCACTGACAGAAGTGGCGCTGTAGCTAGTAAACAAAACAAACCCTATTTTCTACTTAAAGCACCACTCCAGCGTTTTGTTTGTACTGTTGAAGTGGTGCTTTAAATGTAAGCTGCCTGATCACTTTCTTATACCGACGGCGCTCCAGTCCCAGGGCGCCATCTTGTGCCCATAACTTCTGACTGGCTGCAGGTCAGAAGTTAAATCACAACAGCTCAATGCAAGTTTATGAGAAAAAGAACTAGGCTCTCATAGGGATGTATTGTAAAGTGACCTCTGCGCCACTCCATGAAGCACTGGAGCTAATGGCAGGTGACTTTTCTCCAGAGACTGATAGGAGCAACACTGGAAAAGGATTAAGGGGGTGGCAGATGAATATGAGACGGGGCCAGGAGAATTACATATAAAGCACCACTCCCACGGTGCACTAAAGAAAACCACTGGGGTGGTGCTTAAAAAGAAAATATATATATATATAGCTCTGGCAAAAATTAAGAGACCACCACATCAAAACCCTGTCATGGCCAGCCCAATCTCCAGACCTGAACCCCATTGAAAACCTCTGGAATGTAATCAAGAGGACGATGGATAGTCACAAGCCATCAAACAAAGAAGAACTGCTTACATTTTTGTGCCAGAAGTAGTGTGAAAGACTGGTGTAAAGAATGCCAAGATGTATGAAATCTGTGATTAAAAATCATGGCTATTCCACAAAATATTGATTTCTGAACTGTTCCTGAATTAAAACATTAGTATTGTTGTTTCTAAATGATTATGAACTTGTTTTCTTTGCAATATATGAGGTCTGCAAGCGATGCATTTTTAAAAAAACTTGGGACCATTTCTCCTTTTCAGAAAAAATTTTTTTTTTATTGCTTGGAAATTCGGAGACATGTTGTCAGAAGTTTGTAGACTATAAGAACAATTTACCGTACATTTTATTCAAAAATATACCTATAAAGAGAAAAATCAGACAAACTGAAAATTTTGCAGTGGTCTCTTGTTGGATCTGGGAATTGCTAGAATAAATATGTAGCCCTGTGTTTTTCAGATTAATATTTATTCACCATTATCCACATTTTAAATATTTATTCAAAATCACCATATTTTATCCCATTTATGCATAATCACCCCATTATCTATATTTGGGTTTTTATGGTGAAATCTTTTGCTTTCAGTATAGATCCCAACTGTCAGTATCCGGGATGACATAAATCAGCAGTTTATTCATGACACAATGATTCTCACCTCTGTAGGGCGGTCGGTGGCGGCTGTCGTCCAATCAGCAGGTAACGATCCGGGTATAAATCCAACAAGTATCACTTCCAGTAATCAGTAAGGAGCCGGTCTTTTCTCTATTAGAGCAATCGCAGACTGGCACCAACTGACGGTTTGATTCTTTCTTTGAGTTCAAATCCTGCGATGTTATTGGTTGATGGTTGAGGCACATGATGCATGCGGCGCTAAATTTAAAGTGAAAGCGCATTCTATTAATGCTATAAGGAGATGCAGGGTATTACTTTTATATCTATCTTTGTAGTTTTCCTATTTATTCCAATTAGTGTTATTTTGGGAAGTTCTCATGTTGTTCCATTTATTAACTGATGTCTGGAAAATGGCAGCAGTGAAAGCCCTATGTAATAATGATGATACTAAAGTCATGTGATGTGTAACATGTTCACTAGATCGTCCAATGTGTATGGAGAGAGTAAGAGAATAATTGTCATCTGCTTTCTTGCATTTGGTTGGCATTTCCTTTCCAGTATGGCAATAAAAGAACAAGAAGAAAATATACCAAGGCCATCATATGATACCAATAATAGCACACTGTTCTGCAGCAAAATTGCTTCAGAGACAATAATAGGTGAACCTAATTAATTTTGTGCTGCTGAAAACGAATATGATGCTTAAATATACTGATTGACTCTAATTTTGAAGATCCAGAAGAGATTGTAATTACTTATGACATCTTTCATGCAGGCTTATTGAAAAATTGCATCTTTATTTTTTCGTCATCATTATTGCATTGTTAGTAGCTAGGTATTACATCATCTACTTAGTCTATTGAGCATTCAATATTCTATCATCTTGGGATGACCTATCAAAAAACGCCAAGTCAGTACATCAGTCTTAATAAGTGCCGTTCAGGAAGAAGTTGCCCCAAATTCACTAATAGTCACAAGTCATTTAACCTCTTTCTGACCTCGGATGGGATAGTACGTCCGAGGTCAGATACGGTCCGGCGGTGAGCCCGCATCAAAGCCGGGACATGTCAGCTGTTTTGAACAACTGACATGTGCCCGCAATAGCGGCGGGTGAAATCGCGATTCACCCGCCGCTATTAACTAGTTAAATGCCGCTGTCAAACGTTGACAACAGCATTTAACCGGCGCTCCTAGCCGGGCGGCCGGAAATGAGTGCATCGCTGACCCCCGTCACATGATGGGGGTCAGTGATGCTTCTGCATTGTAACCATAGAGGTCCTTGAGACCTCTATGGTTACTGATGCCGGCCTGCTGTGAGCGCCACCCTGTGGCCGGCGCTCATAGCACACCTGCATTTCTGTTGCATAGCAGCGATCTGATGATCACTGCTATGTAGCAAAGCCGTTCGCGTTGTGCCAGCTTCTAGCCTCCTATGGAGGCTATTGAAGCATGGCAAAAGTAAAAAAAAAGTAAAAAAAATGTGAAAAAAATAAAAAAATATAAAAGTTTAAATCACCCCCCTTTCGCCCCATTCAAAATAAATCAATAAAAAAAAATCAAACCGACACATATTTGGTATCGCCGCATTCACAATCGCCCGACCTATCAATAAAAAAAAGGATTAACCTGATCACTAAACGGCGTAGGGAGAATTAAAATTAAATATGACAGAATTACGTTTTTTTGGTCGCCATGACATTGTATTAAAATGCAATAACGGGCGATCAAAAGAACGTATCTGCACCAACATGCTATCATTAAAAACAACAGCTCATTACGCAAAAAATAAGCCCTCACCCGACCCCAGATCATGAAAAATGGAGACGCTATGGGTATCGGAAAATGGCGCAATTTTTTATTTTTATTTTTGCAAAGTTTGTAATTTTTTTTCACCACTTAGATAAAAGAGAACCCAGCCATGTTTGGTGTCTGTGAACTCGTACTGACCTGTAGAATCATAATGGCAGGTCAGTTTTAGCATTTAGTGAACCTAGTAAAAAAGCCAATCAAAAACAAGTGTTGGATTGCACTTTTGTTTGCAATTTCACCTCACTTGGAATTTTTTTCCCATTTTCTACTACACGACATGCTAAAACCAATGATGTCTTTCAAAAGTACAACTTGTTTTACAAAAAATAAGCCCTCACATGGCCATATTGACGGAAAAATAAAAAAGTTATGGCTCTGGGAAGAAGGGGAGCAAAAAACGAACACGGAAAAACGGAAAATCCCAAGGTCATGAAGGGGTTAATGAATTTGGTGAATCTTTTTAGTGGGGTATGCTCACTTGCTTCTCACCAAAAATGTTACTCCAGTCAGGGTCCAGAGTAACATTTCTGGCATAAAAACTGCCGGCACTATTGATGAATTTGATGTGCTGCTTGAAACTAATGTAAAAAACGCCAAAGGTTTCAAACTTTTTTTGCACAATGTAGAAATTACAACTTTTCATAGTGTTTTTCATCAATTTTCTGTTAAAAATTATTTGAGTCATCCCCATAATCTCAAAGATATATAGGATATAAGATTTGTGTTAAAGAGGTATTCTGGGAATAGAAAAAGAAATCTCATAATGAGTACATTCCTGAGTAACTTTAATTAGTAAATCACATTCTTTTTGTCTATTGAAGAAATCACTGTTACTCTGATAGAAATTGCATAAGAATGTAAATAGAACCGCTACTTGTGAACATGCGCCAGTAGGAAGCTTCTCCCCACCTCCCATCATGCGTAAGAAGATGTGATCCCAGTGGATATTCTTATGTAATAGTAGAGATAGCAGAATTGATGAGGTAAAAAGAGGCTGTTTCTACTGCTGTGCACCATGTCTGCCTAAAACACAAGTGTCTTTCGTGACCTGGAGATACCTTGACATTTGTGGTACAGGTTATCTCTACGTGGCAGCATACACTCAGCATTAAAAAGGGGTTAACTTGTGATGACAACTCCTACTATATAATTGTCTAAGGGCCACTTCCGTCTGTCCTTCTGTTTGTCACGGTTATTCATTTGCTGATTGGTCTCTCCAGCTGCCTGTCATGGCTGCTGCAACCAATCAGCGACGGGCACAGTCTGGAAGAAAATGGCCGCTCCTTACTCCCCACAGTCAGTGCCTGGCACCCGCATACTCCCCTCTGGTCACTGCTAACACAAGGTTAATGCCAGCGGTAACGGACCGCAGTATGCCGCGGGTAACGCACTCCATTACCGCCGCTATTAACCCTGTGTGTCCCCAACTTTTTACTATTGATGCTGCCTATGCAGCATCAATAGTAAAAAATGTAATGTTAAAAATAATAATAATAAAAAAAAAAACCTGCTGTACTCCCCCTCCGTAGTCCGCTGAGCCGCTCGCGCCGGCCGCCATCTTCCATTGCAGGTTCCGGTGGCAAAGATGGTATGGGAGAAGGACCTGCCATGACGTCACGGTCAAGTGACTGTGACGTCATCACTGGCCCTGCGCGCCTGCGCGAGAAGGACCTGCCATGACGTCACGATCATGTGACCGCAACGTCATCACAGGTCCTGCGCTCATACAAACCCTGTGACAAACGTGGCTGGGCAATATTCTACGTAGCTGGGCAATATACTACGTGACTGGCCAATATACTACGTGGCTCTGTGCTGTATACTACGTCACTCTGCAATATACTACGTGGCTCTGTGCTGTATACTACGTCACTGGGCAATATACTATGAAACTGGGCAATATACTACATGGCTGCGCAATATACTACGTCACTAGGCAATATACTAAGTAACTGGGCAATATACTATGTCACTGGGCAATATACTATGTCACTGGCCAATATACTACGTGGCTGGGTAATATACTACGTCACTGGGCAATATACTATGTCACTGGCCAATATACTACGTGGCTGGACAATATACTTCGTGGTTGGGCAATATACTACGTGACTGGGCAATATACTACGTCACTGGGCAATATACTACGTGTCTGGGCAATATACTACGTGACTGGGCAATATACTACGTGACTGGGCAATATACTACGTGACTGGGCAATATACTACGTGACTGGGCAATATACTACGTGACTGGGCAATATACTACGTGACTGGGCAATATACTACGTGACTGGGCAATATACTACGTGGCTGGGCAATATACTACGTGGTTGGGCAATATACTACGTGGTTGGGCAATATACTACGTGGCTGGGCAATATACTACGTGACTGGGCAATATACTACGTGACTGGGCAATATACTACGTGACTGGGCAATATACTACGTGACTGGGCAATATACTACGTGACTGGGCAATATACTACGTGACTGGGCAATATACTACGTGACTGGGCAATATACTACGTGACTGGGCAATATACTACGTGACTGGGCAATATACTACGTGACTGGGCAATATACTACGTGACTGGGCAATATACTACGTGACTGGGCAATATACTACGTGGCTGGGCAATATACTACGTGGTTGGGCAATATACTACGTGGCTGGGCAATATACTACGTGGGCTGTGCAATATAATACGTGGACATGCATATTCTAGAATACCCGATGCGTTAGAATCGGGCCACCATCTAGTATATCATATTGGAGCATTTGAAGCTCTAATTTTGAATTCCACAACTGACAAAAAAGCTTTGTATCACAAAAAGAGCCATCTTCAGAGGGTTCAACTAGCTGAAAGTGGTTGTCTTTAGAAGTGGGATTGTTTTTCAGTAATATATAATTTGTCTCACTAGCAAGTACAAGCAAAATTTAAAAAAAAAGTTGACACTACATTCTTGTTTTCCTTACATTTCACACAATAATTTTGAAATGATTGCCACCACACTAGGGCCATTGGGAAGAACCTGGTTAAGCGCCTAAATTGGTGCATCTAATGTCAATTCTGGTGTGGCAGCAGGCTGGTATTTTTAACCGAGGAATGGCCCAATACCCATGGACATTCCCAGCCTTATAATATAGATCTACAGCTGTCTGCTTTACCTTGGCTGGTTATCAAAAATTAAGGGGAAACCCCACGTAATTTTTGCAAAATTATTTATTTATTAAAACCAAGCTAAAAACATCAGCATAAATGCACTAAGGCAGTAAACCTTGCCTATATGCCTCTAATCTAAAATGATCCCTCCTCGGCCGAGCTTTCCCTACACTGTATTCAGGTACCAGTAGTTTTCCTAGGGAAAGGACAGTATGTAGTCCTGGAAAGGAATTTTGTTTCAATGGTTCAACGGCGGTATACAAGTATTCACGGTATTCACTGTGGAAAATGAAATGCTAGGTGAAATGCCGAGAGACAAAGAAAACCCTACATTAACGGTCACCAATCTAACCCAAGAAGAGGTGCGAAATTGGCTAAATAAGATTAAATTGATAAATCTCCAGGTCCGGATGGCATACACCCATGAGTACTAAGAGAACTAAGTAATGTAATAGACAATCCTTCTATGTTATTTCAAAACACTCTTTTTCGGTGATCACTTTGTATCTCCGTTCATACTGCACCCACACACACAAATGATACACCATTTGAAAGGTAAATGCAGCCTAAAAGGGAACGGACAGGTTCTGAACCATCAGATTTTCCATATTATTGGACAGTCATTGAAAAGTCTATCTTCCTTCTAAGGTTGCAGCTTATTGGTGACCTGGAGTCACCTCTGGTTCCAAATCAAAAACTGCAGCGTTGACATAACTCAGACTGTACATTGTTTCCAGATGGGAGAGATTGGTGGAAACAACCTTGCAAAAATTGAAAAAAAAAAATCCAACCGTAGGGAAAAAAAGGTAAAATAATCTGCAGATATTACTTTTTTTAAAGGGACATTCCCAATTATTATACAATGGTGTAAATACGCTCAGTTAAGGGGTCAATTCTCCTTCATCATTTTTATTGTCAAAGTGGCACTGCTGTACAGGGAGCTGCTCTGTTCACATACATAGGGCGGTGTTGCACTTCCCTATACTGCAGATAGATGGCAGTGCTGCTGTGGAGGGGAAAAAATGCTGCTTAACGTGTTGTTTTGCAAGGTCCTGACAATCAGACCCCTTCTGATCTGTAAGTAAAATACCATTATGTTTAACCCCTTAAGCCCCGAGGGTGGTTTTGCACGTTAATGACCGTTCCAATTTTTACAATTCTGACCACTGTCCATTTATGAGGTTATAACTCTGGAACGCTTCAACGGATCCCGGTTATTCTGATATTGTTTTCTCGAGACATATTGTACTTCATGGTAGTGGCAACATTTCTTTGATATTACCTGCGTTTATTTGTGAAAAAAAATGGAAATTTGGTGAAAAGTTTGAAAATTTTGCTATTTTCCAACTTTGAATTTTTATGCCCTTAAATCACAGAGATGTCACACAAAATACTTAATAAGTAATATTTCCCACATGTCTACTTTACATCAGCTCAACTTTGGAAACAAACATTTTTTTTAGGGAGTTATAAGGGTTAAAATTTGACCCCCAATTTCTCATTTTTACAACACCGTTTTCTTTTAGGGACCACATCACATTTGAAGTCATTTTGAGGGGTCTATATGATAGAAAATAACCAAGTGTGACATCATTCTAAAAACTGCACCCTTCAAGGTGCTCAAAACCACATTCAAGAAGTTTAGGTGCTTCACAGGAATTTTTGGATTGTTTAAAAAAAATGAACATTTAATTTTTTTTCACAAAAAATTTACTTCAGCTCCAATTTGTTTTATTTTACAAAGGGTAACAGGAGAAAATAGACCCCAAAAGTTGTTGTACAATTTGTCCTGAGTAACCCATATGTGGGGGTAAACCACTGTTTGGGCGCATGGCAGAGCTTGGAAGGGAAGGAGCGCCATTTGACTTTTCAATGCAAAATTGGCTGGAATTGAGATGGGACGCTGTTGTGAATTCCGTTCTTGGGCTCCCTCCGGTGGTTGTAAATGGCACTTTTGTGAATTCTGCCCTTGGGCTCCCTCTGTTGGTTTTGAGTGGAACTGCTGCTCCTTGGGTTTAGCTTTGCAGCTGCTTTCACTAATTGTCTCTCCTGGCTCTGCTATTTAACCTGGCTCTAGTCTTCAGCCTATGCCACTTGTCAATGTTCTCTGGCTGGATTCATATTTCTGCTTAGATTCTCCTGGTTTCCTGATCAGTTCTGCAAAGATAAGTTCTGGCTTTGCTCATTTCAGTCCACATGTTGTGGACTTATAGTTCTGTGCATTCTATTTTTGTCCAGCTTGTCATTATGGATTTTTTCTGTTAGCTGGAAGCTCTGGGAAGCAGATTTACCCTCCACACCTTTAGTCCGGTGTGGAGATTTTGTAAACTCTGTGTGGATTGTTTTGTAGTTTTTATACTGACCGCACAGTATCCTTTCCTGTCCTATCTATCAAGCTAGACTGGCCTCCTATGCTAAAATCTGATTTCATCTCTGCGTATGTTATTTTCCCCTCCTCTCACCGTCAATATTTGTGGGGGGCTATCTTTCCTTTGGGGATTTTCTCTGAGGCAAGATAGGTTTCCTGTTTCCATCTTTAGGGGAAGTTAGATCTTAGGCTGTGCCGAGGGGTCTATGGAGCATCAGGTACCCCCCACGGCTATTTTTAGTTGCGCTGCTAGGTTCAGGGTTTGCGGTCAGTACAGATACCACCTCCTTCAGAGCTTGTCTCATGTTGTTCCTAAACCACCAGATCATAACAGGACGCCATGTTGCTTTTAGAGAGCCACTAATGTGCCTAAACATTGAAACCCCCCACAAGTGACACCATTTTGGAAAGTAGTCCCCCTAAGCAGGCCCGGGCCCCTGGCCACCCACCAAGCGGGGGCCTCCCACCAATATAGGGATAAATATCTCAAAACATGTAAAATACATGTCTCTTTGCTGTGAACCGTTTCTAATGATAAGGAACATTTAACAAAAGAGAAACTATTGAAAGTGTAGGGACCTGGCTACAGTCCTACATCTCAGTGGCTAGCGCAGAGCGGCAGAGTCATGGCATCTGACCTGTGTCAGCATCCACTGATCTGGCTAGCCTAGCCAGCCTTCCTTAGTACCCTCCCTGTACATAATGCTTAGCTTATGGCATACAGCAGCCTTCTCTGATCCCAACAGAAGTTTCTAGGCGCTACCTAATCAGCTATATGATCGCTCCCTCGGATTAGATCGGATGAGAGTTTGTTCAGCTACTTTGGCTACAGTCCTACATCTCAGTGGCTAGCGCAGAGCGGCAGAGTCATGGCATCTGACCTGTGTCAGCATCCACTGACCTGGCTAGCCTAGCCAGCCTTCCTTAGTACCCTCCCTGTACATAATGCTTAGCTTATGGCATACAGCAGCCTTCTCTGATCCCAACAGAAGCTTCTAGGCGCTACCTAATCAGCTATATGATCGCTCCCTCGGATTAGATCGGATGAGAGTTTGTTCAGCTACTTTCGAGGAAGGAGGAGGAGCCACAATGTCGGCGCGAGAAGAGGATTCTCCACCACAGAGCACGGCAGGACTTCACTCTGGATCTTCAGTCACTGAAGATCCAGAGGTGAAGTGGTTCAGTCTTCACAGTGTCGCGTGGATGAGTATGATCTCTGTCTGTCTGTCTGTGTGTCTGTCTGTGTGTGTCTGTGTGTGTCTATGTGTGTCTGTCTGTCTGTTTATCCTTCTTTTAGCTCCTGTCCTACACAGTACCATACTGTATACAGGTCCACACTATATCCTGCATTACAGTGTGTCTGTGTATACTGTAAGTATATAGTGTGGACCTGTTTACAGTATAGTGCTGTGTATACACTTTATACAGCCCCTCAGCCTCTAAACTATATACAGCCAGCACAGCAACAGCCTCTGATATATACAGGTAAACAGCCTCTGACATATACAGCACGGCAGCAGCCCCTCATATATATACAGCCCAGCAGCAGCTTCTAATATATATAGCCCAGCAGCAGCCCCTCATATATATATACAGCCCAGCAGAAGCCTCTCATACATATACAGCCCAGCAGAAGCCTCTCATACATACTGTATACAGCCCAGCAGCAGTCTTTGATATAGACAGCCCAAATTTCTACAATATACATACATTCAAACTGCAGTGGTGAGCGTTCCTTCTCAAAACTCAAGTTAGTTGAAAACCGATCTAGGACACCCATGAAGCAGGAACGACTTGTAAATTTGGCTATCATGAGCATCGAGTCAGATATACTTCGTGAATTGGACTTTAGTGACATCATTAGTGATTTTGCAGCACGAAAATCAAGGAAAATGCCTGGATTATAAAAATGAATGATTTTACCTGAATTACTCTGCGTAAATGATATTTGCAAATAAACATGCTTTCGTTTCATTTTGTGTTTTTGCATTACATATTGCAACACCTTGAAAAATGGGCCTCCCTGCAAAATGGGCCCCGGGCCACCCACTTCTTAAATCCGGCCCTGCCCCTAAGGAACTTATCTAGATGTGTGGTGAGCACTTTGACCCACCAAGTGCTTCACAGAAGTTTATAATGTAGAGCCGTAAAAATAAAAAATAATATTTTTTCACAAAAATGAACTTTTCGCCCCAATTTTTTATTTTCCCAAGGTTACCAAAAAAAATTGTACCACAAACGTTGTTGTGCAATTTGTCCTGAGTACGCTGATACCCCATATGTGGGAGTAAACCACTGTTTGGGTGCATGGCAGAGCTTAAAAGGGAAGAAGCGCCGTTTGACATTTCAATGCAAAATTGGCTGGAATTGAGATGGGACGCCATGTTGCGTTGGGTAGCACCTGATGTGCCTAAACATTGCCTAAACATTGAAACCCCCCACAAGTGACACCATTTTGGAAAGTAGACCCCCTAAGGAACTTATCTAGATGTGTGGTGAGCACTTTGACCCACCAAGTGCTTTACAGAAGTTTATAATGTAGAGCCGTAAAAATAAAATATAATATTTTTTCACAAAAATGAATTTTCCGCCCCAATTTTTTATTTTCCCAAGGGTGCGAGAAGAAATTGTACCCCAAAAGTTGTTGTGCAATTTGTCCTGAGTACGCTGATACCCGATATGTGGGGGTAAACCACTGCTTGGGTGCATGGCAGAGCTCGGAAGGGAAGGATCGCCGTTTGACTTTTCAATGCAAACTTGGCTGGAATTAAGATGGGACGCCATGCTGCATTTGGAGAGCCCCTGATGTGCCTAAACATTGAAACCCCCAACAAGTGACACCATTTGGAAAGTAATGAAATTTAGATTCACCGCACTCTCTAAGGATAATGATGAAAAAGGTTGTGCCAATTTATTAAAGTATAATGGGAGCGTAACAGAATATTGCAGTATATTGTCAGGTCTGACACACGCTGCTACTGAGCACAGCGCGGGAGCGCCGCTCTTAATGCCGATATTACAGGTCCACAATATCCGAAGGGAGCCTCATTTAGAGTACTGAGTGCAGTATCCAAGCGAATACGTGACAAAGGCTCTGGTGGAGCCGAAACGTTGTTAATCGCATATACTGCAATATTCTGTTACGCTCCCATTATACTTTAATAAATTGGCACAACCTTTTTCATCATTATCCTTAGAGAGTGCGGTGAATCTAAATTTCATTATATAGGGGCCTTTGGTCCATTACACCGGCACCCCGCTTCATCCAGGCTGAGTGCACGCCAAAACCCTCCTTCTACCATTTGGAAAGTAGACCCCCTAAGGATCTTATCTAGATGTGTTGTGAGAGCTTTGAACTAGAGTTGAGCGACTTTTAATTTTTTAGGATCGAGTAGGGTTTTGCGAAACCTGACTTTCTCAAAAGTCGGGTCAGGTGAAATCGGCCGATTATTGCGAAAAGTCGGGGACCGACCGAAACACGAAACCCAATGCAAGTCGATGGGGAATCAAAGTCGGCAGTGAGTGGAGGACAGGGAAACACCTACAGTGCCCATTTTAATGCCAAAAACATCAATTCTTATTTAATAAGCTTGTCAATCTTAATTTATTTCATAATAATAGTTAGGCATTGAAAACAGGGGGTCATTTGGCTAAAGTTGTGGGGGGGTAGGGCTGGCTCAAGATTTTCGTGGGCCCAGGAAACACGGAATATGTCACGGCGGTGGAGCAGGGAGAGGTAAGTATTTCAACTTTGCAAGTGCTGTGATCCTGAGCAAGCAAGGGGGGCCCACTAGTTGGCACTGGCACAGGGCCCCTCATTGTACGGCGGTGTGTTTGATGGCGGGGGGTGCCTCCCACTGCCAGAGACACTTTTGCGTACTATGAGGGGCCCTGTGCCAGTGCCAACGAGTATGCCCCCTCACCTGATGAAGGAACCTGAACTTTCATCTGCACCTTACTCTTTGTCCCCGTGTAAGGTGGTATAGTATGCGGGAAGGGGAACCTGACTTTCAGCAGGGTCAGATTGTGGCTGTGTAGAGTGTAAGGGGAATGTAGTGACCTGGGTCAATGTACCAGCAGACTCATCTAGCAGTGGCTAGGCAATGGGCAGGATGAGGAGGAAACACAGATATAGGCCCAAAATGAAAAAGTATGCTAAAAGCAGTTCAAAATTGGTAACAGGACTAAACAGGCGGCGTTGCTTTGTTCAGCGGAGGACAACTGTAATGAGAGGCTCACACAGACTTAGTAGGCCTAAAATAAAAAAGTAGGCTAAATGCAGTTCAAAATTGGTAAGAGGAGTACACAGGCAGCATAGCTTTGTTCAGCAGAGGAGGACAACTGTAATGAGACGCTCACACAGACTTAGTAGGCCTAAGATAAAAAAGTAGGCTAAATGCAGTTCAAAATTGGTAAGAGGAGTACACAGGTGGCATAGCTTTGTTCAGTGGAGGACAACTGTAATGAGAGGCTCACACAGTTACTAGGCCCAAATAAGTAAGTAGGCTAAATGCAGTTCAAAAATTGGTAACAGGAGTACAAAGGCGGCATAGCTTTGTTCAGCGGAGGACAACTGTAATGAGAGGCTGACACAGTTACTAGGCCCAAATAAGTAAGTAGGCTAAATGCAGTTCAAAATTGGTAAGAGGAGTACACAGGCGGCATTGCTTTGTGCAGTGGAGGACAACTGTAATAAGTGGCTCAGACAGACTTAGTAGGCCTAAAATAAAAAAGTAGGCTAAATGCAGTTCACAATTGGTAAGAGGAGTACACAGGCGGCATAGCTTTGTTCAGCGGAGGAGGACAACTGTTATGAGAGACTCAGACAGTTACTAGGCCCAAGTAAGTAAGTAGGCTAAATGCAGTTCAAAATTGGTAATAGGAGTACACAGGCGGCATTGCTTTGTTCAGTGGAGGACAACTGTAATAAGTGGCTGACACAATTAGTAGGCCAAAATAATAAAGTGGGCTAAATGTCAGCCAAAAATGTTCATAAATAAACTGGTGGCATAGTTAGGTACAGGGGTGGGCTCCTCTGCTGAGTAGCAGACAGTGGTAGTTGGCGCAAAGTATTAACTAGTCTAAGTGGAGGCCAGGGCCCCTGTATATATTTGCTATCATCTATCATTTCAACAAATTTATATTGGCAGTGCCATTGAAGGATTTAACAGTACAGACTACACAGTGGTGGAGCAGGGAGAGGTAAGTTTTGCAAGTGGTAGAGAACTGTTCGAGCTTGGGGGGGAACACTCTCTCGTGGGCGGCGGTACTGGCACATGGCCCCTCATATTACGACGGTGTGTCTGATGTTGGTTGTGCATCACCACCATCAGAGACACTTCATTGTACTATGAGGGACCCTGTGCCAGTGCCATCACCCAAGTGTGGGCACACCCACCTGTCCAGGCAAATGGCACTCGCACGGGTGCTTGCGCCAAGTGGTGACCACAGCCCTGTGGGGGGAGTTAGCCCATTTAGGGAGGTATAAAAATGGCCTATGGTGGACTGTTGTGAATTTTGCTCTTGGGCTCCCTCCGGTGGTTATGAGTGGTAGTGCTGCTGTCTTTGGATCGCAGCATTTATCAGATGTGTTCACTTTTTGCAATTTGGACTCAGCTATTTAGTCCTGCTTAATCCTTTAGTCAGTGCCAGTTGTCCATTGTTTTTGGAGGATTCACATTCCTTTCTGGTCTCTCCTGTTTGCTGTGCTTTTCAACAAAGATCTGGCTTTGTTTTTGCTGTCCACATGCTGTGGGCCTTATAGTTCAGTGCATTTTCCTGTTTTGTCTTGTCCAGCTTTGTCTGTGAAGGATTTTTTGCAGCCAAGCTGTGTCTCTGGAGATGCAGATATACCCTCCATGTCTTTAATCAGATGTGGTGATTTGTATTTTCTGTGGTGGATATTTTCTAGTGTTTTAATACTGACCGCATAGTACTCTGTCCTATTCTTTCTTTTTAGCTAGTATGGACTCCTATGCTAAATCCTGTTTTCATGTCTGCGTATGTTATTTCCCTCTCCTCTCACAGTCAATATTTGTGGGGGGCTGTCTATCCTTTGGGGATTTTCTCTGAGGCAAGATAGTTTTCGCGTTTATGTCTTTAGGGGAAGTTAGTTCTTAGGCTGTGTCGAGGGGTCTAGGGAGTGTTAGGTACCCCCCACGGCTACTTCTAGTTGCGCTGCTAAGTTCAGGGTTTGCGGTCAGTACAGGCACCACCTTCTCCAGAGTACGTCTCATGCTGCTCCTAGGCCACCAGATCATAACAGTGGACATTCAGCAGCTGCAAATGGAGGAATTGGAGCAGTCAGTAAGAGGAGGCCAAAAGCAAGACATTTTTCAGGCAAGCTACGTGTCAGCAGGGGAAGGTGGGGCAAAATAATTTGAAATCCATGATTGGTTCATTTTAATGAAGGTTAGATCATCAACATTTCGGTTAGCCAGACGTGTCCTTTTTTCGGTCAGTATTGAACCAGCGGCACTGAAGACTCTTTCTGATAGCACACTAGCAGCTAGGCAAGCGAGCTCCTGTAATGCATATTCTGCCAATTCAGGCCAGGTGTCTATTTTAGATGCCCAGTAATCAAAGAGGAATGACCTGTGAGGGAGACCATCGATAAGAGAGGAAAAATAGTTGGTAACCATACTGGACAAATGCTGTCTCCTGTCACTTTGAATTGATGCAGCAGTACCTGTAGTGTCTGCGGTTATTGCGAAATCACTCCACAACCTGGTCATAAAACCCCTCTGTCCAACGCCACTTTGGATTTGTGCACCTCTAACAGCTCTGCCTTGTTGCCCCCTACAGCTCGTGTGAGAACCATCACCGCCTCTGTGTACTGGGAATGCCTGAACCAAACGGTCTACAAGAGTTGCTTGTTTGGTAGCCAATATTTGCTCCAGGATCTCATGTGGCATGATATTTTGTCATTTTCCTTTATATCGTGGATCCAGGAGGCAGCCCAACCAGTAATCGTCATCGGTCATTATTTTGATAATGCGGGGGTCCCTTTTTAGGATACGCAAGGCATACTCTGCCATGTGGGCCAATGTTCCAGGTGTCAATTCACTGCTTTTGCTGGGTTGAGGAGCACTTTCTTGCAAATCAACTTCACTTGTGGCCCGCAAAAACCCTATACCTGACCTTGCAAAGCCACCAGTTTTATTGCCCCCTGAGAAGCATCCTCCTCCCATAAATATTCATCCCCATCATCCTCTTCCTCCTCCTCCTCCTCTTCGTATGCCACCTCGTCCAGGAGAGTTCCCTGACCAGACAATGGCTGACTGTCATCAAGGCTTCCCTCCTCCTCGGCTGCAGACGCCTGCTCCTTGATGTGCGTCAAACTTTGCATCACCAGACGCATTAGTGGGATGCTCATGCTTATGATGGCGTCGTCTGCACTTACCAACTGTGTGCATTCCTCAAAACACTGAAGGACTTGACAGAGGTCTTGTAGCTTCGACCACTGCACACCAGACAACTCCATGTCTGCCATCCAACTGCCTGCCCGTGTATGTGTATCCTCCCACAAATAAATGACAGCACGCCTCTGTTCGCACAGCCTCTGAAGCATGTGCAGTGTGGAATTCCACCTTGTTGCAACGTCGATTATTAGGCTGTGCTGGGGAAGATTCAGCGATCACTGATGGTTCTGCATACGGCTGGAGTGTACGGGCGACCGGCGGATGTTCGAGCAAAGTCTTCGCACCTTCAGGAGCAGGGCTGGTAACTCCGGATAATTTTTCAGGAAGCACTGCACCACCAGGTTTAAGGTGTGAGCCAGGCAAGGAATGTGTTTCAGTTCTGAAAGGGCTATGGCAGCCATAAAATTCCTTCCGTTATCACTGACTACCTTGCCTGCCTCAAGATGTACACTGCCCAGCTATGACTGAGTTTCTTGCTGCAAGTACTTGGCCAGTACTTCCGCGGTGTGTCTGTTGTCGCCCAAACACTTCATTTGTAGCACAGCCTGCTGACGCTTACCACTAGCTTTTCCATAATGGGACACCTCGTGTGCAACACTGGCAGCTGCGGATGGAGTGGTCATGCGACTGCGCTCTGTGGACGAGCTTTCACTTCTGGAGGAGGAGGAGGAGGGGTGGCGAACGCCTACCAGCCAACTGTTTCCTAGACCGTGGGCTAGGCAGAACTGTCCCACTATGGCTGTCCCCTGTGGACCCTGCATCCACCACATTAACCCAGTGTGCCGTGATGGACACGTAACGTCCCTGGCCATGCCTACTGGTCCATGCATCTGTTGTGAGGTGCACTTTTCTACTGTCTGATTGCCTTAGTGCATGGACAATGCGGTCTTTGACATGCTGGTTGAGGGCTGGGATAGCTTTTCTCGCAAAGAAGTGTCGACTGGGTAGGTCATAGCGTGGTACTGCGTAGGCCATCAGGGCTTTGAAAGCCTCGCTTTCAACCAAACGGTAGGGCATCATCTCTAACGAGATTAGTCTAGCAATGTGGGCGTTCAAACCCTGTGTACGCGGATGACAGGATGAGTACTTTCTTTTCCTAGCGAGAGTCTCTTGTAGGGTGAGCTGGACTGGAGAACTGCATATGGTGGAACTAGCGCTGAGGGTGGAGGACATAGCAGATTGAGAGAGGGTTGGTGATGGTATTCTTGATATTGGGCTACCTACAGTGTTTCCTACCAAGAACCTTGTGATTCCCTGACTGCTTTGGCCTTGCGACGATACCTCCACATTTGCTGCTGGTGGTATCCTAACCGGTGGGTTTACTGTGAGGGAAGCAATGTAGCGTTGCTGACTACCTTCATTCTGAGCAGGTGCACCAACGGTACTGGACGTTTGGTAGTTAGTCCAGGCTTGCAAGTGCATGCTGGTTAAATGTCTACGCATGCACGTTGTATTTAAACTTTGGAGATTCTTCCCTCTGCTAAAGGTCTTTGAGCACTTCTTACAGATAACTTTGCACTGATCATTCGGATCTTGGTTAAAAAATGCCCACACTGCACTCTTCCTACTATGGATTACCTTTTCAGGCATTGCATGCTGTGCTACTTTCACCGGATAGCCACGGTGTCCTAAAACTGTATTTGGATTTGACAAACATTTTTGGCCAGATACGGGCCTGCCAGATGAAAGCTGTTGCGATGTAGATGGCTGCTGCGGATCATCCTCCTCCGCTTCAGAGCTACTGGCAGCGGCACCCTCTTCCCCCAATGGCTGCCAATATGGGTCAACAACTTTGTCATCTATCACCTCCTCTTCAATGTCATGTGCACCTTCCTCTGTGTCACCGTGTAAGGTGCTTTAGCGTTCGTGACGGGGCACCATAGTCTCATCAGGGTCAGATTCTGGCTCAGTACACTGCAAGGGCAATGTAGTGATCTGAGTCAATGGAACAGCATAATAATCTAGCTGTGGCTGTGCATCTGTGCACTCCATGTCCGATTCATCTTGTAATGGGCTTTTATCAATTTCCCTCTCTAAGCCAGGCACGGTATGTGTAAAGAGCTCCATGGAGTAAAATGTAGTGTCCTGACCGGGAGCATCCACTGATGACTCGCTACTTTTAGATTTTGAACCTTCTGAAGAGGAGGCGAAAGAGCTAGAGGCTGAGTCAACAAGGAAAGCCAAAACTTTTCCTGCTGCTCTGCCATTAAAAAGCTGTTTTCCTATTCCCAGAAAAGGGAGCCTTCGAGGCCTTGTGTAGCCAGACGATGACACTGGCTGAACACCTCGAGCCTTTGGTGCTATTTTGCTTTTCCCACTACCACCAGATGCTCCACCACCACCAACACCACCATCAGTACCAGCTGGCAATGCCCGCCCACGGCCTCTTCCACCAGACTTCCTCATTTTTGGAAAAATCTAAGCAAAATAACAACCGTTACATGGTACTGTGAAACAAGGTAGAAGGTGTATATAATCTTGTGGAGAATTTTAATCTCCCTTTTTTTGGGGGGGTGAAACTGAAACAAAACTCAGGCGTAGTGTATTACACTACACAATGTAAGTGGCAGAACGTGGCTGGAAGATGTACGACAAACTAACAGAACTGTGACGTAGATCCACTTAGTGCAAGTTTAAATCTCCCTTTTATTTGGGGAGACTGCAACAAAAATCAGGCCCAGTGTATTACACTACACAATGTAAGTGGCAGAACGTGGCTGGAAGATGTACGACAAGCTAACAGAACTGTGACGTAGATCCACTTAGTGCCAATTTAAATTTCACTTTTATTTGGCGGAGACTGCAACAAAACTCAGGCCCAGTGTATTACACTACACAATGTAAGTGGCAGAACGTGGCTGGAAGATGTACGACAAATTAACAGAACTGTGACGTAGATCCACTTAGTGCCAATTTAAATCTCCCTTTTATTTGGGGGAGACTGCAACAAAAATCAGGCCTAGAGTATTACACTACACAATGTAAGTGGCAGAACGTGGCTGGAAGATACATAAAAAAAAGGGCTGTAGTACAATTTCAATCTCCCTACAGTAATCTCAGGACAAGTATGGCAGCAATAAAAAGGACTGCTGCACACAAAAGTGTGGACAAAGAAACAAGAGAACTGTGCAGAAAGGAGCAACAGGATTTTTGCTTTTAAAAAAGCAGTTGGTTTGCACAGCGGCCTACAAACGCAGCTATCACTCAACCCTACTGTCTGCTACTCAGGAGAGGAGCCCACCCTTGTACCTAGGTATGCCACCAGTTTATTTATGAACAATTTTTTGGCAGACATTTAGCCCACTTTATTATTTTGGCCTACTAACTGTGTCAGACACTCATTACAGGTGTCCTCCACTGAATAAAGCAATGCCGCCTGTTTAGTCCTGTTACCAATTTTGAACTGCATTTAGCCTACTTAATTTTTTGGGCCTATTAACTGTGTCAGCCTCTCATTACAGTTGTCCTTAGCTGAACAAAGCTATGTCGCCTGTGTACTCCTGTTACCAATTTTGAACTGCATTTAGCCTACTTTTTTATTTTAGGCCTACTAAGTCTGTCTGAGCCACTTATTACAGTTGTCCTCCACTGAACAAAGCAATGCCGCCTGTGTACTCCTGTTACCAATTTTGAACTGCATTTAGCTTACTTTTTTATTTTAGGCCTACTAAGTCAGTCTGCGCCTCTCATTACAGTTGCCCTCCTCCACTGAACAAAGCATTGCCGCTTGTGTACTCCTGTTACCAATTTTGAACTGCATTTAGCCTACTTACTTATTTGGGCCTAGTAACTGTGTCAGCCTCTCCTTACAGTTGTCCTCCACTGAACAAAGCAATGCACCCTGTGTACTCCAGTTACCAATTTTGAACTGCATTTAGCCTACTTTTTTATTTTAGGCCTACTAAGTCTGTCTGAGCCACTTATTACAGTTGTCCTCCACTGAACAAAGCAATGCCGCCTGTGTACTCCTGTTACCAATTTTTAACTGCATTTAGCCTACTTACTTATTTGGGCCTAGTAATTGTGTCAGCCTCTCATTACAGTTGTCCTCCGCTGAACAAAGCTATGCCGCCTGTGTACTCCTGTTACGATTTTGAACTGCATTTAGCATACTTTTTTTTATTTTAGGCCTGCTAAGTCTGTCTGAGCCACTTATTTCAGTTGTCCTCCACTGAACAAAGCAATGCCGCCTGTGTACTCCTGTTACCAATTTTGAACTGCATTTAGCTTACTTTTTTATTTTAGGCCTACTAAGTCTGTCTGCGCCAATCGTTACAGTTGTCCTCCTCCAGTGAACAAAGCAATGCCGCCTGTGTACTCCTGTTACCAATTTTGAACTGCATTTAGCCTACTTTTTTATTTTAGGCCTACTTAGTCTGTCTGCGCCAATCGTTACAGTTGTCCTCCTCCAGTGAACAAAGTAATGCCGCCTGTGTACTCCTGTTACCAATTTTGAACTGCATTTAGCCTACTTACTTATTTGGGCCTATATCTGTGTTTCCTCCTCATCCTGTCCATTGCCCAGCCACCGCTAGATGAGTCTGCTGGTACATTGACCCAGACCACTACATTCCCCTTACACTCTACACAGCCACAATCTGACCCTGCTGAAAGTCAGGTTCCCCTTCCCGCATACTATACCACCTTACACGGAGACAAAGAGGAAGGTGCAGATGAAAGTGCAGGTTCCTTCATCAGGTGGGGGGGGGGGCATACTCATTGGCACTGGCACAGGGCCCCTCATAGTATGCAAAAGTGTCTCTGGCAGTGGGAGGCGCCGCCCGCCGTCAAACACACCGCCGTACTGTGAGAGGCCCTGTGCCAGTGCCAACAAGTGGCCCCCCCCTGCTTGCTCAGGATCGCAGCACTTGCAAAGTTGAAATACTTACCTCTCCCTGCTCCACTGCTGTGACATATTCCGCGTTTCCTGGGCCCACGAAAATCTTGAGCCAGCCCTACACCCCCACAACTTTAGCCAATGACCCGCTGTTTTCAATGCCTAACTATTATTATAAAGTAAATTAAGATTGACAAGCTTCAGTAATACGAATTGATGTTTTTGGCATTAAAATGGGCACTATAGGTGTTTTCCTGTCCTCCACTCACTGCCGACTTTGATTCCCCATTGACTTGCATTGGGTTTCGTGTTTCAGTCGGCCCCCGACTTTTCAAAATAATCGGCCGATTTCACCCGACCTGACTTTTGACAAAGTCGGGTTTCGCGAAAACCAACTTGATCCTAAAAAAGTAAAAGTCGCTCAACTCTAATAGTGACTGATTAGTAGTCATGACCGAATTGGAAAACGATCGTTAAATATAAATTCAACACGAATATGGCACATTCGGATTCGTGATTGGAATCACAAGCAAAATTTTATAAAATCGGGAGAAATCAGTAACATTCGGTGATAAGTGCAGGAAAATATTGGCGTTGCCACAAAAGTATTTTCATCACTTTTGCTACGATAATCGTGGTGTATCAAGAGCATTTTGCATGTGTTTGATGAGGGGAGAGGGTTACAGAGCTCATAGGCGCTGCCTTCTTGTAAAGTTTTTTTTTTCCTAACTGTATGTGTGCACATTGCGGCTAGCCAATCAGGGCGCAGAAAACACCCACAATGTCCTGACACAACGGCTTGTGTCATTGGCTGCTGAAATCACATGTCCCTCTCCATGTAAAGATTTTAACTAGTTAGCTAGGTGGTTGTATATCAGTCAGATAGTGTAGCTAGCTAGTGTCCAGTGTGGCTGTTAAATGTACCTTCCAGCACAGGCACAGGTCCTACAACTGTGTTGTGCACTGTTTCTATTGTGCTCCATGCACGCATGTAGCATTCTAAATAATATTTTTTTCACTAGCTAAATGTGAAACAACCTGCTGTATCTCTCCTTGACATTTAGTGCTGTGGTAAAATGAAACTGTCTGTAGACCCAAGGCACATTAATAAAATATTGTAATTTTTAAGTTGCAAAAAGTTTGACAGGCCTCCGTATCAAACTTTGTAATTTTGTTGGGTTAAAATTAAGCTGTCTGCCAATCTCACGCACATAGCCAAAATTTTTTTTCTGTTGCTAAATGTCATATAGTAGGGGACCTGATTATAAAATAGTTTGTAGCATCTAGTGTGCTATAGAGGCCTGATTCAGAGGCCACCACAAAATTCTTCTGTTCCTAGTGTCATACAGCAGAGAATCTGACTTAAAGGAAATCTGTCACCCCAAAAATTGTGTATGAGCTAAGGCCACCGGCATCAGGGGCTTATCTACAGCATTCTGTAATGCTGTAGATAAGCCCCCAATGTTACTTGAAAGGTAAGAAAAACAAGTTAGATTATACTCACCCAGGGGCGGTCCTGCTGCGGTCCGGGTCCAGCACCTCCCATCTTCATACGATGACATCCTCTTCTTGTCTTCCTGCCGCGGCTCTGGCGCAGATGTACTTTGTCTGCCCTGTTGAGGGCAGAGCAAAGTACTGCAGTGCGCAGGCGCCAGGCCACTTTGACCTTTCCCAGCGCCTGCACACTGCAGTACTTTGCTCTGCCCTCAACAGGGCAGACAAAGTGCTCCTGCCCCAGAGCCGCGGCAGGAAGACAAGAAGAGGACATCATCGTATGAAGATAGGAGGCGCCAGACCCGGACCGCGACGCCCATAGGGCCCGGACCACAGCGGGACCACCCCTGGGTGAGTATAATATAACCTGATTTTCTTACCTTTCAGGTTACATCAGGACTTATCTACATCATTATAGAATGCTGGTGGCCTTATCTCATATACGATTTTTGGGGTGACAGATTCCCTTCAAACCCCTTTAAGACCGGAGGTATTTTCATTTTGGCGTTTTTGTTTTTCGCTCCCCTTCTTCACAGAGCCATAACTTTTATATTTTTCTGTTAATGTGGCCATGTGGGGGCTTGTTTTGCGGGACAAGTTGTACTTTTGAACGACACCATTGGTTTTAACATATTGTGTACTGGAAAATGGGAAAAAATTCCAAGTGCGGTGAAATTACAAAAAGTACAATCCCACAGTTGTTTTTTTTTTTTTTTAGCATGTTCATAAAATGCTACAACTGACCTGCCATTATGATTCTCCAGGACATTATGAGTTCATAGACACCAAACATATCTAGCTTCATTTTTATCTAAGTGGTGAAATAGAAATCCAAAATTTGTTAAACAAAAATTAAATTGCGCCATTTTCTGATACCCGTAGCATCTTCATTTTTCATGATCTCAGGTTTGGAGAGGGCTTATTTATTGCCTGCGGGAGCTGATGTTTTTAATGATACCATTTGGTTCAGATACAGTCTTTAGATCACCCTTTATTGCATTTTAATGCAATGTAACGGCGACCAAAAAAACATAATTCTGGCATTTTTACTTTTTTCTCGCTACTCCGTTTAGTGATCAGGTTAATCCTTTTTTTATTGATAGATCGGGCGATTCTGAACTCGGCAATACCAAAATATTCTTCTATTCCTATTGTCATACAGTAGGGGACCTGACTGTAACAAACATATACAACTCTGGCAAAAATTAAGAGATCACTGCAACATTTTCAGTTTCTCTGATTTTTCTCGTTATAGGTATATTTTTGAGTAAAATGTAAATTGTTCTTTAAGTCCATAAACTTCCGACAACATGTGTCCGAATTTCCAAGCAATAAATTTTGTATTTTTTTTCTGAAAAGGAGAAATGGTAAAAATGTAAAAAAACAGTGCTTAAAAACCTCAAATAATGCAAAGAAAACAAGTTCATAATCATTTAGAAACAACAATAGTAATGTTTTAACTCAGGAGGAGTTCAGAAATCCATATTTTGTGGAATAACCATGATTGCAATCACAGCTTTCATGCGTCTTGGCTGCTTTCCACAAGACTTTCACACTGCTTCTGGTGCAAAAATGTAAGCACTTCATCTTTGTTTGATGGCTTGTGACTATCCATCATTCTCTTGATTACATTCCAGAGGTTTTCAATGGGTTTCAGGTCTGGAGATTGGGCTGCCCATGATGGGGGTTTTGATGTGGTGGCCTCTTAATTTTTGCCAGAGCTGTATGGTTGCATACGGACGTGCGAGGATCCAGAGAGGCTGATCAGGTGACGGGTACTTCCGGCGCGGGTCTCTGACCGCACACGCTGGCACACTGGAGACCAATCATCCCATACACTTACAAGCAGGCATGACATTCCAAATGTTACACCCCTGTGAGAAAGCGTACTCGAAACCCGCATCGGGCGGACCCTGGGGATCACTAGTCTGCACTTGCACCTTTAATACGGGTAAGCTATGTCCTCAGAGGAATATGCATTGATGCAATATGCACTTTAGATATATCCATATGAGCTACCATTACAAATTACCTGTATTAGGATAAGTATACATAGAGAAGCTATGGATGTACGTGCGTTATACTGATAACTTTTTGTCTGCTGTGGTTATTTTCCCCTCTTTTGAGGTGATGTATGCTTATCTGCTGGATTTATAATATCCTTTATATACTTTCAATTATTCCTGTGTATAACAGTAGTCCCGTACTATGACAGCCCAAATACTGTAAGTGCTCACTAGGTGGCACGTGTTGTTTCCTTCTTGATGTACACCCTCACCGGGTCCCTCACTACAGTGAGGGCAGTAATGCCCTGATGGCGGTCCTGTCCACGCATAAAAGTATCAAATAAACACTCAGACACATCATGGAAAGTTTAAATAGTGTGAAGTTTATTATATGCTTTATATGTGCTGGTTACCTCTCATCACTCACAAAGAGCGTACAGCAACACTCAGGACAGGAAAACCCCCAGTGGTGGAAACCTGTAGGGAAACCATGGCTGCTGTACTGCCCTTCCTCCGGGCATACTAAGGGAGGTTACCACTATAAAGTACAAGTGTGATAAAATAACATAGTAACATAGTTATTAAGGTTGAAGGAAGACTTTAAGTCCATCTAGTTCAACCCATAGCCTAACCTAACATGCCCTAACATGTTGATCCAGAGGAAGGCAAAAAAAACCCAGAGGAAGGCAAAAAAACCCATGTGGCAAAGAGTAAGCTCCACATTGGGGAAAAAAATTCCTTCCTGACTCCACATACGGCAATCAGACTAGTTCCCTGGATCAACGCCATATAAAGGAATCTAATATATAATGTGAGTATATAGTGTGTCTATGTGTACAGTATATGAAATGTCTGTATGTTGTCTGTGTACAGTGAGATGTGTATTTTCAGTGTGTGACTATTAGGCATACTTCTCTACTTTCTCCAGTTTTTCATCCCTCATGTCTTCTAGCTGTTCTTCTTGTAGGACCGGCATCTATGTTCTCCTTCCAGCCATGTTCTTCTTCTTGTAGGTCCAGCAGCTCCGTTCCTCTTCCAGCCATGTTCTTCTTCTTGTAGGTCCAGCAGCTCTGTTCCTCTTCCAGCCATGTTCTTCTTCTTGTAGGACCGGCATCTATGTTCCCCTTCCAGCCATGTTCTTCTTCTTGTAGGACCGGCATCTATGTTCCCCTTCCAGCCATGTTCTTCTTCTTGTAGGACCGGCATCTATGTTCCCCTTCCAGCCATGTTCTTCTCCTTGTAGGTCCAGCAGCTCTGTTCCTCTTCCAGCCATGTTCTTCTTCTTGTAGGTCCAGCAGCTCTGTTCCTCTTCCAGCCATGTTCTTCTTCTTGGAGGTCTAACAGCTCTGTTTCCAGGCATTAGATATTCACATCTTCCTCCTTCTTGCATGGAACGATGTTACAGAGGGAGCAGGAAAGGGCTTTACTCCTCCTGAACCAACGGATTGCCCAGCTGTGATGGATATTCCTCTCTCTCTTCCATGCCCAGTGGTCAGGGTCTTGTGCCATGATCTAGAATTGAAAAATTGATTACAATCAGAGTTTAAAGCGAATATGTCACCACTAATCATAATGCAATTTGCATATATTTTAGACCTGATGATACTGGTGTGATTACTGAAAATCTATGGCAGAATGACTTTATAATCACTTATTTTCTTGATTGATATTAAAACAAGCATTTCTTGAGTCCAGCTATGGCTGCACTCATAGAACGCTCTGCCTAATATCAGGATCACAAGACCATTTTGATGTGGCTTTGCAAAGTAAGTACAAGTTCTCCATCAGGTCTAAGGGATTCATTTAAGTATACTGTTTATATTGTGATATATATTTACAGATCAGTTTATATTATCATTGTTTATATTGCTAACCAGATCACAGGTGGCCCGATCCACCCAAGCCCGAAATTCCATCCTGGTGAGCAGAACATTGCGGAATTGTAGTAGTCGGTCCTTCTTCATCCTCCACGTCCATCCAAGGGCCCAGCGGTAGATCTCCCGTTGATATGGCACGTCTTCTTCAAACTGGTTGGCTAAAAACCTGGAGGGAGAGAAATGAAAGCAGACAAATTATAATACACTTCAGAAGAAAATACAGACAAGCAACAACAAATGCAATTATCATGTATTTAGCCAAGTGGTAGAAAAGATATCTTGGTTTTACAATAAAATAAAGTTATTTATAGACATGAATGTGTAATAATAAAAGAGACTCACAGAGCTGGAAAGAAGAAGGTTCCATATTCTGAAGATCGCAGTCCTGCTCTCCTAAAGTAAGCGACGACCATGGCGAGGAGGTACTAGAGGGAAGAGTAGAGTTAGAGGGTATATAAAATACAGAACATATATAGCAGTATATTCCTATGTATGGTAATATCTGGCCACTATTACATAAGAATAAGCCCTTTATTTCCCTATGATGGATCTTCTCAGATCTGGAGGATTTCTTATCCTTCACTACAATAATACCTTGTCCGAAATCTTAAGACAGCTGTCCCTGGCTAGAAAACGTCTGATGTATTCTTCTTCTACAAAAATGAGAAAAATAGATTTATTTCGCTATGAACTTTGTAATGAAAACATTTTTATTGCTATTAATCTTAAATTATTGGGGTTGTGGAGTTCTTCATTAATGATGGATTATCCTCAGGACAGCTCATCAATATCAGATTGATGGAGATTTGGCACCCAACACCCACTGATCAGATACTGAAGAATTGTCCTAAAGATATGTCATCACTATTGAGGTGAAACCAAAGCCACGACACTGCTCACCACGTATCATACTAGGTATAATTATAAGAGGCTGAGGGAGATCACTTCTCTACATGTTTCTCTACCATAATACACCTGAAATAGATTAATGATAAAATACATGTCATATAATCTAATACTTTGTATCTGGAAACCTTGGAAGGTACAATGAGTCTTACCAAGGAGTGCGGTGAAAGCTGCCCGCTCTTCTGGCAGGGGGACGTCATCTTCTGTCTTCCTCCTCTTGGCCTCTTCCTGGGTGGCAGATCGTGAACTGTAATAGAAGAGGTAGTATTAGGCCTCCTGCACATGGTCGTAGTATGGCTACACATAATTCACTTACATCCTGATGGGTGTTCTCCTCACGGAGATCTGACATGAGTATTGAGCTGTAAATGGCATAAATATGTGTAGTGGTGATGTGTAATGGTCACTATGGACTTGCTGGTGTAAGTGTATAGATTGTGATGACTGCAGTGATGTAACCTCATCTACTTACCACTCCTCTTCATACTGGGCGATCAGTTCTCTCTTCCGCTTCCTCATGGCCACTTTTACTCTTCTTCTTGGAATCTAATATACAGAAAAATGAAAACTTGAATATGCAGCGCATGGCTCTTTCTATAGGATCTCTAGTAGAGTAATGCTATCAACCTAATGTGTAACCCAAAACGTAACTACCACGGCCTGCATTACATGTTTTGCAGTATTGCAGCTTTATTGACTTGATTGGTATTTAATAGTAATACCCAACATGACCCACTGACAGAAGTGGCGCTGTAGCTAGTAAACAATACAAACCCTATTTTCTACTTAAAGCACCACTCCAGCGTTTTGTTTGTACTGTTGAAGTGGTGCTTTAAATGTAAGCCGCCTGATCACTTTCTTATACCGACGGCGCTCCAGTCCCATGGCGCCATCTTGTGCCCATAACTTCTGACTGGCTGCCGGTCAGAAGTTAAATCACAAGAGCTCAATGCAAGTTTATGAGAAAAAGAACTAGGCTCTCATAGGGATGTATTGAAAAGTGACCTCTGCGCCACTCCATGAAGCACTGGAGCTAATGGCAGGTGACTTTTCACCATTGACTGATAGGAGCAACACTTGACCGCGTATCGCCAAAACAGGGTCTTTCCCGTACTCAATCTTCCTGACCCCCACCCCATCCCCAGGGGGCCATTCTCCCCTTCTCCTGTAAATTTAAATTAAACACCAACACGTAAATTTCTTTGGATAATTTTGGCCACAGCGGCCATTTTATTAAACAAACAATAACATAAATAACAACATATATACCATATGTAAAAAACCTGGAGGGGAGGGTTCTTGGGGGTAAGAAATCTGGCTCAAAAATAGGCATAAAGCCACCACCAACTTTAAAACCAAACACTTCTTTACCCTCAGCCGTGACCACCAGCTCAAGGGCACCATGTAACCCATTTCGGGCAAACCAAAACCCCAAAGCTCCCGAGGTAAATTCCCCGTCCAGAGCCCGTAAACAAAAGCCAGATCAACCCCGTAAAAACGTCATCACCACCTCCAAGAACCCCACCCCCCGCCAAAACTGCCACTGTGACAATGATAACGAAAACTCCCCTCTGGCAATAACTGATTAAAAAACCGAGATGAGAAAAAACCCAACTCCCCGGCTACCCCTCCATCAAACTGTTCACTTAAACTAATCCACAATAAAGGGAGGGAGGGTGGGCTTCTCTCCTGATGATTCACCTCACAAGTGATCCTTCCCGCACTTCTCCAGCCCCTGCCTCCTTTCCCCACTAGGTCCACCCCTTATTCAAAAATTTCCACCAATCACCTATAAGATCCCTTTTTTTTATTCAAAACTCTAAAACTCCCTTCTTGGCAACGCAGTCATGTGGGGGCTTTCATCCAGCTGCGCCCATTACAGCCCCCCTTCTGGAAAAGGATTAAGGGGGTGGCAGATGAATATGAGACGGGGCCAGGAGAATTACATATAAAGCACCAGTCCCACGGTGCACTAAAGAAAACCACTGGAGTGGTGCTTAAAAAATATATATGTATATCTATTATATATATATATATATATATATATATATATATATATATATATATATATATATATAGCTCTGGCAAAAATTAAGAGACCACCACATCAAAACTCTGTCATGGCCAGCCCAATCTCCAGGCCTGAACCCCATTGAAAACCTCTGGAATGTAATCAAGAGGACGATGGATAGTCACAAGCCATCAAACAAAGGACAACTGCTTACATTTTTGCCCCAGAAGCAGTGTGAAAGACTGGTGTAAAGAATGCCAAGATGTATAAAATCTGTGATTAAAAATCATGGTTATTCCACAAAATATTGATTTCTGAACTGTTCCTGAATTAAAACATTAGATTGTTGTTTCTAAATGATTATGAACTTGTTTTCTTTGCAATATATGAGGTCTGCAAGCGATGCATTTTAAAAAAAAACTTTGGACCATTTCTCCTTTTCAGAAAAAAAAAATTATTGCTTGGAAATTCGGAGACATGTTGTCAGAAGTTTGTAGACTATAAGAACAATTTACCGTACATTTTATTCAAAAATATACCTATAAAGAGAAAAATCAGACAAACTGAAAATTTTGCAGTGGTCTCTTGTTGGATCTGGGAATTGCTAGAATAAATATGTAGCCCTGTGTTTTTCAGATTAATATTTATACACCATTATCCACATTTTAAATATTTATTCAAAATCACCATATTTTATCCCATTTATGCATAATCACCCCATTATCTATATTTGGGTTTTTATGGTGAAATCTTTTGCTTTCAGTATAGATCCCAACTGTCAGTATCCGGGATGACATAAATCAGCAGTTTATTCATGACACAATGATTCTCACCTCTGTAGGGCGGTCGGTGGCGGCTGTCTTCCAATCAGCAGGTAACGATCCGGGTATAAATCCAACAAGTGTCACTTCCAGTAATCAGTAAGGAGCCGGTCTTTTCTCTATTAGAGCAATCGCAGACTGGCACCAACTGACGGTTTGATTCTTTCTTTGAGTTCAAATCCTGCGATGTTATTGGTTGATGGTTGAGGCACATGATGCATGCGCCGCTAAATTTAAAGGGAAAGCGCATTCTATTAATGCTATAAGGAGATGCAGGGTATTACTTTTATATCTATCTTTGTAGTTTTCCTATTTATTCCAATTAGTGTTATTTTGGGAAGTTCTCATGTTGTTCCATTTATTAACTGATGTCTGGAAAATGGCAGCAGTGAAAGCCCTATGTAATAATGATGATACTAAAGTCATGTGATGTGTAACATGTTCACTAGATCGGCCAATGTGTATGGAGAGAGTAAGAGAATAATTGTCATCTGCTTTCTTGCATTTGGTTGGCATTTCCTTTCCTGTATGGCAATAAAAGAACAAGAAGATAAAATATCAAGGCCATCATATGATACCAATAATAGCACACTGTTCTGCAGCAAAATTGCTTCAGAGACAATAATAGGTGAACCTAATTAATTTTGTGCTGCTGAAAACGAATATGATGCTTAAATATACTGATTGACTCTAATTTTGAAGATCCAGAAGAGATTGTAATTACTTATGACATCTTTCATGCAGGCTTATTGAAAAATTGCATCTTTATTTTTTCGTCATCATTATTGCATTGTTAGTAGCTAGGTATTACATCATCTACTTAGTCTATTGAGCATTCAATATTCTATCATCTTGGGATGACCTATCAAAAAACGCCAAGTCAGTACATCAGTCTTAATAAGTGCCGTTCAGGAAGAAGTTGCCCCAAATTCACTAATAGTCACAAGTCATTTAACCTCTTTCTGACCTCGGATGGGATAGTACGTCCGAGGTCAGATACGGTCCGGCGGTGAGCCCGCATCAAAGCCGGGACATGTCAGCTGTTTTGAACAACTGACATGTGCCCGCAATAGCGGCGGGTGAAATCGCAATTCACCCGCCGCTATTAACTAGTTAAATGCCGCTGTCAAACGTTGACAACAGCATTTAACCGGCGCTCCTAGCCGGGCGGCCGGAAATGAGTGCATCGCTGACCCCCGTCACATGATGGGGGTCAGTGATGCTTCTGCATTGTAACCATAGAGGTCCTTGAGACCTCTATGGTTACTGATGCCGGCCTGCTGTGAGCGCCACCCTGTGGCCGGCGCTCATAGCACACCTGCATTTCTGTTGCATAGCAGCGATCTGATGATCACTGCTATGTAGCAAAGCCGTTCGCGTTGTGCCAGCTTCTAGCCTCCTATGGAGGCTATTGAAGCATGGCAAAAGTAAAAAAAAAGTAAAAAAAATGTGAAAAAAATAAAAAAATATAAAAGTTTAAATCACCCCCCTTTCGCCCCATTCAAAATAAATCAATAAAAAAAAATCAAACCGACACATATTTGGTATCGCCGCATTCACAATCGCCCGACCTATCAATAAAAAAAAGGATTAACCTGATCACTAAACGGCGTAGGGAGAATTAAAATTAAATATGACAGAATTACGTTTTTTTGGTCGCCATGACATTGTATTAAAATGCAATAACGGGCGATCAAAAGAACGTATCTGCACCAACATGCTATCATTAAAAACAACAGCTCATTACGCAAAAAATAAGCCCTCACCCGACCCCAGATCATGAAAAATGGAGACGCTATGGGTATCGGAAAATGGCGCAATTTTTTATTTTTATTTTTGCAAAGTTTGTAATTTTTTTTCACCACTTAGATAAAAGAGAACCCAGCCATGTTTGGTGTCTGTGAACTCGTACTGACCTGTAGAATCATAATGGCAGGTCAGTTTTAGCATTTAGTGAACCTAGTAAAAAAGCCAATCAAAAACAAGTGTTGGATTGCACTTTTGTTTGCAATTTCACCTCACTTGGAATTTTTTTTCCCGTTTTCTACTACACGACATGCTAAAACCAATGATGTCGTTCAAAAGTACAACTTGTTTCACAAAAAATAAGCCCTCAAATGACCATATTGACGGAAAAATAAAATAGTTATGGCTCTGGGAAGAAGGGGAGCAAAAAACGAACACGGAAAAACGGAAAATCTCAAGGTCATGAAGGGGTTAAAGAATTCGGTGAATCTTTTTAGTGGGGTATGCTCACTTGCTTCTCACCAAAAATGTTACTCCAGTCAGGGTCCAGAGTAACATTTCTGGCATAAAAACTGCCGGCACTATTGATGAATTTGATGTGCTGCTTGAAACTAATGTAAAAAACGCCAAAGGTTTCAAACTTTTTTTGCGCAATGTAGAAATTACAACTTTTCAAAGTGTTTTTCATCAATTTTCTGTTGAAAATTATTTGAGTCATCCCCATAATCTCAAAGATATATAGGATATAAGATTTGTCATAAAGAGGTATTCTGGGAATAGAAAAAGAAATCTTATAATGAGTACATTCCTGAGTAACTTTAATTAGTAAATCACATTCTTTTTGTCTATTGAAGAAATCACTGTTACTCTGATAGAAATTGCATAAGAATGTAAATAGAACCGCTACTTGTGAACATGCGCCAGTAGGAAGCTTCTCCCCACCTCCCATCATGCGTAAGAAGATGTGATCCCAGTGGATATTCTTATGTAATAGTAGAGATAGCAGAATTGATGAGGTAAAAAGAGGCTGTTTCTACTGCTGTGCACCATGTCTGCCTAAAACACAAGTGTCTTTCGTGACCTGGAGATACCTTGACATTTCTGGTACAGGTTATCTCTACGTGGCAGCATACACTCAGCATTAAAAAGGGGTTAACTTGTGATGACAACTCCTACTATATAATTGTCTAAGGGCCACTTCCGTCTGTCCTTCTGTTTGTCACGGTTATTCATTTGCTGATTGGTCTCTCCAGCTGCCTGTCATGGCTGCTGCAACCAATCAGCGACGGGCACAGTCTGGAAGAAAATGGCCGCTCCTTACTCCCCACAGTCAGTGCCTGGCACCCGCATACTCCCCTCTGGTCACTGCTAACACAAGGTTAATGCCAGCGGTAACGGACCGCAGTATGCCGCGGGTAACGCACTCCATTACCGCCGCTATTAACCCTGTGTGTCCCCAACTTTTTACTATTGATGCTGCCTATGCAGCATCAATAGTAAAAAATGTAATGTTAAAAATAATAATAATAAAAAAAAAAACCTGCTGTACTCCCCCTCCGTAGTCCGCTGAGCCGCTCGCGCCGGCCGCCATCTTCCATTGCAGGTTCCGGTGGCAAAGATGGTATGGGAGAAGGACCTGCCATGACGTCACGGTCAAGTGACCGTGACGTCATCACTGGCCCTGCGCGCCTGCGCGAGAAGGACCTGCCATGACGTCACGATCATGTGACCGCAACGTCATCACAGGTCCTGCGCTCATACAAACCC
The DNA here is from genome assembly GCF_032444005.1 of Ranitomeya imitator. Lineage (NCBI taxonomy): Eukaryota > Metazoa > Chordata > Amphibia > Anura > Dendrobatidae > Ranitomeya > Ranitomeya imitator. The sequence continues at coordinate 54,247,795 of NC_091289.1, forward strand.
TGTGACAAACGTGGCTGGGCAATATTCTACGTAGCTGGGCAATATACTACGTGACTGGCCAATATACTACGTGGCTCTGTGCTGTATACTACGTTACTCTGCAATATACTACGTGGCTCTGTGCTGTATACTACGTCACTGGGCAATATACTATGAAACTGGGCAATATACTACATGGCTGCGCAATATACTACGTCACTAGGCAATATACTAAGTAACTGGGCAATATACTATGTCACTGGGCAATATACTATGTCACTGGCCAATATACTACGTGGCTGGGTAATATACTACGTCACTGGGCAATATACTATGTCACTGGCCAATATACTACGTGGCTGGACAATATACTTCGTGGTTGGGCAATATACTACGTGACTGGGCAATATACTACGTCACTGGGCAATATACTACGTGTCTGGGCAATATACTACGTGACTGGGCAATATACTACGTGACTGGGCAATATACTACGTGACTGGGCAATATACTACGTGACTGGGCAATATACTACGTGGCTGGGCAATATACTACGTGGTTGGGCAATATACTACGTGGCTGGGCAATATACTACGTGGGCTGTGCAATATAATACGTGGACATGCATATTCTAGAATACCCGATGCGTTAGAATCGGGCCACCATCTAGTATATCATATTGGAGCATTTGAAGCTCTAATTTTGAATTCCACAACTGACAAAAAAGCTTTGTATCACAAAAAGAGCCATCTTCAGAGGGTTCAACTAGCTGAAAGTGGTTGTCTTTAGAAGTGGGATTGTTTTTCAGTAATATATAATTTGTCTCACTAGCAAGTACAAGCAAAATTTAAAAAAAAAGTTGACACTACATTCTTGTTTTCCTTACATTTCACACAATAATTTTGAAATGATTGCCACCACACTAGGGCCATTGGGAAGAACCTGGTTAAGCGCCTAAATTGGTGCATCTAATGTCAATTCTGGTGTGGCAGCAGGCTGGTATTTTTAACCGAGGAATGGCCCAATACCCATGGACATTCCCAGCCTTATAATATAGATCTACAGCTGTCTGCTTTACCTTGGCTGGTTATCAAAAATTAAGGGGAAACCCCACGTAATTTTTGCAAAATTATTTATTTATTAAAACCAAGCTAAAAACATCAGCATAAATGCACTAAGGCAGTAAACCTTGCCTATATGCCTCTAATCTAAAATGATCCCTCCTCGGCCGAGCTTTCCCTACACTGTATTCAGGTACCAGTAGTTTTCCTAGAGAAAGGACAGTATGTAGTCCTGGAAAGGAATTTTGTTTCAATGGTTCAACGGCGGTATACAAGTATTCACGGTATTCACTGTGGAAAATGAAATGCTAGGTGAAATGCCGAGAGACAAAGAAAACCCTACATTAACGGTCACCAATCTAACCCAAGAAGAGGTGCGAAATTGGCTAAATAAGATTAAATTGATAAATCTCCAGGTCCGGATGGCATACACCCATGAGTACTAAGAGAACTAAGTAATGTAATAGACAATCCTTCTATGTTATTTCAAAACACTCTTTTTCGGTGATCACTTTGTATCTCCGTTCATACTGCACCCACACACACAAATGATACACCATTTGAAAGGTAAATGCAGCCTAAAAGGGAACGGACAGGTTCTGAACCATCAGATTTTCCATATTATTGGACAGTCATTGAAAAGTCTATCTTCCTTCTAAGGTTGCAGCTTATTGGTGACCTGGAGTCACCTCTGGTTCCAAATCAAAAACTGCAGCGTTGACATAACTCAGACTGTACATTGTTTCCAGATGGGAGAGATTGGTGGAAACAACCTTGCAAAAATTGAAAAAAAAAAATCCAACCGTAGGGAAAAAAAGGTAAAATAATCTGCAGATATTACTTTTTTTAAAGGGACATTCCCAATTATTATACAATGGTGTAAATACGCTCAGTTAAGGGGTCAATTCTCCTTCATCATTTTTATTGTCAAAGTGGCACTGCTGTACAGGGAGCTGCTCTGTTCACATACATAGGGCGGTGTTGCACTTCCCTATACTGCAGATAGATGGCAGTGCTGCTGTGGAGGGGAAAAAATGCTGCTTAACGTGTTGTTTTGCAAGGTCCTGACAATCAGACCCCTTCTGATCTGTAAGTAAAATACCATTATGTTTAACCCCTTAAGCCCCGAGGGTGGTTTTGCACGTTAATGACCGTTCCAATTTTTACAATTCTGACCACTGTCCATTTATGAGGTTATAACTCTGGAACGCTTCAACGGATCCCGGTTATTCTGATATTGTTTTCTCGAGACATATTGTACTTCATGGTAGTGGCAACATTTCTTTGATATTACCTGCGTTTATTTGTGAAAAAAAATGGAAATTTGGTGAAAAGTTTGAAAATTTTGCTATTTTCCAACTTTGAATTTTTATGCCCTTAAATCACAGAGATGTCACACAAAATACTTAATAAGTAATATTTCCCACATGTCTACTTTACATCAGCTCAACTTTGGAAACAAACATTTTTTTTAGGGAGTTAATTTGACCCCCAATTTCTCATTTTTACAACACCGTTTTCTTTTAGGGACCACATCACATTTGAAGTCATTTTGAGGGGTCTATATGATAGAAAATAACCAAGTGTGACATCATTCTAAAAACTGCACCCTTCAAGGTGCTCAAAACCACATTCAAGAAGTTTAGGTGCTTCACAGGAATTTTTGGATTGTTTAAAAAAAATGAACATTTAATTTTTTTTCACAAAAAATTTACTTCAGCTCCAATTTGTTTTATTTTACAAAGGGTAACAGGAGAAAATAGACCCCAAAAGTTGTTGTACAATTTGTCCTGAGTAACCCATATGTGGGGGTAAACCACTGTTTGGGCGCATGGCAGAGCTTGGAAGGAAAGGAGCGCCATTTGACTTTTCAATGCAAAATTGGCTGGAATTGAGATGGGACGCTGTTGTGAATTCCGTTCTTGGGCTCCCTCCGGTGGTTGTAAATGGCACTTTTGTGAATTCTGCCCTTGGGCTCCCTCTGTTGGTTTTGAGTGGAACTGCTGCTCCTTGGGTTTAGCTTTGCAGCTGCTTTCACTAATTGTCTCTCCTGGCTCTGCTATTTAACCTGGCTCTAGTCTTCAGCCTATGCCACTTGTCAATGTTCTCTGGCTGGATTCATATTTCTGCTTAGATTCTCCTGGTTTCCTGATCAGTTCTGCAAAGATAAGTTCTGGCTTTGCTCATTTCAGTCCACATGTTGTGGACTTATAGTTCTGTGCATTCTATTTTTGTCCAGCTTGTCATTATGGATTTTTTCTGTTAGCTGGAAGCTCTGGGAAGCAGATTTACCCTCCACACCTTTAGTCCGGTGTGGAGATTTTGTAAACTCTGTGTGGATTGTTTTGTAGTTTTTATACTGACCGCACAGTATCCTTTCCTGTCCTATCTATCAAGCTAGACTGGCCTCCTATGCTAAAATCTGATTTCATCTCTGCGTATGTTATTTTCCCCTCCTCTCACCGTCAATATTTGTGGGGGGCTATCTTTCCTTTGGGGATTTTCTCTGAGGCAAGATAGGTTTCCTGTTTCCATCTTTAGGGGAAGTTAGATCTTAGGCTGTGCCGAGGGGTCTATGGAGCATCAGGTACCCCCCACGGCTATTTTTAGTTGCGCTGCTAGGTTCAGGGTTTGCGGTCAGTACAGATACCACCTCCTTCAGAGCTTGTCTCATGTTGTTCCTAAACCACCAGATCATAACAGGACGCCATGTTGCTTTTAGAGAGCCACTAATGTGCCTAAACATTGAAACCCCCCACAAGTGACACCATTTTGGAAAGTAGTCCCCCTAAGCAGGCCCGGGCCCCTGGCCACCCACCAAGCGGGGGCCTCCCACCAATATAGGGATAAATATCTCAAAACATGTAAAATACATGTCTCTTTGCTGTGAACCGTTTCTAATGATAAGGAACATTTAACAAAAGAGAAACTATTGAAAGTGTAGGGACCTGGCTACAGTCCTACATCTCAGTGGCTAGCGCAGAGCGGCAGAGTCATGGCATCTGACCTGTGTCAGCATCCACTGATCTGGCTAGCCTAGCCAGCCTTCCTTAGTACCCTCCCTGTACATAATGCTTAGCTTATGGCATACAGCAGCCTTCTCTGATCCCAACAGAAGCTTCTAGCCGCTACCTAATCAGCTATATGATCGCTCCCTCGGATTAGATCGGATGAGAGTTTGTTCAGCTACTTTGGCTACAGTCCTACATCTCAGTGGCTAGCGCAGAGCGGCAGAGTCATGGCATCTGACCTGTGTCAGCATCCACTGACCTGGCTAGCCTAGCCAGCCTTCCTTAGTACCCTCCCTGTACATAATGCTTAGCTTATGGCATACAGCAGCCTTCTCTGATCCCAACAGAAGCTTCTAGGCGCTACCTAATCAGCTATATGATCGCTCCCTCGGATTAGATCGGATGAGAGTTTGTTCAGCTACTTTCGAGGAAGGAGGAGGAGCCACAATGTCGGCGCGAGAAGAGGATTCTCCACCACAGAGCACGGCAGGACTTCACTCTGGATCTTCAGTCACTGAAGATCCAGAGGTGAAGTGGTTCAGTCTTCACAGTGTCGCGTGGATGAGTATGATCTCTGTCTGTCTGTCTGTGTGTCTGTCTGTGTGTGTCTGTGTGTGTCTATGTGTGTCTGTCTGTCTGTTTATCCTTCTTTTAGCTCCTGTCCTACACAGTACCATACTGTATACAGGTCCACACTATATCCTGCATTACAGTGTGTCTGTGTATACTGTAAGTATATAGTGTGGACCTGTTTACAGTATAGTGCTGTGTATACACTTTATACAGCCCCTCAGCCTCTAAACTATATACAGCCAGCACAGCAACAGCCTCTGATATATACAGGTAAACAGCCTCTGACATATACAGCACGGCAGCAGCCCCTCATATATATACAGCCCAGCAGCAGCTTCTAATATATACAGCCCAGCAGCAGCCCCTCATATATATATACAGCCCAGCAGAAGCCTCTCATACATATACAGCCCAGCAGAAGCCTCTCATACATACTGTATACAGCCCAGCAGCAGTCTTTGATATAGACAGCCCAAATTTCTACAATATACATACATTCAAACTGCAGTGGTGAGCGTTCCTTCTCAAAACTCAAGTTAGTTGAAAACCGATCTAGGACACCCATGAAGCAGGAACGACTTGTAAATTTGGCTATCATGAGCATCGAGTCAGATATACTTCGTGAATTGGACTTTAGTGACATCATTAGTGATTTTGCAGCACGAAAATCAAGGAAAATGCCTGGATTATAAAAATGAATGATTTTACCTGAATTACTCTGCGTAAATGATATTTGCAAATAAACATGCTTTCGTTTCATTTTGTGTTTTTGCATTACATATTGCAACACCTTGAAAAATGGGCCTCCCTGCAAAATGGGCCCCGGGCCACCCACTTCTTAAATCCGGCCCTGCCCCTAAGGAACTTATCTAGATGTGTGGTGAGCACTTTGACCCACCAAGTGCTTCACAGAAGTTTATAATGTAGAGCCGTAAAAATAAAAAATAATATTTTTTCACAAAAATGAACTTTTCGCCCCAATTTTTTATTTTCCCAAGGTTACCAAAAAATATTGTACCACAAACGTTGTTGTGCAATTTGTCCTGAGTACGCTGATACCCCATATGTGGGAGTAAACCACTGTTTGGGTGCATGGCAGAGCTTGGAAGGGAAGAAGCGCCGTTTGACATTTCAATGCAAAATTGGCTGGAATTGAGATGGGACGCCATGTTGCGTTGGGTAGCACCTGATGTGCCTAAACATTGCCTAAACATTGAAACCCCCCACAAGTGACACCATTTTGGAAAGTAGACCCCCTAAGGAACTTATCTAGATGTGTGGTGAGCACTTTGACCCACCAAGTGCTTTACAGAAGTTTATAATGTAGAGCCGTAAAAATAAAATATAATATTTTTTCACAAAAATGAATTTTCCGCCCCAATTTTTTATTTTCCCAAGGGTGCGAGAAGAAATTGTACCCCAAAAGTTGTTGTGCAATTTGTCCTGAGTACGCTGATACCCGATATGTGGGGGTAAACCACTGCTTGGGTGCATGGCAGAGCTCGGAAGGGAAGGATCGCCGTTTGACTTTTCAATGCAAACTTGGCTGGAATTAAGATGGGACGCCATGCTGCATTTGGAGAGCCCCTGATGTGCCTAAACATTTTGAAGATCCAGAAGAGATTGTAATTACTTATGACATCTTTCATGCAGGCTTATTGAAAAATTGCATCTTTATTTTTTCGTCATCATTATTGCATTGTTAGTAGCTAGGTATTACATCATCTACTTAGTCTATTGAGCATTCAATATTCTATCATCTTGAGATGACCTATCAAAAAACGCCAAGTCAGTACATCAGTCTTAATAAGTGCCGTTCAGGAAGAAGTTGCCCCAAATTCACTAATAGTCACAAGTCATTTAACCTCTTTCTGACCTCGGATGGGATAGTACGTCCGAGGTCAGATACGGTCCGGCGGTGAGCCCGCATCAAAGCCGGGACATGTCAGCTGTTTTGAACAACTGACATGTGCCCGCAATAGCGGCGGGTGAAATCGCAATTCACCCGCCGCTATTAACTAGTTAAATGCCGCTGTCAAACGTTGACAACAGCATTTAACCGGCGCTCCTAGCCGGGCGGCCGGAAATGAGTGCATCGCTGACCCCCGTCACATGATGGGGGTCAGTGATGCTTCTGCATTGTAACCATAGAGGTCCTTGAGACCTCTATGGTTACTGATGCCGGCCTGCTGTGAGCGCCACCCTGTGGCCGGCGCTCATAGCACACCTGCATTTCTGTTGCATAGCAGCGATCTGATGATCACTGCTATGTAGCAAAGCCGTTCGCGTTGTGCCAGCTTCTAGCCTCCTATGGAGGCTATTGAAGCATGGCAAAAGTAAAAAAAAAGTAAAAAAAATGTGAAAAAAATAAAAAAATATAAAAGTTTAAATCACCCCCCTTTCGCCCCATTCAAAATAAATCAATAAAAAAAAATCAAACCGACACATATTTGGTATCGCCGCATTCACAATCGCCCGACCTATCAATAAAAAAAAGGATTAACCTGATCACTAAACGGCGTAGGGAGAATTAAAATTAAATATGACAGAATTACGTTTTTTTGGTCGCCATGACATTGTATTAAAATGCAATAACGGGCGATCAAAAGAACGTATCTGCACCAACATGCTATCATTAAAAACAACAGCTCATTACGCAAAAAATAAGCCCTCACCCGACCCCAGATCATGAAAAATGGAGACGCTATGGGTATCGGAAAATGGCGCAATTTTTTATTTTTATTTTTGCAAAGTTTGTAATTTTTTTTCACCACTTAGATAAAAGAGAACCCAGCCATGTTTGGTGTCTGTGAACTCGTACTGACCTGTAGAATCATAATGGCAGGTCAGTTTTAGCATTTAGTGAACCTAGTAAAAAAGCCAATCAAAAACAAGTGTTGGATTGCACTTTTGTTTGCAATTTCACCTCACTTGGAATTTTTTTTCCCGTTTTCTACTACACGACATGCTAAAACCAATGATGTCGTTCAAAAGTACAACTTGTTTCACAAAAAATAAGCCCTCAAATGACCATATTGACGGAAAAATAAAATAGTTATGGCTCTGGGAAGAAGGGGAGCAAAAAACGAACACGGAAAAACGGAAAATCTCAAGGTCATGAAGGGGTTAAAGAATTCGGTGAATCTTTTTAGTGGGGTATGCTCACTTGCTTCTCACCAAAAATGTTACTCCAGTCAGGGTCCAGAGTAACATTTCTGGCATAAAAACTGCCGGCACTATTGATGAATTTGATGTGCTGCTTGAAACTAATGTAAAAAACGCCAAAGGTTTCAAACTTTTTTTGCGCAATGTAGAAATTACAACTTTTCAAAGTGTTTTTCATCAATTTTCTGTTGAAAATTATTTGAGTCATCCCCATAATCTCAAAGATATATAGGATATAAGATTTGTCATAAAGAGGTATTCTGGGAATAGAAAAAGAAATCTTATAATGAGTACATTCCTGAGTAACTTTAATTAGTAAATCACATTCTTTTTGTCTATTGAAGAAATCACTGTTACTCTGATAGAAATTGCATAAGAATGTAAATAGAACCGCTACTTGTGAACATGCGCCAGTAGGAAGCTTCTCCCCACCTCCCATCATGCGTAAGAAGATGTGATCCCAGTGGATATTCTTATGTAATAGTAGAGATAGCAGAATTGATGAGGTAAAAAGAGGCTGTTTCTACTGCTGTGCACCATGTCTGCCTAAAACACAAGTGTCTTTCGTGACCTGGAGATACCTTGACATTTCTGGTACAGGTTATCTCTACGTGGCAGCATACACTCAGCATTAAAAAGGGGTTAACTTGTGATGACAACTCCTACTATATAATTGTCTAAGGGCCACTTCCGTCTGTCCTTCTGTTTGTCACGGTTATTCATTTGCTGATTGGTCTCTCCAGCTGCCTGTCATGGCTGCTGCAACCAATCAGCGACGGGCACAGTCTGGAAGAAAATGGCCGCTCCTTACTCCCCACAGTCAGTGCCTGGCACCCGCATACTCCCCTCTGGTCACTGCTAACACAAGGTTAATGCCAGCGGTAACGGACCGCAGTATGCCGCGGGTAACGCACTCCATTACCGCCGCTATTAACCCTGTGTGTCCCCAACTTTTTACTATTGATGCTGCCTATGCAGCATCAATAGTAAAAAATGTAATGTTAAAAATAATAATAATAAAAAAAAAAACCTGCTGTACTCCCCCTCCGTAGTCCGCTGAGCCGCTCGCGCCGGCCGCCATCTTCCATTGCAGGTTCCGGTGGCAAAGATGGTATGGGAGAAGGACCTGCCATGACGTCACGGTCAAGTGACCGTGACGTCATCACTGGCCCTGCGCGCCTGCGCGAGAAGGACCTGCCATGACGTCACGATCATGTGACCGCAACGTCATCACAGGTCCTGCGCTCATACAAACCCTGTGACAAACGTGGCTGGGCAATATTCTACGTAGCTGGGCAATATACTACGTGACTGGCCAATATACTACGTGGCTCTGTGCTGTATACTACGTTACTCTGCAATATACTACGTGGCTCTGTGCTGTATACTACGTCACTGGGCAATATACTATGAAACTGGGCAATATACTACATGGCTGCGCAATATACTACGTCACTAGGCAATATACTAAGTAACTGGGCAATATACTATGTCACTGGGCAATATACTATGTCACTGGCCAATATACTACGTGGCTGGGTAATATACTACGTCACTGGGCAATATACTATGTCACTGGCCAATATACTACGTGGCTGGACAATATACTTCGTGGTTGGGCAATATACTACGTGACTGGGCAATATACTACGTCACTGGGCAATATACTACGTGTCTGGGCAATATACTACGTGACTGGGCAATATACTACGTGACTGGGCAATATACTACGTGACTGGGCAATATACTACGTGACTGGGCAATATACTACGTGGCTGGGCAATATACTACGTGGTTGGGCAATATACTACGTGGCTGGGCAATATACTACGTGGGCTGTGCAATATAATACGTGGACATGCATATTCTAGAATACCCGATGCGTTAGAATCGGGCCACCATCTAGTATATCATATTGGAGCATTTGAAGCTCTAATTTTGAATTCCACAACTGACAAAAAAGCTTTGTATCACAAAAAGAGCCATCTTCAGAGGGTTCAACTAGCTGAAAGTGGTTGTCTTTAGAAGTGGGATTGTTTTTCAGTAATATATAATTTGTCTCACTAGCAAGTACAAGCAAAATTTAAAAAAAAAGTTGACACTACATTCTTGTTTTCCTTACATTTCACACAATAATTTTGAAATGATTGCCACCACACTAGGGCCATTGGGAAGAACCTGGTTAAGCGCCTAAATTGGTGCATCTAATGTCAATTCTGGTGTGGCAGCAGGCTGGTATTTTTAACCGAGGAATGGCCCAATACCCATGGACATTCCCAGCCTTATAATATAGATCTACAGCTGTCTGCTTTACCTTGGCTGGTTATCAAAAATTAAGGGGAAACCCCACGTAATTTTTGCAAAATTATTTATTTATTAAAACCAAGCTAAAAACATCAGCATAAATGCACTAAGGCAGTAAACCTTGCCTATATGCCTCTAATCTAAAATGATCCCTCCTCGGCCGAGCTTTCCCTACACTGTATTCAGGTACCAGTAGTTTTCCTAGAGAAAGGACAGTATGTAGTCCTGGAAAGGAATTTTGTTTCAATGGTTCAACGGCGGTATACAAGTATTCACGGTATTCACTGTGGAAAATGAAATGCTAGGTGAAATGCCGAGAGACAAAGAAAACCCTACATTAACGGTCACCAATCTAACCCAAGAAGAGGTGCGAAATTGGCTAAATAAGATTAAATTGATAAATCTCCAGGTCCGGATGGCATACACCCATGAGTACTAAGAGAACTAAGTAATGTAATAGACAATCCTTCTATGTTATTTCAAAACACTCTTTTTCGGTGATCACTTTGTATCTCCGTTCATACTGCACCCACACACACAAATGATACACCATTTGAAAGGTAAATGCAGCCTAAAAGGGAACGGACAGGTTCTGAACCATCAGATTTTCCATATTATTGGACAGTCATTGAAAAGTCTATCTTCCTTCTAAGGTTGCAGCTTATTGGTGACCTGGAGTCACCTCTGGTTCCAAATCAAAAACTGCAGCGTTGACATAACTCAGACTGTACATTGTTTCCAGATGGGAGAGATTGGTGGAAACAACCTTGCAAAAATTGAAAAAAAAAAATCCAACCGTAGGGAAAAAAAGGTAAAATAATCTGCAGATATTACTTTTTTTAAAGGGACATTCCCAATTATTATACAATGGTGTAAATACGCTCAGTTAAGGGGTCAATTCTCCTTCATCATTTTTATTGTCAAAGTGGCACTGCTGTACAGGGAGCTGCTCTGTTCACATACATAGGGCGGTGTTGCACTTCCCTATACTGCAGATAGATGGCAGTGCTGCTGTGGAGGGGAAAAAATGCTGCTTAACGTGTTGTTTTGCAAGGTCCTGACAATCAGACCCCTTCTGATCTGTAAGTAAAATACCATTATGTTTAACCCCTTAAGCCCCGAGGGTGGTTTTGCACGTTAATGACCGTTCCAATTTTTACAATTCTGACCACTGTCCATTTATGAGGTTATAACTCTGGAACGCTTCAACGGATCCCGGTTATTCTGATATTGTTTTCTCGAGACATATTGTACTTCATGGTAGTGGCAACATTTCTTTGATATTACCTGCGTTTATTTGTGAAAAAAAATGGAAATTTGGTGAAAAGTTTGAAAATTTTGCTATTTTCCAACTTTGAATTTTTATGCCCTTAAATCACAGAGATGTCACACAAAATACTTAATAAGTAATATTTCCCACATGTCTACTTTACATCAGCTCAACTTTGGAAACAAACATTTTTTTTAGGGAGTTAATTTGACCCCCAATTTCTCATTTTTACAACACCGTTTTCTTTTAGGGACCACATCACATTTGAAGTCATTTTGAGGGGTCTATATGATAGAAAATAACCAAGTGTGACATCATTCTAAAAACTGCACCCTTCAAGGTGCTCAAAACCACATTCAAGAAGTTTAGGTGCTTCACAGGAATTTTTGGATTGTTTAAAAAAAATGAACATTTAATTTTTTTTCACAAAAAATTTACTTCAGCTCCAATTTGTTTTATTTTACAAAGGGTAACAGGAGAAAATAGACCCCAAAAGTTGTTGTACAATTTGTCCTGAGTAACCCATATGTGGGGGTAAACCACTGTTTGGGCGCATGGCAGAGCTTGGAAGGAAAGGAGCGCCATTTGACTTTTCAATGCAAAATTGGCTGGAATTGAGATGGGACGCTGTTGTGAATTCCGTTCTTGGGCTCCCTCCGGTGGTTGTAAATGGCACTTTTGTGAATTCTGCCCTTGGGCTCCCTCTGTTGGTTTTGAGTGGAACTGCTGCTCCTTGGGTTTAGCTTTGCAGCTGCTTTCACTAATTGTCTCTCCTGGCTCTGCTATTTAACCTGGCTCTAGTCTTCAGCCTATGCCACTTGTCAATGTTCTCTGGCTGGATTCATATTTCTGCTTAGATTCTCCTGGTTTCCTGATCAGTTCTGCAAAGATAAGTTCTGGCTTTGCTCATTTCAGTCCACATGTTGTGGACTTATAGTTCTGTGCATTCTATTTTTGTCCAGCTTGTCATTATGGATTTTTTCTGTTAGCTGGAAGCTCTGGGAAGCAGATTTACCCTCCACACCTTTAGTCCGGTGTGGAGATTTTGTAAACTCTGTGTGGATTGTTTTGTAGTTTTTATACTGACCGCACAGTATCCTTTCCTGTCCTATCTATCAAGCTAGACTGGCCTCCTATGCTAAAATCTGATTTCATCTCTGCGTATGTTATTTTCCCCTCCTCTCACCGTCAATATTTGTGGGGGGCTATCTTTCCTTTGGGGATTTTCTCTGAGGCAAGATAGGTTTCCTGTTTCCATCTTTAGGGGAAGTTAGATCTTAGGCTGTGCCGAGGGGTCTATGGAGCATCAGGTACCCCCCACGGCTATTTTTAGTTGCGCTGCTAGGTTCAGGGTTTGCGGTCAGTACAGATACCACCTCCTTCAGAGCTTGTCTCATGTTGTTCCTAAACCACCAGATCATAACAGGACGCCATGTTGCTTTTAGAGAGCCACTAATGTGCCTAAACATTGAAACCCCCCACAAGTGACACCATTTTGGAAAGTAGTCCCCCTAAGCAGGCCCGGGCCCCTGGCCACCCACCAAGCGGGGGCCTCCCACCAATATAGGGATAAATATCTCAAAACATGTAAAATACATGTCTCTTTGCTGTGAACCGTTTCTAATGATAAGGAACATTTAACAAAAGAGAAACTATTGAAAGTGTAGGGACCTGGCTACAGTCCTACATCTCAGTGGCTAGCGCAGAGCGGCAGAGTCATGGCATCTGACCTGTGTCAGCATCCACTGATCTGGCTAGCCTAGCCAGCCTTCCTTAGTACCCTCCCTGTACATAATGCTTAGCTTATGGCATACAGCAGCCTTCTCTGATCCCAACAGAAGCTTCTAGGCGCTACCTAATCAGCTATATGATCGCTCCCTCGGATTAGATCGGATGAGAGTTTGTTCAGCTACTTTGGCTACAGTCCTACATCTCAGTGGCTAGCGCAGAGCGGCAGAGTCATGGCATCTGACCTGTGTCAGCATCCACTGACCTGGCTAGCCTAGCCAGCCTTCCTTAGTACCCTCCCTGTACATAATGCTTAGCTTATGGCATACAGCAGCCTTCTCTGATCCCAACAGAAGCTTCTAGGCGCTACCTAATCAGCTATATGATCGCTCCCTCGGATTAGATCGGATGAGAGTTTGTTCAGCTACTTTCGAGGAAGGAGGAGGAGCCACAATGTCGGCGCGAGAAGAGGATTCTCCACCACAGAGCACGGCAGGACTTCACTCTGGATCTTCAGTCACTGAAGATCCAGAGGTGAAGTGGTTCAGTCTTCACAGTGTCGCGTGGATGAGTATGATCTCTGTCTGTCTGTCTGTGTGTCTGTCTGTGTGTGTCTGTGTGTGTCTATGTGTGTCTGTCTGTCTGTTTATCCTTCTTTTAGCTCCTGTCCTACACAGTACCATACTGTATACAGGTCCACACTATATCCTGCATTACAGTGTGTCTGTGTATACTGTAAGTATATAGTGTGGACCTATTTACAGTATAGTGCTGTGTATACACTTTATACAGCCCCTCAGCCTCTAAACTATATACAGCCAGCACAGCAACAGCCTCTGATATATACAGGTAAACAGCCTCTGACATATACAGCACGGCAGCAGCCCCTCATATATATACAGCCCAGCAGCAGCTTCTAATATATACAGCCCAGCAGCAGCCCCTCATATATATATACAGCCCAGCAGAAGCCTCTCATACATATACAGCCCAGCAGAAGCCTCTCATACATACTGTATACAGCCCAGCAGCAGTCTTTGATATAGACAGCCCAAATTTCTACAATATACATACATTCAAACTGCAGTGGTGAGCGTTCCTTCTCAAAACTCAAGTTAGTTGAAAACCGATCTAGGACACCCATGAAGCAGGAACGACTTGTAAATTTGGCTATCATGAGCATCGAGTCAGATATACTTCGTGAATTGGACTTTAGTGACATCATTAGTGATTTTGCAGCACGAAAATCAAGGAAAATGCCTGGATTATAAAAATGAATGATTTTACCTGAATTACTCTGCGTAAATGATATTTGCAAATAAACATGCTTTCGTTTCATTTTGTGTTTTTGCATTACATATTGCAACACCTTGAAAAATGGGCCTCCCTGCAAAATGGGCCCCGGGCCACCCACTTCTTAAATCCGGCCCTGCCCCTAAGGAACTTATCTAGATGTGTGGTGAGCACTTTGACCCACCAAGTGCTTCACAGAAGTTTATAATGTAGAGCCGTAAAAATAAAAAATAATATTTTTTCACAAAAATGAACTTTTCGCCCCAATTTTTTATTTTCCCAAGGTTACCAAAAAATATTGTACCACAAACGTTGTTGTGCAATTTGTCCTGAGTACGCTGATACCCCATATGTGGGAGTAAACCACTGTTTGGGTGCATGGCAGAGCTTGGAAGGGAAGAAGCGCCGTTTGACATTTCAATGCAAAATTGGCTGGAATTGAGATGGGACGCCATGTTGCGTTGGGTAGCACCTGATGTGCCTAAACATTGCCTAAACATTGAAACCCCCCACAAGTGACACCATTTTGGAAAGTAGACCCCCTAAGGAACTTATCTAGATGTGTGGTGAGCACTTTGACCCACCAAGTGCTTTACAGAAGTTTATAATGTAGAGCCGTAAAAATAAAATATAATATTTTTTCACAAAAATGAATTTTCCGCCCCAATTTTTTATTTTCCCAAGGGTGCGAGAAGAAATTGTACCCCAAAAGTTGTTGTGCAATTTGTCCTGAGTACGCTGATACCCGATATGTGGGGGTAAACCACTGCTTGGGTGCATGGCAGAGCTCGGAAGGGAAGGATCGCCGTTTGACTTTTCAATGCAAACTTGGCTGGAATTAAGATGGGACGCCATGCTGCATTTGGAGAGCCCCTGATGTGCCTAAACATTGAAACCCCCAACAAGTGACACCATTTGGAAAGTAGACCCCCTAAGGATCTTATCTAGATGTGTTGTGAGAGCTTTGAACTAGAGTTGAGCGACTTTTAATTTTTTAGGATCGAGTAGGGTTTTGCGAAACCTGACTTTCTCAAAAGTCGGGTCAGGTGAAATCGGCCGATTATTGCGAAAAGTCGGGGACCGACCGAAACACGAAACCCAATGCAAGTCGATGGGGAATCAAAGTCGGCAGTGAGTGGAGGACAGGGAAACACCTACAGTGCCCATTTTAATGCCAAAAACATCAATTCTTATTTAATAAGCTTGTCAATCTTAATTTATTTCATAATAATAGTTAGGCATTGAAAACAGGGGGTCATTTGGCTAACGTTGTGGGGGGGTAGGGCTGGCTCAAGATTTTCGTGGGCCCAGGAAACACGGAATATGTCACGGCGGTGGAGCAGGGAGAGGTAAGTATTTCAACTTTGCAAGTGCTGTGATCCTGAGCAAGCAAGGGGGGCCCACTAGTTGGCACTGGCACAGGGCCCCTCATTGTACGGCGGTGTGTTTGATGGCGGGGGGTGCCTCCCACTGCCAGAGACACTTTTGCGTACTATGAGGGGCCCTGTGCCAGTGCCAACGAGTATGCCCCCTCACCTGATGAAGGAACCTGAACTTTCATCTGCACCTTCCTCTTTGTCCCCGTGTAAGGTGGTATAGTATGCGGGAAGGGGAACCTGACTTTCAGCAGGGTCAGATTGTGGCTGTGTAGAGTGTAAGGGGAATGTAGTGACCTGGGTCAATGTACCAGCAGACTCATCTAGCAGTGGCTAGGCAATGGGCAGGATGAGGAGGAAACACAGATATAGGCCCAAAATGAAAAAGTATGCTAAAAGCAGTTCAAAATTGGTAACAGGACTAAACAGGCGGCGTTGCTTTGTTCAGCGGAGGACAACTGTAATGAGAGGCTCACACAGACTTAGTAGGCCTAAAATAAAAAAGTAGGCTAAATGCAGTTCAAAATTGGTAAGAGGAGTACACAGGCAGCATAGCTTTGTTCAGCAGAGGAGGACAACTGTAATGAGACGCTCACACAGACTTAGTAGGCCTAAGATAAAAAAGTAGGCTAAATGCAGTTCAAAATTGGTAAGAGGAGTACACAGGTGGCATAGCTTTGTTCAGTGGAGGACAACTGTAATGAGAGGCTCACACAGTTACTAGGCCCAAATAAGTAAGTAGGCTAAATGCAGTTCAAAAATTGGTAACAGGAGTACAAAGGCGGCATAGCTTTGTTCAGCGGAGGACAACTGTAATGAGAGGCTGACACAGTTACTAGGCCCAAATAAGTAAGTAGGCTAAATGCAGTTCAAAATTGGTAAGAGGAGTACACAGGCGGCATTGCTTTGTGCAGTGGAGGACAACTGTAATAAGTGGCTCAGACAGACTTAGTAGGCCTAAAATAAAAAAGTAGGCTAAATGCAGTTCACAATTGGTAAGAGGAGTACACAGGCGGCATAGCTTTGTTCAGCGGAGGAGGACAACTGTTATGAGAGACTCAGACAGTTACTAGGCCCAAGTAAGTAAGTAGGCTAAATGCAGTTCAAAATTGGTAATAGGAGTACACAGGCGGCATTGCTTTGTTCAGTGGAGGACAACTGTAATAAGTGGCTGACACAATTAGTAGGCCAAAATAATAAAGTGGGCTAAATGTCAGCCAAAAATGTTCATAAATAAACTGGTGGCATAGTTAGGTACAGGGGTGGGCTCCTCTGCTGAGTAGCAGACAGTGGTAGTTGGCGCAAAGTATTAACTAGTCTAAGTGGAGGCCAGGGCCCCTGTATATATTTGCTATCATCTATCATTTCAACAAATTTATATTGGCAGTGCCATTGAAGGATTTAACAGTACAGACTACACAGTGGTGGAGCAGGGAGAGGTAAGTTTTGCAAGTGGTAGAGAACTGTTCGAGCTTGGGGGGGAACACTCTCTCGTGGGCGGCGGTACTGGCACATGGCCCCTCATATTACGACGGTGTGTCTGATGTTGGTTGTGCATCACCACCATCAGAGACACTTCATTGTACTATGAGGGACCCTGTGCCAGTGCCATCACCCAAGTGTGGGCACACCCACCTGTCCAGGCAAATGGCACTCGCACGGGTGCTTGCGCCAAGTGGTGACCACAGCCCTGTGGGGGGAGTTAGCCCATTTAGGGAGGTATAAAAATGGCCTATGGTGGACTGTTGTGAATTTTGCTCTTGGGCTCCCTCCGGTGGTTATGAGTGGTAGTGCTGCTGTCTTTGGATCGCAGCATTTATCAGATGTGTTCACTTTTTGCAATTTGGACTCAGCTATTTAGTCCTGCTTAATCCTTTAGTCAGTGCCAGTTGTCCATTGTTTTTGGAGGATTCACATTCCTTTCTGGTCTCTCCTGTTTGCTGTGCTTTTCAACAAAGATCTGGCTTTGTTTTTGCTGTCCACATGCTGTGGGACTTATAGTTCAGTGCATTTTCCTGTTTTGTCTTGTCCAGCTTTGTCTGTGAAGGATTTTTTGCAGCCAAGCTGTGTCTCTGGAGATGCAGATAAACCCTCCATGTCTTTAATCAGATGTGGTGATTTGTATTTTCTGTGGTGGATATTTTCTAGTGTTTTAATACTGACCGCATAGTACTCTGTCCTATTCTTTCTTTTTAGCTAGTATGGACTCCTATGCTAAATCCTGTTTTCATGTCTGCGTATGTTATTTCCCTCTCCTCTCACAGTCAATATTTGTGGGGGGCTGTCTATCCTTTGGGGATTTTCTCTGAGGCAAGATAGTTTTCGCGTTTATGTCTTTAGGGGAAGTTAGTTCTTAGGCTGTGTCGAGGGGTCTAGGGAGTGTTAGGTACCCCCCACGGCTACTTCTAGTTGCGCTGCTAAGTTCAGGGTTTGCGGTCAGTACAGGCACCACCTTCTCCAGAGTACGTCTCATGCTGCTCCTAGGCCACCAGATCATAACAGTGGACATTCAGCAGCTGCAAATGGAGGAATTGGAGCAGTCAGTAAGAGGAGGCCAAAAGCAAGACATTTTTCAGGCAAGCTACGTGTCAGCAGGGGAAGGTGGGGCAAAATAATTTGAAATCCATGATTGGTTCATTTTAATGAAGGTTAGATCATCAACATTTCGGTTAGCCAGACGTGTCCTTTTTTCGGTCAGTATTGAACCAGCGGCACTGAAGACTCTTTCTGATAGCACACTAGCAGCTAGGCAAGCGAGCTCCTGTAATGCATATTCTGCCAATTCAGGCCAGGTGTCTATTTTAGATGCCCAGTAATCAAAGAGGAATGACCTGTGAGGGAGACCATCGATAAGAGAGGAAAAATAGTTGGTAACCATACTGGACAAATGCTGTCTCCTGTCACTTTGAATTGATGCAGCAGTACCTGTAGTGTCTGCGGTTATTGCGAAATCACTCCACAACCTGGTCATAAAACCCCTCTGTCCAACGCCACTTTGGATTTGTGCACCTCTAACAGCTCTGCCTTGTTGCCCCCTACAGCTCGTGTGAGAACCATCACCGCCTCTGTGTACTGGGAATGCCTGAACCAAACGGTCTACAAGAGTTGCTTGTTTGGTAGCCAATATTTGCTCCAGGATCTCATGTGGCATGATATTTTGTCATTTTCCTTTATATCGTGGATCCAGGAGGCAGCCCAACCAGTAATCGTCATCGGTCATTATTTTGATAATGCGGGGGTCCCTTTTTAGGATACGCAAGGCATACTCTGCCATGTGGGCCAATGTTCCAGGTGTCAATTCACTGCTTTTGCTGGGTTGAGGAGCACTTTCTTGCAAATCAACTTCACTTGTGGCCCGCAAAAACCCTATACCTGACCTTGCAAAGCCACCAGTTTTATTGCCCCCTGAGAAGCATCCTCCTCCCATAAATATTCATCCCCATCATCCTCTTCCTCCTCCTCCTCCTCTTCGTATGCCACCTCGTCCAGGAGAGTTCCCTGACCAGACAATGGCTGACTGTCATCAAGGCTTCCCTCCTCCTCGGCTGCAGACGCCTGCTCCTTGATGTGCGTCAAACTTTGCATCACCAGACGCATTAGTGGGATGCTCATGCTTATGATGGCGTCGTCTGCACTTACCAACTGTGTGCATTCCTCAAAACACTGAAGGACTTGACAGAGGTCTTGTAGCTTCGACCACTGCACACCAGACAACTCCATGTCTGCCATCCAACTGCCTGCCCGTGTATGTGTATCCTCCCACAAATAAATGACAGCACGCCTCTGTTCGCACAGCCTCTGAAGCATGTGCAGTGTGGAATTCCACCTTGTTGCAACGTCGATTATTAGGCTGTGCTGGGGAAGATTCAGCGATCACTGATGGTTCTGCATACGGCTGGAGTGTACGGGCGACCGGCGGATGTTCGAGCAAAGTCTTCGCACCTTCAGGAGCAGGGCTGGTAACTCCGGATAATTTTTCAGGAAGCACTGCACCACCAGGTTTAAGGTGTGAGCCAGGCAAGGAATGTGTTTCAGTTCTGAAAGGGCTATGGCAGCCATAAAATTCCTTCCGTTATCACTGACTACCTTGCCTGCCTCAAGATGTACACTGCCCAGCTATGACTGAGTTTCTTGCTGCAAGTACTTGGCCAGTACTTCCGCGGTGTGTCTGTTGTCGCCCAAACACTTCATTTGTAGCACAGCCTGCTGACGCTTACCACTAGCTTTTCCATAATGGGACACCTCGTGTGCAACACTGGCAGCTGCGGATGGAGTGGTCATGCGACTGCGCTCTGTGGACGAGCTTTCACTTCTGGAGGAGGAGGAGGAGGGGTGGCGAACGCCTACCAGCCAACTGTTTCCTAGACCGTGGGCTAGGCAGAACTGTCCCACTATGGCTGTCCCCTGTGGACCCTGCATCCACCACATTAACCCAGTGTGCCGTGATGGACACGTAACGTCCCTGGCCATGCCTACTGGTCCATGCATCTGTTGTGAGGTGCACTTTTCTACTGTCTGATTGCCTTAGTGCATGGACAATGCGGTCTTTGACATGCTGGTTGAGGGCTGGGATAGCTTTTCTCGCAAAGAAGTGTCGACTGGGTAGGTCATAGCGTGGTACTGCGTAGGCCATCAGGGCTTTGAAAGCCTCGCTTTCAACCAAACGGTAGGGCATCATCTCTAACGAGATTAGTCTAGCAATGTGGGCGTTCAAACCCTGTGTACGCGGATGACAGGATGAGTACTTTCTTTTCCTAGCGAGAGTCTCTTGTAGGGTGAGCTGGACTGGAGAACTGCATATGGTGGAACTAGCGCTGAGGGTGGAGGACATAGCAGATTGAGAGAGGGTTGGTGATGGTATTCTTGATATTGGGCTACCTACAGTGTTTCCTACCAAGAACCTTGTGATTCCCTGACTGCTTTGGCCTTGCGACGATACCTCCACATTTGCTGCTGGTGGTATCCTAACCGGTGGGTTTACTGTGAGGGAAGCAATGTAGCGTTGCTGACTACCTTCATTCTGAGCAGGTGCACCAACGGTACTGGACGTTTGGTAGTTAGTCCAGGCTTGCAAGTGCATGCTGGTTAAATGTCTACGCATGCACGTTGTATTTAAACTTTGGAGATTCTTCCCTCTGCTAAAGGTCTTTGAGCACTTCTTACAGATAACTTTGCACTGATCATTCGGATCTTGGTTAAAAAATGCCCACACTGCACTCTTCCTACTATGGATTACCTTTTCAGGCATTGCATGCTGTGCTACTTTCACCGGATAGCCACGGTGTCCTAAAACTGTATTTGGATTTGACAAACATTTTTGGCCAGATACGGGCCTGCCAGATGAAAGCTGTTGCGATGTAGATGGCTGCTGCGGATCATCCTCCTCCGCTTCAGAGCTACTGGCAGCGGCACCCTCTTCCCCCAATGGCTGCCAATATGGGTCAACAACTTTGTCATCTATCACCTCCTCTTCAATGTCATGTGCACCTTCCTCTGTGTCACCGTGTAAGGTGCTTTAGCGTTCGTGACGGGGCACCATAGTCTCATCAGGGTCAGATTCTGGCTCAGTACACTGCAAGGGCAATGTAGTGATCTGAGTCAATGGAACAGCATAATAATCTAGCTGTGGCTGTGCATCTGTGCACTCCATGTCCGATTCATCTTGTAATGGGCTTTTATCAATTTCCCTCTCTAAGCCAGGCACGGTATGTGTAAAGAGCTCCATGGAGTAAAATGTAGTGTCCTGACCGGGAGCATCCACTGATGACTCGCTACTTTTAGATTTTGAACCTTCTGAAGAGGAGGCGAAAGAGCTAGAGGCTGAGTCAGCAAGGAAAGCCAAAACTTTTCCTGCTGCTCTGCCATTAAAAAGCTGTTTTCCTATTCCCAGAAAAGGGAGCCTTCGAGGCCTTGTGTAGCCAGACGATGACACTGGCTGAACACCTCGAGCCTTTGGTGCTATTTTGCTTTTCCCACTACCACCAGATGCTCCACCACCACCAACACCACCATCAGTACCAGCTGGCAATGCCCGCCCACGGCCTCTTCCACCAGACTTCCTCATTTTTGGAAAAATCTAAGCAAAATAACAACCGTTACATGGTACTGTGAAACAAGGTAGAAGGTGTATATAATCTTGTGGAGAATTTTAATCTCCCTTTTTTTGGGGGGGTGAAACTGAAACAAAACTCAGGCGTAGTGTATTACACTACACAATGTAAGTGGCAGAACGTGGCTGGAAGATGTACGACAAACTAACAGAACTGTGACGTAGATCCACTTAGTGCAAGTTTAAATCTCCCTTTTATTTGGGGAGACTGCAACAAAAATCAGGCCCAGTGTATTACACTACACAATGTAAGTGGCAGAACGTGGCTGGAAGATGTACGACAAGCTAACAGAACTGTGACGTAGATCCACTTAGTGCCAATTTAAATTTCACTTTTATTTGGCGGAGACTGCAACAAAACTCAGGCCCAGTGTATTACACTACACAATGTAAGTGGCAGAACGTGGCTGGAAGATGTACGACAAATTAACAGAACTGTGACGTAGATCCACTTAGTGCCAATTTAAATCTCCCTTTTATTTGGGGGAGACTGCAACAAAAATCAGGCCTAGAGTATTACACTACACAATGTAAGTGGCAGAACGTGGCTGGAAGATACATAAAAAAAAGGGCTGTAGTACAATTTCAATCTCCCTACAGTAATCTCAGGACAAGTATGGCAGCAATAAAAAGGACTGCTGCACACAAAAGTGTGGACAAAGAAACAAGAGAACTGTGCAGAAAGGAGCAACAGGATTTTTGCTTTTAAAAAAGCAGTTGGTTTGCACAGCGGCCTACAAACGCAGCTATCACTCAACCCTACTGTCTGCTACTCAGGAGAGGAGCCCACCCTTGTACCTAGGTATGCCACCAGTTTATTTATGAACAATTTTTTGGCAGACATTTAGCCCACTTTATTATTTTGGCCTACTAACTGTGTCAGACACTCATTACAGGTGTCCTCCACTGAATAAAGCAATGCCGCCTGTTTAGTCCTGTTACCAATTTTGAACTGCATTTAGCCTACTTAATTTTTTGGGCCTATTAACTGTGTCAGCCTCTCATTACAGTTGTCCTTAGCTGAACAAAGCTATGTCGCCTGTGTACTCCTGTTACCAATTTTGAACTGCATTTAGCCTACTTTTTTATTTTAGGCCTACTAAGTCTGTCTGAGCCACTTATTACAGTTGTCCTCCACTGAACAAAGCAATGCCGCCTGTGTACTCCTGTTACCAATTTTGAACTGCATTTAGCTTACTTTTTTATTTTAGGCCTACTAAGTCTGTCTGCGCCTCTCATTACAGTTGCCCTCCTCCACTGAACAAAGCATTGCCGCTTGTGTACTCCTGTTACCAATTTTGAACTGCATTTAGCCTACTTACTTATTTGGGCCTAGTAACTGTGTCAGCCTCTCCTTACAGTTGTCCTCCACTGAACAAAGCAATGCACCCTGTGTACTCCAGTTACCAATTTTGAACTGCATTTAGCCTACTTTTTTATTTTAGGCCTACTAAGTCTGTCTGAGCCACTTATTACAGTTGTCCTCCACTGAACAAAGCAATGCCGCCTGTGTACTCCTGTTACCAATTTTTAACTGCATTTAGCCTACTTACTTATTTGGGCCTAGTAATTGTGTCAGCCTCTCATTACAGTTGTCCTCCGCTGAACAAAGCTATGCCGCCTGTGTACTCCTGTTACGATTTTGAACTGCATTTAGCATACTTTTTTTTATTTTAGGCCTGCTAAGTCTGTCTGAGCCACTTATTTCAGTTGTCCTCCACTGAACAAAGCAATGCCGCCTGTGTACTCCTGTTACCAATTTTGAACTGCATTTAGCTTACTTTTTTATTTTAGGCCTACTAAGTCTGTCTGCGCCAATCGTTACAGTTGTCCTCCTCCAGTGAACAAAGCAATGCCGCCTGTGTACTCCTGTTACCAATTTTGAACTGCATTTAGCCTACTTTTTTATTTTAGGCCTACTTAGTCTGTCTGCGCCAATCGTTACAGTTGTCCTCCTCCAGTGAACAAAGTAATGCCGCCTGTGTACTCCTGTTACCAATTTTGAACTGCATTTAGCCTACTTACTTATTTGGGCCTATATCTGTGTTTCCTCCTCATCCTGTCCATTGCCCAGCCACCGCTAGATGAGTCTGCTGGTACATTGACCCAGACCACTACATTCCCCTTACACTCTACACAGCCACAATCTGACCCTGCTGAAAGTCAGGTTCCCCTTCCCGCATACTATACCACCTTACACGGAGACAAAGAGGAAGGTGCAGATGAAAGTGCAGGTTCCTTCATCAGGTGGGGGGGGGGGGCATACTCATTGGCACTGGCACAGGGCCCCTCATAGTATGCAAAAGTGTCTCTGGCAGTGGGAGGCGCCGCCCGCCGTCAAACACACCGCCGTACTGTGAGAGGCCCTGTGCCAGTGCCAACAAGTGGCCCCCCCCTGCTTGCTCAGGATCGCAGCACTTGCAAAGTTGAAATACTTACCTCTCCCTGCTCCACTGCCGTGACGTATTCCGCGTTTCCTGGGCCCACGAAAATCTTGAGCCAGCCCTACACCCCCACAACTTTAGCCAATGACCCGCTGTTTTCAATGCCTAACTATTATTATAAAGTAAATTAAGATTGACAAGCTTCAGTAATACGAATTGATGTTTTTGGCATTAAAATGGGCACTATAGGTGTTTTCCTGTCCTCCACTCACTGCCGACTTTGATTCCCCATTGACTTGCATTGGGTTTCGTGTTTCAGTCGGCCCCCGACTTTTCAAAATAATCGGCCGATTTCACCCGACCTGACTTTTGACAAAGTCGGGTTTCGCGAAAACCAACTTGATCCTAAAAAAGTAAAAGTCGCTCAACTCTAATAGTGACTGATTAGTAGTCATGACCGAATTGGAAAACGATCGTTAAATATAAATTCAACACGAAAATGGCACATTCGGATTCGTGATTGGAATCACAAGCAAAATTTTATAAAATCGGGAGAAATCAGTAACATTCGGTGATAAGTGCAGGAAAATATTGGCGTTGCCACAAAAGTATTTTCATCACTTTTGCTACGATAATCGTGGTGTATCAAGAGCATTTTGCATGTGTTTGATGAGGGGAGAGGGTTACAGAGCTCATAGGCGCTGCCTTCTTGTAAAGTTTTTTTTTCCTAACTGTATGTGTGCACATTGCGGCTAGCCAATCAGGGCGCAGAAAACACCCACAATGTCCTGACACAACGGCTTGTGTCATTGGCTGCTGAAATCACATGTCCCTCTCCATGTAAAGATTTTAACTAGTTAGCTAGGTGGTTGTATATCAGTCAGATAGTGTAGCTAGCTAGTGTCCAGTGTGGCTGTTAAATGTACCTTCCAGCACAGGCACAGGTCCTACAACTGTGTTGTGCACTGTTTCTATTGTGCTCCATGCACGAGTGTAGCATTCTAAATAATATTTTTTTCACTAGCTAAATGTGAAACAACCTGCTGTATCTCTCCTTGACATTTAGTGCTGTGGTAAAATGAAACTGTCTGTAGACCCAAGGCACATTAATAAAATATTGTAATTTTTAAGTTGCAAAAAGTTTGACAGGCCTCCGTATCAAACTTTGTAATTTTGTTGGGTTAAAATTAAGCTGTCTGCCAATCTCACGCACATAGCCAAAATTTTTTTTCTGTTGCTAAATGTCATATAGTAGGGCACCTGATTATAAAATAGTTTGTAGCATCTAGTGTGCTATAGAGGCCTGATTCAGAGGCCACCACAAAATTCTTCTGTTCCTAGTGTCATACAGCAGAGAATCTGACTTAAAGGAAATCTGTCACCCCAAAAATTGTGTATGAGCTAAGGCCACCGGCATCAGGGGCTTATCTACAGCATTCTGTAATGCTATATAAACCAAAAGAAAGACAGCACTATGAAGAACCAAGTAAAACATGAATCAATCTTTATTAAAGTATAACTCCAGAAGGTAATAATAAAAAACAGTAAACAAAAAACAAGGAGAACAAAACCAGGCAAGGACAATGATCACCAAACTCCGACAGTGTGGTGGCAGCAGGTAGTAACTATAATACAGACTGTTGTGATGCTACACACTATATTGAAAATAATCCACCAGTAAATAACAGCACTGCCTGATAAAGTGCAAGGGTGCATACTGAAAAGAGTAGCCGAATAAGTGAATAGCATTAGTGCAATGTATAGCACCTTAACCTGCACATCAGTGCCAGTGATAGTAAGTATCAACAAGTATAACACCTAAAATAAGTCTATCATGTTACCTGCAAATGAGACCACACTGCCCCTGGTAACATGATAGACTTATTTTAGGTGTTATACTTGTTGATACTTACTATCACTGGCACTGATGTGCAGGTTAAGGTGCTATACATTGCACTAATGCTATTCACTTATTTGGCTACTCTTTTCAGTATGCACCCTTGCACTTTATCAGGCAGTGCTGTTATTTACTGGTGGATTATTTACTATATGGTATAGCATCACAACAGTCTGTATTATAGTTACTACCTGCTGCCACCACACTGTCGGAGTTTGGTGATCATTGTCCTTGCCTGGTTTTGTTCTCCTTGTTTTTTGTTTACTGTTTTTTATTATTACCTTCTGGAGTTATACTTTAATAAAGATTGATTCATGTTTTACTTGGTTCTTCATAGTGCTGTCTTTCTTTTGGTTTATATGGCTATTGGTTATTGCACTGAACCCTAGATTTATATCCACGCACCTTGGATACTTTTTATTTATGGTGCTTTGTTTGATCTGGTTTATATGTAGCATTCTGTAATGCTGTAGATAAGCCCCCAATGTTACTTGAAAGGTAAGAAAAACAAGTTAGATTATACTCACCCAGGGGCGGTCCTGCTGCGGTCCGGGTCCAGCACCTCCCATCTTCATACGATGATATCCTCTTCTTGTCTTCCTGCCGCGGCTCTGGCGCAGATGTACTTTGTCTGCCCTGTTGAGGGCAGAGCAAAGTACTGCAGTGCGCAGGCGCCAGGCCACTTTGACCTTTCCCAGCGCCTGCACACTGCAGTACTTTGCTCTGCCCTCAACAGGGCAGACAAAGTGCTCCTGCGCCAGAGCCGCGGCAGGAAGACAAGAAGAGGACATCATCGTATGAAGATAGGAGGCGCCAGACCCGGACCGCGACGCCCATAGGGCCCGGACCACAGCGGGACCACCCCTGGGTGAGTATAATATAACCTGTTTTTCTTACCTTTCAGGTTACATCAGGACTTATCTACATCATTATAGAATGCTGGTGGCCTTATCTCATATACGATTTTTGGGGTGACAGATACCCTTCAAACCCCTTTAAGACCGGAGGTATTTTCATTTTGGCGTTTTTGTTTTTCGCTCCCCTTCTTCACAGAGCCATAACTTTTATATTTTTCTGTTAATGTGGCCATGTGGGGGCTTGTTTTGCGGGACAAGTTGTACTTTTGAACGACACCATTGGTTTTAACATATTGTGTACTGGAAAATGGGAAAAAATTCCAAGTGCGGTGAAATTACAAAAAGTACAATCCCACAGTTGTTTTTTTTTTTTTTTAGCATGTTCATAAAATGCTACAACTGACCTGCCATTATGATTCTCCAGGACATTATGAGTTCATAGACACCAAACATATCTAGCTTCATTTTTATCTAAGTGGTGAAATAGAAATCCAAAATTTGTTAAACAAAAATTAAATTGCGCCATTTTCTGATACCCGTAGCATCTTCATTTTTCATGATCTCAGGTTTGGAGAGGGCTTATTTATTGCCTGCGGGAGCTGATGTTTTTAATGATACCATTTGGTTCAGATACAGTCTTTAGATCACCCTTTATTGCATTTTAATGCAATGTAACGGCGACCAAAAAAACATAATTCTGGCATTTTTACTTTTTTCTCGCTACTCCGTTTAGTGATCAGGTTAATCCTTTTTTTATTGATAGATCGGGCGATTCTGAACTCGGCAATACCAAAATATTCTTCTATTCCTATTGTCATACAGTAGGGGACCTGACTGTAACAAACATATACAACTCTGGCAAAAATTAAGAGATCACTGCAACATTTTCAGTTTCTCTGATTTTTCTCGTTATAGGTATATTTTTGAGTAAAATGTAAATTGTTCTTTAAGTCCATAAACTTCCGAATTTCCAAGCAATAAATTTTGTATTTTTTTTCTGAAAAGGAGAAATGGTAAAAATGTAAAAAAACAGTGCTTAAAAACCTCAAATAATGCAAAGAAAACAAGTTCATAATCATTTAGAAACAACAATACTAATGTTTAACTCAGGAGGAGTTCAGAAATCCATATTTTGTGGAATAACCATGATTGCAATCACAGCTTTCATGCATCTTGGCATTCTTTCCACGAGTCTTTCACACTGCTTCTGGTGCAAAAATGTAAGCACTTCATCTTTGTTTGATGGCTTGTGACTATCCATCATTCTCTTGATTACATTCCAGAGGTTTTCAATGGGTTTCAGGTCTGGAGATTGGGCTGCCCATGATGGGGGTTTTGATGTGGTGGCCTCTTAATTTTTGCCAGAGCTGTATGGTTGCATACGGACGTGCGAGGATCCAGAGAGGCTGATCAGGTGACGGGTACTTCCGGCGCGGGTCTCTGACCGCACACGCTGGCACACTGGAGACCAATCATCCCATACACTTACAAGCAGGCATGACATTCCAAATGTTATACCCCTGTGAGAAAGCGTACTCGAAACCCGCATCGGGGCGGACCCTGGGGATCACTAGTCTGCACTTGCACCTTTAATACGGGTAAGCTATGTCCTCAGAGGAATATGCATTGATGCAATATGCACTTTAGATATATCCATATGAGCTACCATTACAAATTACCTGTATTAGGATAAGTATACATAGAGAAGCTATGGATGTACTTGAGTTATACTGATAACTTTTTGTCTGCTGTGGTTATTTTCCCCTCTTTTGAGGTGATGTATGCTTATCTGCTGGATTTATAATATCCTTTATATACTTTCAATTATTCCTGTGTATAACAGTAGTCCCGTACTATGACAGCCCAAGTACTGTAAGTGCTCACTAGGTGGCACGTGTTGTTTCCTTCTTGATGTACACCCTCACCGGGTCCCTCACTACAGTGAGGGCAGTAATGCCCTGATGGCGATCCTGTCCACGCATAAAAGTATCAAATAAACACTCAGACACATCATGGAGAGTTTAAATAGTGTGAAGTTTATTATATGCTTTATATGTGCTGGTTACCTCTCATCACTCACAAAGAGCGTACAGCAACACTCAGGACAGGAAAACCCCCAGTGGTGGAAACCTGTAGGGAAACCATGGCTGCTGTACTGCCCTTCCTCCGGGCATACTAAGGGAGGTTACCACTATAAAGTACAAGTGTGATAAAATAACATAGTAACATAGTTATTAAGGTTGAAGGAAGACTTTAAGTCCATCTAGTTCAACCCATAGCCTAACCTAACATGCCCTAACATGTTGATCCAGAGGAAGGCAAAAAAAACCCAGAGGAAGGCAAAAAAACCCATGTGGCAAAGAGTAAGCTCCACATTGGGGAAAAAAATTCCTTCCTGACTCCACATACGGCAATCAGACTAGTTCCCTGGATCAACGCCATATAAAGGAATCTAATATATAATGTGAGTATATAGTGTGTCTATGTGTACAGTATATGAAATGTCTGTATGTTGTCTGTGTACAGTGAGATGTGTATTTTCAGTGTGTGACTATTAGGCATACTTCTCTACTTTCTCCAGTTTTTCATCCCTCATGTCTTCTAGCTGTTCTTCTTGTAGGACCGGCATCTATGTTCTCCTTCCAGCCATGTTCTTCTTCTTGTAGGTCCAGCAGCTCCGTTCCTCTTCCAGCCATGTTCTTCTTCTTGTAGGTCCAGCAGCTCTGTTCCTCTTCCAGCCATGTTCTTCTTCTTGTAGGACCGGCATCTATGTTCCCCTTCCAGCCATGTTCTTCTTCTTGTAGGACCGGCATCTATGTTCCCCTTCCAGCCATGTTCTTCTTCTTGTAGGACCGGCATCTATGTTCCCCTTCCAGCCATGTTCTTCTTCTTGTAGGACCGGCATCTATGTTCCCCTTCCAGCCATGTTCTTCTCCTTGTAGGTCCAGCAGCTCTGTTCCTCTTCCAGCCATGTTCTTCTTCTTGTAGGTCCAGCAGCTCTGTTCCTCTTCCAGCCATGTTCTTCTTCTTGGAGGTCTAACAGCTCTGTTTCCAGGCATTAGATATTCACATCTTCCTCCTTCTTGCATGGAACGATGTTACAGAGGGAGCAGGAAAGGGCTTTACTCCTCCTGCACCAACGGATTGCCCAGCTGTGATGGATATTCCTCTCTCTCTTCCATGCCCAGTGGTCAGGGTCTTGTGCCATGATCTAGAATTGAAAAATTGATTACAATCAGAGTTTAAAGCGAATATGTCACCACTAATCATAATGCAATTTGCATATATTTTAGACCTGATGATACTGGTGTGATTACTGAAAATCTATAGCAGAATGACTTTATAATCACTTATTTTCTTGATTGATATTAAAACAAGCATTTCTTGAGTCCAGCTATGGCTGCACTCATAGAACGCTCTGCCTAATATCAGGATTACACGACCATTTTGATGTGGCTTTGCAAAGTAAGTACAAGTTCTCCATCAGGTCTAAGGGATTCATTTAAGTATACTGTTTATATTGTGATATATATTTACAGATCAGTTTATATTATCATTGTTTATATTGCTAACCAGATCACAGGTGGCCCGATCCACCCAAGCCCGAAATTCCATCCTGGTGAGCAGAACATTGCGGAATTGTAGTAGTCGGTCCTTCTTCATCCTCCACGTCCATCCAAGGGCCCAGCGGTAGATCTCCCGTTGATACGGCACGTCTTCTTCAAACTGGTTGGCTAAAAACCTGGAGGGAGAGAAATGAAAGCAGACAAATTATAATACACTTCAGAAGAAAATACAGACAAACAACAACAAATACAATTATCATGTATTTAGCCAAGTGGTAGAAAAGATATCTTGGTTTTACAATAAAATAAAGTTATTTATAGACATGAATGTGTAATAATAAAAGAGACTCACAGAGCTGGAAAGAAGAAGGTTCCATATTCTGAAGATCGCAGTCCTGCTCTCCTAAAGTAAGCGACGACCATGGCGAGGAGGTACTAGAGGGAAGAGTAGAGTTAGAGGGTATATAAAATACAGAACATATATAGCAGTATATTCCTATGTATGGTAATATCTGGCCACTATTACATAAGAATAAGCCCTTTATTTCCCTATGATGGATCTTCTCAGATCTGGAGGATTTCTTATCCTTCACTACAATAATACCTTGTCCGAAATCTTAAGACAGCTGTCCCTGGCTAGAAACCATCTGATGTATTCTTCTTCTACAAAAATGAGAAAAATAGATTTCTTTCACTATGAACTTTGTGATGAAAACATTTTTATTGCTATTAATCTTAAATTATTGGGGTTGTGGAGTTCTTCATTAATGATGGATTATCCCCAGGACAGCTCATCAATATCAGATTGATGGAGATTTGGCACCCAACACCCACTGATCAGATACTGAAGAATTGTCCTAAAGATATGTCATCACTATTGAGGTGAAACCAAAGCCACGACACTGCTCACCGCGTATCATACTAGGTATAATTATAAGAGGCTGAGGGAGATCACTTCTCTACATGTTTCTCTACCATAATACACCTGAAATAGATTAATGATAAAATACATGTCATATAATCTAATACTTTGTATCTGGAAACCTTGGAAGGTACAATGAGTCTTACCAAGGAGTGCGGTGAAAGCTGCCCGCTCTTCTGGCTGGGGGACGTCATCTTCTGTCTTCCTCCTCTTGGCCTCTTCCTGGGTGGCAGATCGTGAACTGTAATAGAAGAGGTAGTATTAGGCCTCCTGCACATGGTCGTAGTATGGCTACACATAATTCACTTACATCCTGATGGGTGTTCTCCTCACGGAGATCTGACATGAGTATTGAGCTGTAAATGGCATAAATATGTGTAGTGGTGATGTGTAATGGTCACTATGGACTTGCTGGTGTAAGTGTATAGATTGTGATGACTGCAGTGATGTAACCTCATCTACTTACCACTCCTCTTCATACTGGGCGATCAGTTCTCTCTTCCGCTTCCTCATGGCCACTTTTACTCTTCTTCTTGGAATCTAATATACAGAAAAATGAAAACTTGAATATGCAGCGCATGGCTCTTTCTATAGGATCTCTAGTAGAGTAATGCTATCAACCTAATGTGTAACCCAAAACGTAACTACCACGGCCTGCATTACATGTTTTGCAGTATTGCAGCTTTATTGACTTGATTGGTATTTAATAGTAATACCCAACATGACCCACTGACAGAAGTGGCGCTGTAGCTAGTAAACAAAACAAACCCTATTTTCTACTTAAAGCACCACTCCAGCGTTTTGTTTGTACTGTTGAAGTGGTGCTTTAAATGTAAGCCGCCTGATCACTTTCTTATACCGACGGCGCTCCAGTCCCATGGCGCCATCTTGTGCCCATAACTTCTGACTGGCTGCAGGTCAGAAGTTAATCACAACAGCTCAATGCAAGTTTATGAGAAAAAGAACTAGGCTCTCATAGGGATGTATTGTAAAGTGACCTCTGCGCCACTCCATGAAGCACTGGAGCTAATGGCAGGTGACTTTTCTCCAGAGACTGATAGGAGCAACACTGGAAAAGGATTAAGGGGGTGGCAGATGAATATGAGACGGGGCCAGGAGAATTACATATAAAGCACCACTCCCACGGTGCACTAAAGAAAACCACTGGGGTGGTGCTTAAAAATATATATGTATATTATATATATATATATATATATATATATATATATATATATATATATATATAGCTCTGGCAAAAATTAAGAGACCACCACATCAAAACCCTGTCATTTGCAGCCCAATCTCCAGACCTGAACCCCATTGAAAACCTCTGGAATGTAATCAAGAGGACGATGGATAGTCACAAGCCATCAAACAAAGAAGAACTGCTTACATTTTTGTGCCAGAAGTAGTGTGAAAGACTGGTGTAAAGAATGCCAAGATGTATGAAATCTGTGATTAAAAATCATGGCTATTCCACAAAATATTGATTTCTGAACTGTTCCTGAATTAAAACATTAGTATTGTTGTTTCTAAATGATTATGAACTTGTTTTCTTTGCAATATATGAGGTCTGCAAGCGATGCATTTTTAAAAAAACTTGGGACCATTTCTCCTTTTCAGAAAAAAATTTTTTTTTATTGCTTGGAAATTCGGAGACATGTTGTCAGAAGTTTGTAGACTATAAGAACAATTTACCGTACATTTTATTCAAAAATATACCTATAAAGAGAAAAATCAGACAAACTGAAAATTTTGCAGTGGTCTCTTGTTGGATCTGGGAATTGCTAGAATAAATATGTAGCCCTGTGTTTTTCAGATTAATATTTATACACCATTATCCACATTTTAAATATTTATTCAAAATCACCATATTTTATCCCATTTATGCATAATCACCCCATTATCTATATTTGGGTTTTTATGGTGAAATCTTTTGCTTTCAGTATAGATCCCAACTGTCAGTATCCGGGATGACATAAATCAGCAGTTTATTCATGACACAATGATTCTCACCTCTGTAGGGCGGTCGGGGACGGCTGTCGTCCAATCAGCAGGTAACGATCCGGGTATAAATCCAACAAGTATCACTTCCAGTAATCAGTAAGGAGCCGGTCTTTTCTCTATTAGAGCAATCGCAGACTGGCACCAACTGACGGTTTGATTCTTTCTTTGAGTTCAAATCCTGCGATGTTATTGGTTGATGGTTGAGGCACATGATGCATGCGCCGCTAAATTTAAAGGGAAAGCGCATTCTATTAATGCTATAAGGAGATGCAGGGTATTACTTTTATATCTATCTTTGTAGTTTTCCTATTTATTCCAATTAGTGTTATTTTGGGAAGTTCTCATGTTGTTCCATTTATTAACTGATGTCTGGAAAATGGCAGCAGTGAAAGCCCTATGTAATAATGATGATACTAAAGTCATGTGATGTGTAACATGTTCACTAGATCGTCCAATGTGTATGGAGAGAGTAAGAGAATAATTGTCATCTGCTTTCTTGCATTTGGTTGGCATTTCCTTTCCAGTATGGCAATAAAAGAACAAGAAGAAAATATACCAAGGCCATCATATGATACCAATAATAGCACACTGTTCTGCAGCAAAATTGCTTCAGAGACAATAATAGGTGAACCTAATTAATTTTGTGCTGCTGAAAACGAATATGATGCTTAAATATACTGATTGACTCTAATTTTGAAGATCCAGAAGAGATTGTAATTACTTATGACATCTTTCATGCAGGCTTATTGAAAAATTGCATCTTTATTTTTTCGTCATCATTATTGCATTGTTAGTAGCTAGGTATTACATCATCTACTTAGTCTATTGAGCATTCAATATTCTATCATCTTGGGATGACCTATCAAAAAACGCCAAGTCAGTACATCAGTCTTAATAAGTGCCGTTCAGGAAGAAGTTGCCCCAAATTCACTAATAGTCACAAGTCATTTAACCTCTTTCTGACCTCGGATGGGATAGTACGTCCGAGGTCAGATACGGTCCGGCGGTGAGCCCGCATCAAAGCCGGGACATGTCAGCTGTTTTGAACAACTGACATGTGCCCGCAATAGCGGCGGGTGAAATCGCGATTCACCCGCCGCTATTAACTAGTTAAATGCCGCTGTCAAACGTTGACAACAGCATTTAACCGGCGCTCCTAGCCGGGCGGCCGGAAATGAGTGCATCGCTGACCCCCGTCACATGATGGGGGTCAGTGATGCTTCTGCATTGTAACCATAGAGGTCCTTGAGACCTCTATGGTTACTGATGCCGGCCTGCTGTGAGCGCCACCCTGTGGCCGGCGCTCATAGCACACCTGCATTTCTGTTGCATAGCAGCGATCTGATGATCACTGCTATGTAGCAAAGCCGTTCGCGTTGTGCCAGCTTCTAGCCTCCTATGGAGGCTATTGAAGCATGGCAAAAGTAAAAAAAAAGTAAAAAAAATGTGAAAAAAATAAAAAAATATAAAAGTTTAAATCACCCCCCTTTCGCCCCATTCAAAATAAATCAATAAAAAAAAATCAAACCGACACATATTTGGTATCGCCGCATTCACAATCGCCCGACCTATCAATAAAAAAAAGGATTAACCTGATCACTAAACGGCGTAGGGAGAATTAAAATTAAATATGACAGAATTACGTTTTTTTGGTCGCCATGACATTGTATTAAAATGCAATAACGGGCGATCAAAAGAACGTATCTGCACCAACATGCTATCATTAAAAACAACAGCTCATTACGCAAAAAATAAGCCCTCACCCGACCCCAGATCATGAAAAATGGAGACGCTATGGGTATCGGAAAATGGCGCAATTTTTTATTTTTATTTTTGCAAAGTTTGTAATTTTTTTTCACCACTTAGATAAAAGAGAACCCAGCCATGTTTGGTGTCTGTGAACTCGTACTGACCTGTAGAATCATAATGGCAGGTCAGTTTTAGCATTTAGTGAACCTAGTAAAAAAGCCAATCAAAAACAAGTGTTGGATTGCACTTTTGTTTGCAATTTCACCTCACTTGGAATTTTTTTCCCATTTTCTACTACACGACATGCTAAAACCAATGATGTCTTTCAAAAGTACAACTTGTTTTACAAAAAATAAGCCCTCACATGGCCATATTGACGGAAAAATAAAAAAGTTATGGCTCTGGGAAGAAGGGGAGCAAAAAACGAACACGGAAAAACGGAAAATCCCAAGGTCATGAAGGGGTTAATGAATTTGGTGAATCTTTTTAGTGGGGTATGCTCACTTGCTTCTCACCAAAAATGTTACTCCAGTCAGGGTCCAGAGTAACATTTCTGGCATAAAAACTGCCGGCACTATTGATGAATTTGATGTGCTGCTTGAAACTAATGTAAAAAACGCCAAAGGTTTCAAACTTTTTTTGCACAATGTAGAAATTACAACTTTTCATAGTGTTTTTCATCAATTTTCTGTTGAAAATTATTTGAGTCATCCCCATAATCTCAAAGATATATAGGATATAAGATTTGTGTTAAAGAGGTATTCTGGGAATAGAAAAAGAAATCTCATAATGAGTACATTCCTGAGTAACTTTAATTAGTAAATCACATTCTTTTTGTCTATTGAAGAAATCACTGTTACTCTGATAGAAATTGCATAAGAATGTAAATAGAACCGCTACTTGTGAACATGCGCCAGTAGGAAGCTTCTCCCCACCTCCCATCATGCGTAAGAAGATGTGATCCCAGTGGATATTCTTATGTAATAGTAGAGATAGCAGAATTGATGAGGTAAAAAGAGGCTGTTTCTACTGCTGTGCACCATGTCTGCCTAAAACACAAGTGTCTTTCGTGACCTGGAGATACCTTGACATTTCTGGTACAGGTTATCTCTACGTGGCAGCATACACTCAGCATTAAAAAGGGGTTAACTTGTGATGACAACTCCTACTATATAATTGTCTAAGGGCCACTTCCGTCTGTCCTTCTGTTTGTCACGGTTATTCATTTGCTGATTGGTCTCTCCAGCTGCCTGTCATGGCTGCTGCAACCAATCAGCGACGGGCACAGTCTGGAAGAAAATGGCCGCTCCTTACTCCCCACAGTCAGTGCCTGGCACCCGCATACTCCCCTCTGGTCACTGCTAACACAAGGTTAATGCCAGCGGTAACGGACCGCAGTATGCCGCGGGTAACGCACTCCATTACCGCCGCTATTAACCCTGTGTGTCCCCAACTTTTTACTATTGATGCTGCCTATGCAGCATCAATAGTAAAAAATGTAATGTTAAAAATAATAATAATAAAAAAAACCTGCTGTACTCCCCCTCCGTAGTCCGCTGAGCCGCTCGCGCCGGCCGCCATCTTCCATTGCAGGTTCCGGTGGCAAAGATGGTATGGGAGAAGGACCTGCCATGACGTCACGGTCAAGTGACTGTGACGTCATCACTGGCCCTGCGCGCCTGCGCGAGAAGGACCTGCCATGACGTCACGATCATGTGACCGCAACGTCATCACAGGTCCTGCGCTCATACAAACCCTGTGACAAACGTGGCTGGGCAATATTCTACGTAGCTGGGCAATATACTACGTGACTGGCCAATATACTACGTGGCTCTGTGCTGTATACTACGTCACTCTGCAATATACTACGTGGCTCTGTGCTGTATACTACGTCACTGGGCAATATACTATGAAACTGGGCAATATACTACATGGCTGCGCAATATACTACGTCACTAGGCAATATACTAAGTAACTGGGCAATATACTATGTCACTGGGCAATATACTATGTCACTGGCCAATATACTACGTGGCTGGGTAATATACTACGTCACTGGGCAATATACTATGTCACTGGCCAATATACTACGTGGCTGGACAATATACTTCGTGGTTGGGCAATATACTACGTGACTGGGCAATATACTACGTCACTGGGCAATATACTACGTGTCTGGGCAATATACTACGTGACTGGGCAATATACTACGTGACTGGGCAATATACTACGTGACTGGGCAATATACTACGTGACTGGGCAATATACTACGTGGCTGGGCAATATACTACGTGGTTGGGCAATATACTACGTGGCTGGGCAATATACTACGTGGGCTGTGCAATATAATACGTGGACATGCATATTCTAGAATACCCGATGCGTTAGAATCGGGCCACCATCTAGTATATCATATTGGAGCATTTGAAGCTCTAATTTTGAATTCCACAACTGACAAAAAAGCTTTGTATCACAAAAAGAGCCATCTTCAGAGGGTTCAACTAGCTGAAAGTGGTTGTCTTTAGAAGTGGGATTGTTTT
Source organism: Ranitomeya imitator (assembly GCF_032444005.1). NCBI lineage: Eukaryota > Metazoa > Chordata > Amphibia > Anura > Dendrobatidae > Ranitomeya > Ranitomeya imitator. The sequence continues at coordinate 54,285,586 of NC_091289.1, forward strand.
TCAGTAATATATAATTTGTCTCACTAGCAAGTACAAGCAAAATTTAAAAAAAAAGTTGACACTACATTCTTGTTTTCCTTACATTTCACACAATAATTTTGAAATGATTGCCACCACACTAGGGCCATTGGGAAGAACCTGGTTAAGCGCCTAAATTGGTGCATCTAATGTCAATTCTGGTGTGGCAGCAGGCTGGTATTTTTAACCGAGGAATGGCCCAATACCCATGGACATTCCCAGCCTTATAATATAGATCTACAGCTGTCTGCTTTACCTTGGCTGGTTATCAAAAATTAAGGGGAAACCCCACGTAATTTTTGCAAAATTATTTATTTATTAAAACCAAGCTAAAAACATCAGCATAAATGCACTAAGGCAGTAAACCTTGCCTATATGCCTCTAATCTAAAATGATCCCTCCTCGGCCGAGCTTTCCCTACACTGTATTCAGGTACCAGTAGTTTTCCTAGAGAAAGGACAGTATGTAGTCCTGGAAAGGAATTTTGTTTCAATGGTTCAACGGCGGTATACAAGTATTCACGGTATTCACTGTGGAAAATGAAATGCTAGGTGAAATGCCGAGAGACAAAGAAAACCCTACATTAACGGTCACCAATCTAACCCAAGAAGAGGTGCGAAATTGGCTAAATAAGATTAAATTGATAAATCTCCAGGTCCGGATGGCATACACCCATGAGTACTAAGAGAACTAAGTAATGTAATAGACAATCCTTCTATGTTATTTCAAAACACTCTTTTTCGGTGATCACTTTGTATCTCCGTTCATACTGCACCCACACACACAAATGATACACCATTTGAAAGGTAAATGCAGCCTAAAAGGGAACGGACAGGTTCTGAACCATCAGATTTTCCATATTATTGGACAGTCATTGAAAAGTCTATCTTCCTTCTAAGGTTGCAGCTTATTGGTGACCTGGAGTCACCTCTGGTTCCAAATCAAAAACTGCAGCGTTGACATAACTCAGACTGTACATTGTTTCCAGATGGGAGAGATTGGTGGAAACAACCTTGCAAAAATTGAAAAAAAAAAATCCAACCGTAGGGAAAAAAAGGTAAAATAATCTGCAGATATTACTTTTTTTAAAGGGACATTCCCAATTATTATACAATGGTGTAAATACGCTCAGTTAAGGGGTCAATTCTCCTTCATCATTTTTATTGTCAAAGTGGCACTGCTGTACAGGGAGCTGCTCTGTTCACATACATAGGGCGGTGTTGCACTTCCCTATACTGCAGATAGATGGCAGTGCTGCTGTGGAGGGGAAAAAATGCTGCTTAACGTGTTGTTTTGCAAGGTCCTGACAATCAGACCCCTTCTGATCTGTAAGTAAAATACCATTATGTTTAACCCCTTAAGCCCCGAGGGTGGTTTTGCACGTTAATGACCGTTCCAATTTTTACAATTCTGACCACTGTCCATTTATGAGGTTATAACTCTGGAACGCTTCAACGGATCCCGGTTATTCTGATATTGTTTTCTCGAGACATATTGTACTTCATGGTAGTGGCAACATTTCTTTGATATTACCTGCGTTTATTTGTGAAAAAAAATGGAAATTTGGTGAAAAGTTTGAAAATTTTGCTATTTTCCAACTTTGAATTTTTATGCCCTTAAATCACAGAGATGTCACACAAAATACTTAATAAGTAATATTTCCCACATGTCTACTTTACATCAGCTCAACTTTGGAAACAAACATTTTTTTTTAGGGAGTTATAAGGGTTAAAATTTGACCCCCAATTTCTCATTTTTACAACACCGTTTTCTTTTAGGGACCACATCACATTTGAAGTCATTTTGAGGGGTCTATATGATAGAAAATAACCAAGTGTGACATCATTCTAAAAACTGCACCCTTCAAGGTGCTCAAAACCACATTCAAGAAGTTTAGGTGCTTCACAGGAATTTTTGGATTGTTTAAAAAAAATGAACATTTAATTTTTTTTCACAAAAAATTTACTTCAGCTCCAATTTGTTTTATTTTACAAAGGGTAACAGGAGAAAATAGACCCCAAAAGTTGTTGTACAATTTGTCCTGAGTAACCCATATGTGGGGGTAAACCACTGCTTGGGCGCATGGCAGAGCTTGGAAGGGAAGGAGCGCCATTTGACTTTTCAATGCAAAATTGGCTGGGATTGAGATGGGACGCTGTTGTGAATTCCGTTCTTGGGCTCCCTCCGGTGGTTGTAAATGGCACTTTTGTGAATTCTGCCCTTGGGCTCCCTCTGTTGGTTTTGAGTGGAACTGCTGCTCCTTGGGTTTAGCTTTGCAGCTGCTTTCACTAATTGTCTCTCCTGGCTCTGCTATTTAACCTGGCTCTAGTCTTCAGCCTATGCCACTTGTCAATGTTCTCTGGCTGGATTCATATTTCTGCTTAGATTCTCCTGGTTTCCTGATCAGTTCTGCAAAGATAAGTTCTGGCTTTGCTCATTTCAGTCCACATGTTGTGGACTTATAGTTCTGTGCATTCTATTTTTGTCCAGCTTGTCATTATGGATTTTTTCTGTTAGCTGGAAGCTCTGGGAAGCAGATTTACCCTCCACACCTTTAGTCCGGTGTGGAGATTTTGTAAACTCTGTGTGGATTGTTTTGTAGTTTTTATACTGACCGCACAGTATCCTTTCCTGTCCTATCTATCAAGCTAGACTGGCCTCCTATGCTAAAATCTGATTTCATCTCTGCGTATGTTATTTTCCCCTCCTCTCACCGTCAATATTTGTGGGGGGCTATCTTTCCTTTGGGGATTTTCTCTGAGGCAAGATAGGTTTCCTGTTTCCATCTTTAGGGGAAGTTAGATCTTAGGCTGTGCCGAGGGGTCTATGGAGCATCAGGTACCCCCCACGGCTATTTTTAGTTGCGCTGCTAGGTTCAGGGTTTGCGGTCAGTACAGATACCACCTCCTTCAGAGCTTGTCTCATGTTGTTCCTAAACCACCAGATCATAACAGGACGCCATGTTGCTTTTAGAGAGCCACTAATGTGCCTAAACATTGAAACCCCCCACAAGTGACACCATTTTGGAAAGTAGTCCCCCTAAGCAGGCCCGGGCCCCTGGCCACCCACCAAGCGGGGGCCTCCCACCAATATAGGGATAAATATCTCAAAACATGTAAAATACATGTCTCTTTGCTGTGAACCGTTTCTAATGATAAGGAACATTTAACAAAAGAGAAACTATTGAAAGTGTAGGGACCTGGCTACAGTCCTACATCTCAGTGGCTAGCGCAGAGCGGCAGAGTCATGGCATCTGACCTGTGTCAGCATCCACTGATCTGGCTAGCCTAGCCAGCCTTCCTTAGTACCCTCCCTGTACATAATGCTTAGCTTATGGCATACAGCAGCCTTCTCTGATCCCAACAGAAGTTTCTAGGCGCTACCTAATCAGCTATATGATCGCTCCCTCGGATTAGATCGGATGAGAGTTTGTTCAGCTACTTTGGCTACAGTCCTACATCTCAGTGGCTAGCGCAGAGCGGCAGAGTCATGGCATCTGACCTGTGTCAGCATCCACTGACCTGGCTAGCCTAGCCAGCCTTCCTTAGTACCCTCCCTGTACATAATGCTTAGCTTATGGCATACAGCAGCCTTCTCTGATCCCAACAGAAGCTTCTAGGCGCTACCTAATCAGCTATATGATCGCTCCCTCGGATTAGATCGGATGAGAGTTTGTTCAGCTACTTTCGAGGAAGGAGGAGGAGCCACAATGTCGGCGCGAGAAGAGGATTCTCCACCACAGAGCACGGCAGGACTTCACTCTGGATCTTCAGTCACTGAAGATCCAGAGGTGAAGTGGTTCAGTCTTCACAGTGTCGCGTGGATGAGTATGATCTCTGTCTGTCTGTCTGTGTGTCTGTCTGTGTGTGTCTGTGTGTGTCTATGTGTGTCTGTCTGTCTGTTTATCCTTCTTTTAGCTCCTGTCCTACACAGTACCATACTGTATACAGGTCCACACTATATCCTGCATTACAGTGTGTCTGTGTATACTGTAAGTATATAGTGTGGACCTGTTTACAGTATAGTGCTGTGTATACACTTTATACAGCCCCTCAGCCTCTAAACTATATACAGCCAGCACAGCAACAGCCTCTGATATATACAGGTAAACAGCCTCTGACATATACAGCACGGCAGCAGCCCCTCATATATATACAGCCCAGCAGCAGCTTCTAATATATACAGCCCAGCAGCAGCCCCTCATATATATATACAGCCCAGCAGAAGCCTCTCATACATATACAGCCCAGCAGAAGCCTCTCATACATACTGTATACAGCCCAGCAGCAGTCTTTGATATAGACAGCCCAAATTTCTACAATATACATACATTCAAACTGCAGTGGTGAGCGTTCCTTCTCAAAACTCAAGTTAGTTGAAAACCGATCTAGGACACCCATGAAGCAGGAACGACTTGTAAATTTGGCTATCATGAGCATCGAGTCAGATATACTTCGTGAATTGGACTTTAGTGACATCATTAGTGATTTTGCAGCACGAAAATCAAGGAAAATGCCTGGATTATAAAAATGAATGATTTTACCTGAATTACTCTGCGTAAATGATATTTGCAAATAAACATGCTTTCGTTTCATTTTGTGTTTTTGCATTACATATTGCAACACCTTGAAAAATGGGCCTCCCTGCAAAATGGGCCCCGGGCCACCCACTTCTTAAATCCGGCCCTGCCCCTAAGGAACTTATCTAGATGTGTGGTGAGCACTTTGACCCACCAAGTGCTTCACAGAAGTTTATAATGTAGAGCCGTAAAAATAAAAAATAATATTTTTTCACAAAAATGAACTTTTCGCCCCAATTTTTTATTTTCCCAAGGTTACCAAAAAAAATTGTACCACAAACGTTGTTGTGCAATTTGTCCTGAGTACGCTGATACCCCATATGTGGGAGTAAACCACTGTTTGGGTGCATGGCAGAGCTTGGAAGGGAAGAAGCGCCGTTTGACATTTCAATGCAAAATTGGCTGGAATTGAGATGGGACGCCATGTTGCGTTGGGTAGCACCTGATGTGCCTAAACATTGCCTAAACATTGAAACCCCCCACAAGTGACACCATTTTGGAAAGTAGACCCCCTAAGGAACTTATCTAGATGTGTGGTGAGCACTTTGACCCACCAAGTGCTTTACAGAAGTTTATAATGTAGAGCCGTAAAAATAAAATATAATATTTTTTCACAAAAATGAATTTTCCGCCCCAATTTTTTATTTTCCCAAGGGTGCGAGAAGAAATTGTACCCCAAAAGTTGTTGTGCAATTTGTCCTGAGTACGCTGATACCCGATATGTGGGGGTAAACCACTGCTTGGGTGCATGGCAGAGCTCGGAAGGGAAGGATCGCCGTTTGACTTTTCAATGCAAACTTGGCTGGAATTAAGATGGGACGCCATGCTGCATTTGGAGAGCCCCTGATGTGCCTAAACATTGAAACCCCCAACAAGTGACACCATTTGGAAAGTAATGAAATTTAGATTCACCGCACTCTCTAAGGATAATGATGAAAAAGGTTGTGCCAATTTATTAAAGTATAATGGGAGCGTAACAGAATATTGCAGTATATTGTCAGGTCTGACACACGCTGCTACTGAGCACAGCGCGGGAGCGCCGCTCTTAATGCCGATATTACAGGTCCACAATATCCGAAGGGAGCCTCATTTAGAGTACTGAGTGCAGTATCCAAGCGAATACGTGACAAAGGCTCTGGTGGAGCCGAAACGTTGTTAATCGCATATACTGCAATATTCTGTTACGCTCCCATTATACTTTAATAAATTGGCACAACCTTTTTCATCATTATCCTTAGAGAGTGCGGTGAATCTAAATTTCATTATATAGGGGCCTTTGGTCCATTACACCGGCACCCCGCTTCATCCAGGCTGAGTGCACGCCAAAACCCTCCTTCTACCATTTGGAAAGTAGACCCCCTAAGGATCTTATCTAGATGTGTTGTGAGAGCTTTGAACTAGAGTTGAGCGACTTTTAATTTTTTAGGATCGAGTAGGGTTTTGCGAAACCTGACTTTCTCAAAAGTCGGGTCAGGTGAAATCGGCCGATTATTGCGAAAAGTCGGGGACCGACCGAAACACGAAACCCAATGCAAGTCGATGGGGAATCAAAGTCGGCAGTGAGTGGAGGACAGGGAAACACCTACAGTGCCCATTTTAATGCCAAAAACATCAATTCTTATTTAATAAGCTTGTCAATCTTAATTTATTTCATAATAATAGTTAGGCATTGAAAACAGGGGGTCATTTGGCTAAAGTTGTGGGGGGGTAGGGCTGGCTCAAGATTTTCGTGGGCCCAGGAAACACGGAATATGTCACGGCGGTGGAGCAGGGAGAGGTAAGTATTTCAACTTTGCAAGTGCTGTGATCCTGAGCAAGCAAGGGGGGCCCACTAGTTGGCACTGGCACAGGGCCCCTCATTGTACGGCGGTGTGTTTGATGGCGGGGGGTGCCTCCCACTGCCAGAGACACTTTTGCGTACTATGAGGGGCCCTGTGCCAGTGCCAACGAGTATGCCCCCTCACCTGATGAAGGAACCTGAACTTTCATCTGCACCTTACTCTTTGTCCCCGTGTAAGGTGGTATAGTATGCGGGAAGGGGAACCTGACTTTCAGCAGGGTCAGATTGTGGCTGTGTAGAGTGTAAGGGGAATGTAGTGACCTGGGTCAATGTACCAGCAGACTCATCTAGCAGTGGCTAGGCAATGGGCAGGATGAGGAGGAAACACAGATATAGGCCCAAAATGAAAAAGTATGCTAAAAGCAGTTCAAAATTGGTAACAGGACTAAACAGGCGGCGTTGCTTTGTTCAGCGGAGGACAACTGTAATGAGAGGCTCACACAGACTTAGTAGGCCTAAAATTAAAAAGTAGGCTAAATGCAGTTCAAAATTGGTAAGAGGAGTACACAGGCAGCATAGCTTTGTTCAGCAGAGGAGGACAACTGTAATGAGACGCTCACACAGACTTAGTAGGCCTAAGATAAAAAAGTAGGCTAAATGCAGTTCAAAATTGGTAAGAGGAGTACACAGGTGGCATAGCTTTGTTCAGTGGAGGACAACTGTAATGAGAGGCTCACACAGTTACTAGGCCCAAATAAGTAAGTAGGCTAAATGCAGTTCAAAAATTGGTAACAGGAGTACAAAGGCGGCATAGCTTTGTTCAGCGGAGGACAACTGTAATGAGAGGCTGACACAGTTACTAGGCCCAAATAAGTAAGTAGGCTAAATGCAGTTCAAAATTGGTAAGAGGAGTACACAGGCGGCATTGCTTTGTGCAGTGGAGGACAACTGTAATAAGTGGCTCAGACAGACTTAGTAGGCCTAAAATAAAAAAGTAGGCTAAATGCAGTTCACAATTGGTAAGAGGAGTACACAGGCGGCATAGCTTTGTTCAGCGGAGGAGGACAACTGTTATGAGAGACTCAGACAGTTACTAGGCCCAAGTAAGTAAGTAGGCTAAATGCAGTTCAAAATTGGTAATAGGAGTACACAGGCGGCATTGCTTTGTTCAGTGGAGGACAACTGTAATAAGTGGCTGACACAATTAGTAGGCCAAAATAATAAAGTGGGCTAAATGTCAGCCAAAAATGTTCATAAATAAACTGGTGGCATAGTTAGGTACAGGGGTGGGCTCCTCTGCTGAGTAGCAGACAGTGGTAGTTGGCGCAAAGTATTAACTAGTCTAAGTGGAGGCCAGGGCCCCTGTATATATTTGCTATCATCTATCATTTCAACAAATTTATATTGGCAGTGCCATTGAAGGATTTAACAGTACAGACTACACAGTGGTGGAGCAGGGAGAGGTAAGTTTTGCAAGTGGTAGAGAACTGTTCGAGCTTGGGGGGGAACACTCTCTCGTGGGCGGCGGTACTGGCACATGGCCCCTCATATTACGACGGTGTGTCTGATGTTGGTTGTGCATCACCACCATCAGAGACACTTCATTGTACTATGAGGGACCCTGTGCCAGTGCCATCACCCAAGTGTGGGCACACCCACCTGTCCAGGCAAATGGCACTCGCACGGGTGCTTGCGCCAAGTGGTGACCACAGCCCTGTGGGGGGAGTTAGCCCATTTAGGGAGGTATAAAAATGGCCTATGGTGGACTGTTGTGAATTTTGCTCTTGGGCTCCCTCCGGTGGTTATGAGTGGTAGTGCTGCTGTCTTTGGATCGCAGCATTTATCAGATGTGTTCACTTTTTGCAATTTGGACTCAGCTATTTAGTCCTGCTTAATCCTTTAGTCAGTGCCAGTTGTCCATTGTTTTTGGAGGATTCACATTCCTTTCTGGTCTCTCCTGTTTGCTGTGCTTTTCAACAAAGATCTGGCTTTGTTTTTGCTGTCCACATGCTGTGGGCCTTATAGTTCAGTGCATTTTCCTGTTTTGTCTTGTCCAGCTTTGTCTGTGAAGGATTTTTTGCAGCCAAGCTGTGTCTCTGGAGATGCAGATATACCCTCCATGTCTTTAATCAGATGTGGTGATTTGTATTTTCTGTGGTGGATATTTTCTAGTGTTTTAATACTGACCGCATAGTACTCTGTCCTATTCTTTCTTTTTAGCTAGTATGGACTCCTATGCTAAATCCTGTTTTCATGTCTGCATATGTTATTTCCCTCTCCTCTCACAGTCAATATTTGTGGGGGGCTGTCTATCCTTTGGGGATTTTCTCTGAGGCAAGATAGTTTTCGCGTTTATGTCTTTAGGGGAAGTTAGTTCTTAGGCTGTGTCGAGGGGTCTAGGGAGTGTTAGGTACCCCCCACGGCTACTTCTAGTTGCGCTGCTAAGTTCAGGGTTTGCGGTCAGTACAGGCACCACCTTCTCCAGAGTACGTCTCATGCTGCTCCTAGGCCACCAGATCATAACAGTGGACATTCAGCAGCTGCAAATGGAGGAATTGGAGCAGTCAGTAAGAGGAGGCCAAAAGCAAGACATTTTTCAGGCAAGCTACGTGTCAGCAGGGGAAGGTGGGGCAAAATAATTTGAAATCCATGATTGGTTCATTTTAATGAAGGTTAGATCATCAACATTTCGGTTAGCCAGACGTGTCCTTTTTTCGGTCAGTATTGAACCAGCGGCACTGAAGACTCTTTCTGATAGCACACTAGCAGCTAGGCAAGCGAGCTCCTGTAATGCATATTCTGCCAATTCAGGCCAGGTGTCTATTTTAGATGCCCAGTAATCAAAGAGGAATGACCTGTGAGGGAGACCATCGATAAGAGAGGAAAAATAGTTGGTAACCATACTGGACAAATGCTGTCTCCTGTCACTTTGAATTGATGCAGCAGTACCTGTAGTGTCTGCGGTTATTGCGAAATCACTCCACAACCTGGTCATAAAACCCCTCTGTCCAACGCCACTTTGGATTTGTGCACCTCTAACAGCTCTGCCTTGTTGCCCCCTACAGCTCGTGTGAGAACCATCACCGCCTCTGTGTACTGGGAATGCCTGAACCAAACGGTCTACAAGAGTTGCTTGTTTGGTAGCCAATATTTGCTCCAGGATCTCATGTGGCATGATATTTTGTCATTTTCCTTTATATCGTGGATCCAGGAGGCAGCCCAACCAGTAATCGTCATCGGTCATTATTTTGATAATGCGGGGGTCCCTTTTTAGGATACGCAAGGCATACTCTGCCATGTGGGCCAATGTTCCAGGTGTCAATTCACTGCTTTTGCTGGGTTGAGGAGCACTTTCTTGCAAATCAACTTCACTTGTGGCCCGCAAAAACCCTATACCTGACCTTGCAAAGCCACCAGTTTTATTGCCCCCTGAGAAGCATCCTCCTCCCATAAATATTCATCCCCATCATCCTCTTCCTCCTCCTCCTCCTCTTCGTATGCCACCTCGTCCAGGAGAGTTCCCTGACCAGACAATGGCTGACTGTCATCAAGGCTTCCCTCCTCCTCGGCTGCAGACGCCTGCTCCTTGATGTGCGTCAAACTTTGCATCACCAGACGCATTAGTGGGATGCTCATGCTTATGATGGCGTCGTCTGCACTTACCAACTGTGTGCATTCCTCAAAACACTGAAGGACTTGACAGAGGTCTTGTAGCTTCGACCACTGCACACCAGACAACTCCATGTCTGCCATCCAACTGCCTGCCCGTGTATGTGTATCCTCCCACAAATAAATGACAGCACGCCTCTGTTCGCACAGCCTCTGAAGCATGTGCAGTGTGGAATTCCACCTTGTTGCAACGTCGATTATTAGGCTGTGCTGGGGAAGATTCAGCGATCACTGATGGTTCTGCATACGGCTGGAGTGTACGGGCGACCGGCGGATGTTCGAGCAAAGTCTTCGCACCTTCAGGAGCAGGGCTGGTAACTCCGGATAATTTTTCAGGAAGCACTGCACCACCAGGTTTAAGGTGTGAGCCAGGCAAGGAATGTGTTTCAGTTCTGAAAGGGCTATGGCAGCCATAAAATTCCTTCCGTTATCACTGACTACCTTGCCTGCCTCAAGATGTACACTGCCCAGCTATGACTGAGTTTCTTGCTGCAAGTACTTGGCCAGTACTTCCGCGGTGTGTCTGTTGTCGCCCAAACACTTCATTTGTAGCACAGCCTGCTGACGCTTACCACTAGCTTTTCCATAATGGGACACCTCGTGTGCAACACTGGCAGCTGCGGATGGAGTGGTCATGCGACTGCGCTCTGTGGACGAGCTTTCACTTCTGGAGGAGGAGGAGGAGGGGTGGCGAACGCCTACCAGCCAACTGTTTCCTAGACCGTGGGCTAGGCAGAACTGTCCCACTATGGCTGTCCCCTGTGGACCCTGCATCCACCACATTAACCCAGTGTGCCGTGATGGACACGTAACGTCCCTGGCCATGCCTACTGGTCCATGCATCTGTTGTGAGGTGCACTTTTCTACTGTCTGATTGCCTTAGTGCATGGACAATGCGGTCTTTGACATGCTGGTTGAGGGCTGGGATAGCTTTTCTCGCAAAGAAGTGTCGACTGGGTAGGTCATAGCGTGGTACTGCGTAGGCCATCAGGGCTTTGAAAGCCTCGCTTTCAACCAAACGGTAGGGCATCATCTCTAACGAGATTAGTCTAGCAATGTGGGCGTTCAAACCCGGTGTACGCGGATGACAGGATGAGTACTTTCTTTTCCTAGCGAGAGTCTCTTGTAGGGTGAGCTGGACTGGAGAACTGCATATGGTGGAACTAGCGCTGAGGGTGGAGGACATAGCAGATTGAGAGAGGGTTGGTGATGGTATTCTTGATATTGGGCTACCTACAGTGTTTCCTACCAAGAACCTTGTGATTCCCTGACTGCTTTGGCCTTGCGACGATACCTCCACATTTGCTGCTGGTGGTATCCTAACCGGTGGGTTTACTGTGAGGGAAGCAATGTAGCGTTGCTGACTACCTTCATTCTGAGCAGGTGCACCAACGGTACTGGACGTTTGGTAGTTAGTCCAGGCTTGCAAGTGCATGCTGGTTAAATGTCTACGCATGCACGTTGTATTTAAACTTTGGAGATTCTTCCCTCTGCTAAAGGTCTTTGAGCACTTCTTACAGATAACTTTGCACTGATCATTCGGATCTTGGTTAAAAAATGCCCACACTGCACTCTTCCTACTATGGATTACCTTTTCAGGCATTGCATGCTGTGCTACTTTCACCGGATAGCCACGGTGTCCTAAAACTGTATTTGGATTTGACAAACATTTTTGGCCAGATACGGGCCTGCCAGATGAAAGCTGTTGCGATGTAGATGGCTGCTGCGGATCATCCTCCTCCGCTTCAGAGCTACTGGCAGCGGCACCCTCTTCCCCCAATGGCTGCCAATATGGGTCAACAACTTTGTCATCTATCACCTCCTCTTCAATGTCATGTGCACCTTCCTCTGTGTCACCGTGTAAGGTGCTTTAGCGTTCGTGACGGGGCACCATAGTCTCATCAGGGTCAGATTCTGGCTCAGTACACTGCAAGGGCAATGTAGTGATCTGAGTCAATGGAACAGCATAATAATCTAGCTGTGGCTGTGCATCTGTGCACTCCATGTCCGATTCATCTTGTAATGGGCTTTTATCAATTTCCCTCTCTAAGCCAGGCACGGTATGTGTAAAGAGCTCCATGGAGTAAAATGTAGTGTCCTGACCGGGAGCATCCACTGATGACTCGCTACTTTTAGATTTTGAACCTTCTGAAGAGGAGGCGAAAGAGCTAGAGGCTGAGTCAACAAGGAAAGCCAAAACTTTTCCTGCTGCTCTGCCATTAAAAAGCTGTTTTCCTATTCCCAGAAAAGGGAGCCTTCGAGGCCTTGTGTAGCCAGACGATGACACTGGCTGAACACCTCGAGCCTTTGGTGCTATTTTGCTTTTCCCACTACCACCAGATGCTCCACCACCACCAACACCACCATCAGTACCAGCTGGCAATGCCCGCCCACGGCCTCTTCCACCAGACTTCCTCATTTTTGGAAAAATCTAAGCAAAATAACAACCGTTACATGGTACTGTGAAACAAGGTAGAAGGTGTATATAATCTTGTGGAGAATTTTAATCTCCCTTTTTTTGGGGGGGTGAAACTGAAACAAAACTCAGGCGTAGTGTATTACACTACACAATGTAAGTGGCAGAACGTGGCTGGAAGATGTACGACAAACTAACAGAACTGTGACGTAGATCCACTTAGTGCAAGTTTAAATCTCCCTTTTATTTGGGGAGACTGCAACAAAAATCAGGCCCAGTGTATTACACTACACAATGTAAGTGGCAGAACGTGGCTGGAAGATGTACGACAAGCTAACAGAACTGTGACGTAGATCCACTTAGTGCCAATTTAAATTTCACTTTTATTTGGCGGAGACTGCAACAAAACTCAGGCCCAGTGTATTACACTACACAATGTAAGTGGCAGAACGTGGCTGGAAGATGTACGACAAATTAACAGAACTGTGACGTAGATCCACTTAGTGCCAATTTAAATCTCCCTTTTATTTGGGGGAGACTGCAACAAAAATCAGGCCTAGAGTATTACACTACACAATGTAAGTGGCAGAACGTGGCTGGAAGATACATAAAAAAAAGGGCTGTAGTACAATTTCAATCTCCCTACAGTAATCTCAGGACAAGTATGGCAGCAATAAAAAGGACTGCTGCACACAAAAGTGTGGACAAAGAAACAAGAGAACTGTGCAGAAAGGAGCAACAGGATTTTTGCTTTTAAAAAAGCAGTTGGTTTGCACAGCGGCCTACAAATGCAGCTATCACTCAACCCTACTGTCTGCTACTCAGGAGAGGAGCCCACCCTTGTACCTAGGTATGCCACCAGTTTATTTATGAACAATTTTTTGGCAGACATTTAGCCCACTTTATTATTTTGGCCTACTAACTGTGTCAGACACTCATTACAGGTGTCCTCCACTGAATAAAGCAATGCCGCCTGTTTAGTCCTGTTACCAATTTTGAACTGCATTTAGCCTACTTAATTTTTTGGGCCTATTAACTGTGTCAGCCTCTCATTACAGTTGTCCTTAGCTGAACAAAGCTATGTCGCCTGTGTACTCCTGTTACCAATTTTGAACTGCATTTAGCCTACTTTTTTATTTTAGGCCTACTAAGTCTGTCTGAGCCACTTATTACAGTTGTCCTCCACTGAACAAAGCAATGCCGCCTGTGTACTCCTGTTACCAATTTTGAACTGCATTTAGCTTACTTTTTTATTTTAGGCCTACTAAGTCAGTCTGCGCCTCTCATTACAGTTGCCCTCCTCCACTGAACAAAGCATTGCCGCTTGTGTACTCCTGTTACCAATTTTGAACTGCATTTAGCCTACTTACTTATTTGGGCCTAGTAACTGTGTCAGCCTCTCCTTACAGTTGTCCTCCACTGAACAAAGCAATGCACCCTGTGTACTCCAGTTACCAATTTTGAACTGCATTTAGCCTACTTTTTTATTTTAGGCCTACTAAGTCTGTCTGAGCCACTTATTACAGTTGTCCTCCACTGAACAAAGCAATGCCGCCTGTGTACTCCTGTTACCAATTTTTAACTGCATTTAGCCTACTTACTTATTTGGGCCTAGTAATTGTGTCAGCCTCTCATTACAGTTGTCCTCCGCTGAACAAAGCTATGCCGCCTGTGTACTCCTGTTACGATTTTGAACTGCATTTAGCATACTTTTTTTTATTTTAGGCCTGCTAAGTCTGTCTGAGCCACTTATTTCAGTTGTCCTCCACTGAACAAAGCAATGCCGCCTGTGTACTCCTGTTACCAATTTTGAACTGCATTTAGCTTACTTTTTTATTTTAGGCCTACTAAGTCTGTCTGCGCCAATCGTTACAGTTGTCCTCCTCCAGTGAACAAAGCAATGCCGCCTGTGTACTCCTGTTACCAATTTTGAACTGCATTTAGCCTACTTTTTTATTTTAGGCCTACTTAGTCTGTCTGCGCCAATCGTTACAGTTGTCCTCCTCCAGTGAACAAAGTAATGCCGCCTGTGTACTCCTGTTACCAATTTTGAACTGCATTTAGCCTACTTACTTATTTGGGCCTATATCTGTGTTTCCTCCTCATCCTGTCCATTGCCCAGCCACCGCTAGATGAGTCTGCTGGTACATTGACCCAGACCACTACATTCCCCTTACACTCTACACAGCCACAATCTGACCCTGCTGAAAGTCAGGTTCCCCTTCCCGCATACTATACCACCTTACACGGAGACAAAGAGGAAGGTGCAGATGAAAGTGCAGGTTCCTTCATCAGGTGGGGGGGGGGGGCATACTCATTGGCACTGGCACAGGGCCCCTCATAGTATGCAAAAGTGTCTCTGGCAGTGGGAGGCGCCGCCCGCCGTCAAACACACCGCCGTACTGTGAGAGGCCCTGTGCCAGTGCCAACAAGTGGCCCCCCCCTGCTTGCTCAGGATCGCAGCACTTGCAAAGTTGAAATACTTACCTCTCCCTGCTCCACTGCCGTGACATATTCCGCGTTTCCTGGGCCCACGAAAATCTTGAGCCAGCCCTACACCCCCACAACTTTAGCCAATGACCCGCTGTTTTCAATGCCTAACTATTATTATAAAGTAAATTAAGATTGACAAGCTTCAGTAATACGAATTGATGTTTTTGGCATTAAAATGGGCACTATAGGTGTTTTCCTGTCCTCCACTCACTGCCGACTTTGATTCCCCATTGACTTGCATTGGGTTTCGTGCTTCAGTCGGCCCCCGACTTTTCAAAATAATCGGCCGATTTCACCCGACCTGACTTTTGACAAAGTCGGGTTTCGCGAAAACCAACTTGATCCTAAAAAAGTAAAAGTCGCTCAACTCTAATAGTGACTGATTAGTAGTCATGACCGAATTGGAAAACGATCGTTAAATATAAATTCAACACGAAAATGGCACATTCGGATTCGTGATTGGAATCACAAGCAAAATTTTATAAAATCGGGAGAAATCAGTAACATTCGGTGATAAGTGCAGGAAAATATTGGCGTTGCCACAAAAGTATTTTCATCACTTTTGCTACGATAATCGTGGTGTATCAAGAGCATTTTGCATGTGTTTGATGAGGGGAGAGGGTTACAGAGCTCATAGGCGCTGCCTTCTTGTAAAGTTTTTTTTTCCTAACTGTATGTGTGCACATTGCGGCTAGCCAATCAGGGCGCAGAAAACACCCACAATGTCCTGACACAACGGCTTGTGTCATTGGCTGCTGAAATCACATGTCCCTCTCCATGTAAAGATTTTAACTAGTTAGCTAGGTGGTTGTATATCAGTCAGATAGTGTAGCTAGCTAGTGTCCAGTGTGGCTGTTAAATGTACCTTCCAGCACAGGCACAGGTCCTACAACTGTGTTGTGCACTGTTTCTATTGTGCTCCATGCACGAGTGTAGCATTCTAAATAATATTTTTTTCACTAGCTAAATGTGAAACAACCTGCTGTATCTCTCCTTGACATTTAGTGCTGTGGTAAAATGAAACTGTCTGTAGACCCAAGGCACATTAATAAAATATTGTAATTTTTAAGTTGCAAAAAGTTTGACAGGCCTCCGTATCAAACTTTGTAATTTTGTTGGGTTAAAATTAAGCTGTCTGCCAATCTCACGCACATAGCCAAAATTTTTTTTCTGTTGCTAAATGTCATATAGTAGGGCACCTGATTATAAAATAGTTTGTAGCATCTAGTGTGCTATAGAGGCCTGATTCAGAGGCCACCACAAAATTCTTCTGTTCCTAGTGTCATACAGCAGAGAATCTGACTTAAAGGAAATCTGTCACCCCAAAAATTGTGTATGAGCTAAGGCCACCGGCATCAGGGGCTTATCTACAGCATTCTGTAATGCTATATAAACCAAAAGAAAGACAGCACTATGAAGAACCAAGTAAAACATGAATCAATCTTTATTAAAGTATAACTCCAGAAGGTAATAATAAAAAACAGTAAACAAAAAACAAGGAGAACAAAACCAGGCAAGGACAATGATCACCAAACTCCGACAGTGTGGTGGCAGCAGGTAGTAACTATAATACAGACTGTTGTGATGCTACACACTATATTGAAAATAATCCACCAGTAAATAACAGCACTGCCTGATAAAGTGCAAGGGTGCATACTGAAAAGAGTAGCCGAATAAGTGAATAGCATTAGTGCAATGTATAGCACCTTAACCTGCACATCAGTGCCAGTGATAGTAAGTATCAACAAGTATAACACCTAAAATAAGTCTATCATGTTACCTGCAAATGAGACCACACTGCCCCTGGTAACATGATAGACTTATTTTAGGTGTTATACTTGTTGATACTTACTATCACTGGCACTGATGTGCAGGTTAAGGTGCTATACATTGCACTAATGCTATTCACTTATTCGGCTACTCTTTTCAGTATGCACCCTTGCACTTTATCAGGCAGTGCTGTTATTTACTGGTGGATTATTTACTATATGGTATAGCATCACAACAGTCTGTATTATAGTTACTACCTGCTGCCACCACACTGTCGGAGTTTGGTGATCATTGTCCTTGCCTGGTTTTGTTCTCCTTGTTTTTTGTTTACTGTTTTTTATTATTACCTTCTGGAGTTATACTTTAATAAAGATTGATTCATGTTTTACTTGGTTCTTCATAGTGCTGTCTTTCTTTTGGTTTATATGGCTATTGGTTATTGCACTGAACCCTAGATTTATATCCACGCACCTTGGATACTTTTTATTTATGGTGCTTTGTTTGATCTGGTTTATATGTAGCATTCTGTAATGCTGTAGATAAGCCCCCAATGTTACTTGAAAGGTAAGAAAAACAAGTTAGATTATACTCACCCAGGGGCGGTCCTGCTGCGGTCCGGGTCCAGCACCTCCCATCTTCATACGATGATATCCTCTTCTTGTCTTCCTGCCGCGGCTCTGGCGCAGATGTACTTTGTCTGCCCTGTTGAGGGCAGAGCAAAGTACTGCAGTGCGCAGGCGCCAGGCCACTTTGACCTTTCCCAGCTCCTGCACACTGCAGTACTTTGCTCTGCCCTCAACAGGGCAGACAAAGTGCTCCTGCGCCAGAGCCGCGGCAGGAAGACAAGAAGAGGACATCATCGTATGAAGATAGGAGGCGCCAGACCCGGACCGCGACGCCCATAGGGCCCGGACCACAGCGGGACCACCCCTGGGTGAGTATAATATAACCTGTTTTTCTTACCTTTCAGGTTACATCAGGACTTATCTACATCATTATAGAATGCTGGTGGCCTTATCTCATATACGATTTTTGGGGTGACAGATTCCCTTCAAACCCCTTTAAGACCGGAGGTATTTTCATTTTGGCGTTTTTGTTTTTCGCTCCCCTTCTTCACAGAGCCATAACTTTTATATTTTTCTGTTAATGTGGCCATGTGGGGGCTTGTTTTGCGGGACAAGTTGTACTTTTGAACGACACCATTGGTTTTAACATATTGTGTACTGGAAAATGGGAAAAAATTCCAAGTGCGGTGAAATTACAAAAAGTACAATCCCACAGTTGTTTTTTTTTTTTTTTAGCATGTTCATAAAATGCTACAACTGACCTGCCATTATGATTCTCCAGGACATTATGAGTTCATAGACACCAAACATATCTAGCTTCATTTTTATCTAAGTGGTGAAATAGAAATCCAAAATTTGTTAAACAAAAATTAAATTGCGCCATTTTCTGATACCCGTAGCATCTTCATTTTTCATGATCTCAGGTTTGGAGAGGGCTTATTTATTGCCTGCGGGAGCTGATGTTTTTAATGATACCATTTGGTTCAGATACAGTCTTTAGATCACCCTTTATTGCATTTTAATGCAATGTAACGGCGACCAAAAAAACATAATTCTGGCATTTTTACTTTTTTCTCGCTACTCCTTTTAGTGATCAGGTTAATCCTTTTTTTATTGATAGATCGGGCGATTCTGAACTCGGCAATACCAAAATATTCTTCTATTCCTATTGTCATACAGTAGGGGACCTGACTGTAACAAACAT
The DNA here is from genome assembly GCF_032444005.1 of Ranitomeya imitator. Taxonomy (NCBI): domain Eukaryota; kingdom Metazoa; phylum Chordata; class Amphibia; order Anura; family Dendrobatidae; genus Ranitomeya; species Ranitomeya imitator. The sequence continues at coordinate 54,304,081 of NC_091289.1, forward strand.
ATACAACTCTGGCAAAAATTAAGAGATCACTGCAACATTTTCAGTTTCTCTGATTTTTCTCGTTATAGGTATATTTTTGAGTAAAATGTAAATTGTTCTTTAAGTCCATAAACTTCCGACAACATGTGTCCGAATTTCCAAGCAATAAATTTTGTATTTTTTTTCTGAAAAGGAGAAATGGTAAAAATGTAAAAAAACAGTGCTTAAAAACCTCAAATAATGCAAAGAAAACAAGTTCATAATCATTTAGAAACAACAATAGTAATGTTTTAACTCAGGAGGAGTTCAGAAATCCATATTTTGTGGAATAACCATGATTGCAATCACAGCTTTCATGCGTCTTGGCTGCTTTCCACAAGACTTTCACACAGCTTCTGGTGCAAAAATGTAAGCACTTCATCTTTGTTTGATGGCTTGTGACTATCCATCATTCTCTTGATTACATTCCAGAGGTTTTCAATGGGTTTCAGGTCTGGAGATTGGGCTGCCCATGATGGGGGTTTTGATGTGGTGGCCTCTTAATTTTTGCCAGAGCTGTATGGTTGCATACGGACGTGCGAGGATCCAGAGAGGCTGATCAGGTGACGGGTACTTCCGGCGCGGGTCTCTGACCGCACACGCTGGCACACTGGAGACCAATCATCCCATACACTTACAAGCAGGCATGACATTCCAAATGTTATACCCCTGTGAGAAAGCGTACTCGAAACCCGCATCGGGGCGGACCCTGGGGATCACTAGTCTGCACTTGCACCTTTAATACGGGTAAGCTATGTCCTCAGAGGAATATGCATTGATGCAATATGCACTTTAGATATATCCATATGAGCTACCATTACAAATTACCTGTATTAGGATAAGTATACATAGAGAAGCTATGGATGTACTTGAGTTATACTGATAACTTTTTGTCTGCTGTGGTTATTTTCCCCTCTTTTGAGGTGATGTATGCTTATCTGCTGGATTTATAATATCCTTTATATACTTTCAATTATTCCTGTGTATAACAGTAGTCCCGTACTATGACAGCCCAAGTACTGTAAGTGCTCACTAGGTGGCACGTGTTGTTTCCTTCTTGATGTACACCCTCACCGGGTCCCTCACTACAGTGAGGGCAGTAATGCCCTGATGGCGATCCTGTCCACGCATAAAAGTATCAAATAAACACTCAGACACATCATGGAGAGTTTAAATAGTGTGAAGTTTATTATATGCTTTATATGTGCTGGTTACCTCTCATCACTCACAAAGAGCGTACAGCAACACTCAGGACAGGAAAACCCCCAGTGGTGGAAACCTGTAGGGAAACCATGGCTGCTGTACTGCCCTTCCTCCGGGCATACTAAGGGAGGTTACCACTATAAAGTACAAGTGTGATAAAATAACATAGTAACATAGTTATTAAGGTTGAAGGAAGACTTTAAGTCCATCTAGTTCAACCCATAGCCTAACCTAACATGCCCTAACATGTTGATCCAGAGGAAGGCAAAAAAAACCCAGAGGAAGGCAAAAAAACCCATGTGGCAAAGAGTAAGCTCCACATTGGGGAAAAAAATTCCTTCCTGACTCCACATACGGCAATCAGACTAGTTCCCTGGATCAACGCCATATAAAGGAATCTAATATATAATGTGAGTATATAGTGTGTCTATGTGTACAGTATATGAAATGTCTGTATGTTGTCTGTGTACAGTGAGATGTGTATTTTCAGTGTGTGACTATTAGGCATACTTCTCTACTTTCTCCAGTTTTTCATCCCTCATGTCTTCTAGCTGTTCTTCTTGTAGGACCGGCATCTATGTTCTCCTTCCAGCCATGTTCTTCTTCTTGTAGGTCCAGCAGCTCCGTTCCTCTTCCAGCCATGTTCTTCTTCTTGTAGGTCCAGCAGCTCTGTTCCTCTTCCAGCCATGTTCTTCTTCTTGTAGGACCGGCATCTATGTTCCCCTTCCAGCCATGTTCTTCTTCTTGTAGGACCGGCATCTATGTTCCCCTTCCAGCCATGTTCTTCTTCTTGTAGGACCGGCATCTATGTTCCCCTTCCAGCCATGTTCTTCTTCTTGTAGGACCGGCATCTATGTTCCCCTTCCAGCCATGTTCTTCTCCTTGTAGGTCCAGCAGCTCTGTTCCTCTTCCAGCCATGTTCTTCTTCTTGTAGGTCCAGCAGCTCTGTTCCTCTTCCAGCCATGTTCTTCTTCTTGGAGGTCTAACAGCTCTGTTTCCAGGCATTAGATATTCACATCTTCCTCCTTCTTGCATGGAACGATGTTACAGAGGGAGCAGGAAAGGGCTTTACTCCTCCTGCACCAACGGATTGCCCAGCTGTGATGGATATTCCTCTCTCTCTTCCATGCCCAGTGGTCAGGGTCTTGTGCCATGATCTAGAATTGAAAAATTGATTACAATCAGAGTTTAAAGCGAATATGTCACCACTAATCATAATGCAATTTGCATATATTTTAGACCTGATGATACTGGTGTGATTACTGAAAATCTATGGCAGAATGACTTTATAATCACTTATTTTCTTGATTGATATTAAAACAAGCATTTCTTGAGTCCAGCTATGGCTGCACTCATAGAACGCTCTGCCTAATATCAGGATCACAAGACCATTTTGATGTGGCTTTGCAAAGTAAGTACAAGTTCTCCATCAGGTCTAAGGGATTCATTTAAGTATACTGTTTATATTGTGATATATATTTACAGATCAGTTTATATTATCATTGTTTATATTGCTAACCAGATCACAGGTGGCCCGATCCACCCAAGCCCGAAATTCCATCCTGGTGAGCAGAACATTGCGGAATTGTAGTAGTCGGTCCTTCTTCATCCTCCACGTCCATCCAAGGGCCCAGCGGTAGATCTCCCGTTGATACGGCACGTCTTCTTCAAACTGGTTGGCTAAAAACCTGGAGGGAAAGAAATGAAAACAAACAAATTATAATACACTTCAGAAGAAATTACAGACAAGCAACAACAAATGCAATTATCATGTATTTAGCCAAGTGGTAGAAAAGATATCTTGGTTTTACAATAAAATAAAGTTATTTATAGACATGAATGTGTAATAATAAAAGAGACTCACAGAGCTGGAAAGAAGAAGGTTCCATATTCTGAAGATCGCAGTCCTGCTCTCCTAAAGTAAGCGACGACCATGGCGAGGAGGTACTAGAGGGAAGAGTAGAGTTAGAGGGTATATAAAATACAGAACATATTTAGCAGTATATTCCTATGTATGGTAATATCTGGCCACTATTACATAAGAATAAGCCCTTTATTTCCCTATGATGGATCTTCTCAGATCTGGAGGATTTCTTATCCTTCACTACAATAATACCTTGTCCGAAATCTTAAGACAGCTGTCCCTGGCTAGAAAACGTCTGATGTATTCTTCTACAAAAATGAGAAAAATAGATTTATTTCGCTATGAACTTTGTAATGAAAACATTTTTATTGCTATTAATCTTAAATTATTGGGGTTGTGGAGTTCTTCATTAATGATGGATTATCCTCAGGACAGCTCATCAATATCAGATTGATGGAGATTTGGCACCCAACACCCACTGATCAGATACTGAAGAATTGTCCTAAAGATATGTCATCACTATTGAGGTGAAACCAAAGCCACGACACTGCTCACCACGTATCATACTAGGTATAATTATAAGAGGCTGAGGGAGATCACTTCTCTACATGTTTCTCTACCATAATACACCTGAAATAGATTAATGATAAAATACATGTCATATAATCTAATACTTTGTATCTGGAAACCTTGGAAGGTACAATGAGTCTTACCAAGGAGTGCGGTGAAAGCTGCCCGCTCTTCTGGCTGGGGGACGTCATCTTCTGTCTTCCTCCTCTTGGCCTCTTCCTGGGTGGCAGATCGTGAACTGTAATAGAAGAGGTAGTATTAGGCCTCCTGCACATGGTCGTAGTATGGCTACACATAATTCACTTACATCCTGATGGGTGTTCTCCTCACGGAGATCTGACATGAGTATTGAGCTGTAAATGGCATAAATATGTGTAGTGGTGATGTGTAATGGTCACTATGGACTTGCTGGTGTAAGTGTATAGATTGTGATGACTGCAGTGATGTAACCTCATCTACTTACCACTCCTCTTCATACTGGGCGATCAGTTCTCTCTTCCGCTTCCTCATGGCCATTTTTACTCTTCTTCTTGGAATCTAATATACAGAAAAATGAAAACTTGAATATGCAGCGCATGGCTCTTTCTATAGGATCTCTAGTAGAGTAATGCTATCAACCTAATGTGTAACCCAAAACGTAACTACCACGGCCTGCATTACATGTTTTGCAGTATTGCAGCTTTATTGACTTGATTGGTATTTAATAGTAATACCCAACATGACCCACTGACAGAAGTGGCGCTGTAGCTAGTAAACAATACAAACCCTATTTTCTACTTAAAGCACCACTCCAGCGTTTTGTTTGTACTGTTGAAGTGGTGCTTTAAATGTAAGCTGCCTGATCACTTTCTTATACCGACGGCGCTCCAGTCCCAGGGCGCCATCTTGTGCCCATAACTTCTGACTGGCTGCCGGTCAGAAGTTAAATCACAAGAGCTCAATGCAAGTTTATGAGAAAAAGAACTAGGCTCTCATAGGGATGTATTGAAAAGTGACCTCTGCGCCACTCCATGAAGCACTGGAGCTAATGGCAGGTGACTTTTCGCCATTGACTGATAGGAGCAACACTGGAAAAGGATTAAGGGGGTGGCAGATGAATATGAGACGGGGCCAGGAGAATTACATATAAAGCACCACTCCCACGGTGCACTAAAGAAAACCACTGGAGTGGTGCTTAAAAAATATATATGTATATCTATTATATATATATATATATATATATATATAGCTCTGGTAAAAATTAAGAGACCACCACATCAAAACTCTGTCATGGCCAGCCCAATCTCCAGGCCTGAACCCCATTGAAAACCTCTGGAATGTAATCAAGAGGACGATGGATAGTCACAAGCCATCAAACAAAGAACAACTGCTTACATTTTTGCCCCAGAAGCAATGTGAAAGACTGGTGTAAAGAATGCCAAGATGTATAAAATCTGTGATTAAAAATCATGGTTATTCCACAAAATATTGATTTCTGAACTGTTCCTGAATTAAAACATTAGATTGTTGTTTCTAAATGATTATGAACTTGTTTTCTTTGCAATATATGAGGTCTGCAAGTGATGCATTTTAAAAAAAAACTTTGGACCATTTCTCCTTTTCAGAAAAAAAAAATTATTGCTTGGAAATTCGGAGACATGTTGTCAGAAGTTTGTAGACTATAAGAACAATTTACCGTACATTTTATTCAAAAATATACCTATAAAGAGAAAAATCAGACAAACTGAAAATTTTGCAGTGGTCTCTTGTTGGATCTGGGAATTGCTAGAATAAATATGTAGCCCTGTGTTTTTCAGATTAATATTTATACACCATTATCCACATTTTAAATATTTATTCAAAATCACCATATTTTATCCCATTTATGCATAATCACCCCATTATCTATATTTGGGTTTTTATGGTGAAATCTTTTGCTTTCAGTATAGATCCCAACTGTCAGTATCCGGGATGACATAAATCAGCAGTTTATTCATGACACAATGATTCTCACCTCTGTAGGGCGGTCGGTGGCGGCTGTCGTCCAATCAGCAGGTAACGATCCGGGTATAAATCCAACAAGTATCACTTCCAGTAATCAGTAAGGAGCCGGTCTTTTCTCTATTAGAGCAATCGCAGACTGGCACCAACTGACGGTCTGTTTCTTTCTTTGAGTTCAAATCCTGCGATGTTATTGGTTGATGGTTGAGGCACATGATGCATGCGGCGCTAAATTTAAAGGGAAAGCACATTCTATTAATGCTATAAGGAGATGCAGGGTATTACTTTTATATCTATCTTTGTAGTTTTCCTATTTATTCCAATTAGTGTTATTTGGGGAAGTTGTCATGTTGTTCCATTTATTAACTGATGTCTGGAAAATGGCAGCAGTGAAAGCCCTATGTAATAATGATGATACTAAAGTTATGTGATGTGTAACATGTTCACTAGATCGGCCAATGTGTACGGAGAGAGTAAGAGAATAATTGTCATCTCCTTTCTTGCTCCCTGTAAAGTCATTATTTAACCCCCTTAATGACAAGGTCAAGTTTTATTTTTGCCTCTTTGTTTCTTCCAATTTTCCCAAACTCACAACTTTTTTATTTTTCTGTCCACATAGCCATATGAGGGCTTGTTTTTGGGGGGACAAATTGTACTTTTGAATGACGTCTTTCATTTCACCACATAGTGTACAGGAAAACATGCAAAAATTCCAAGCAAGGAGAAATGTTAAAAACAAAAAAGTAATTATGACATTGCCTTTAGTTTGTATTATACTGTATGAAGTATGGGGTGCATTATACCATACAGAGGACCATGGGGAGCATTACACTGTGTGGACTATGAGATGCATTATGCTGTATGGATTATGGGGTTCAGTATACTATACAGAGGACCATGGGGTGGATTATACTGTATGGTCTATGGGATGTATTATGTTGTATGGACTATAGGGTGCATATACTGTGTGGATGACTATGTGATGAATTATACTATCCAAAACACAATAAACTGCATTATTCTGTATGGATTATTGGGTGCATTATGTTGCAAGGATTATCTGGTGCATTATGCTGTATGGATTATGGGGAGCATTGTACTGTAAGGATGACTATGGGGTGCATTATACTATACAGAGGTCAATGGGGTTCATTATACTGTATGGATTATTGGGTGCATTATGTTGTATAGACTATAGGTGGCATTATACTTTATGGACTATAGGGTGCATTATACTATACAGAAGAGTATGGGTGCATTATACGGTATAAAGGACTATGGGGTGCATTATGCTGTATGGACCATGTATTGCATTATGTTGTATGGATTATGGAGTGCATTATATTGTATAGAGGACTATAGGGTGCATTATGCTGTATGGAGTATGGCGTGCATTACACTACACAGAGGATTATGGGGTGCATTATACTGTAGTTTTTAGATTACACAGCATTTGGACTAGTAGTTGGGTTGGGGCCTACTAACGGTGTCTGCTGCTCCAAGGTTTTCTCCTGGTCTCCTTTCCTCAGCTTCGATCTTCAGGCTTTCATTAAGTAGTTTTTAGATTACACTGCATTTGGCCTACTAGTTGGGTTGGGGCCTACTAATGGTGTCTGCCGCTCCTTGCTGTTCTCCTCCACTGAACAAAGCAGTGCCGCCTGTTTACTACTGTTACCAATTTTGAACTGCATTTAGCCTACTTACTGATTTGGGCCTACTCACTGTGTCAGCCTCTCATTACAGTTGTCCTCCACTGAACAAAGCAATGCCGCCTGGTTAGTCCTGTTACCAATTTTGAAATGCATTTAGCCTACTTTATTATTTGGGCCTATATCTGTGTTTCCTCCTCATCCTGCCCATTGCCCAAGCCAGTGCTAGATGACTCTGCTGGTACATTGACCCAGATCACTACATTCCTCTTGCACGCTACACAGCCAGAATCTGACCCTGCTGAAAGTCAAGTTCCCCTTCCCGCATACTATACCACCTTACACGGGGACAAAGAGGAAGGTGCAGATGAAAGTGCAGGTTCCTTCATCAGGTGTGGGGGGAATACTCGTTGGCGACGTCACTGGCACAGGGCCCCTCATAGTACGCAAAAGTGTCGCTGCCGGTGGGAGGCGCCCCTGCCGGTGGGAGGCGCCCCTGCCGTGCAAACACACCGCCGTACTTTGATGGGCCCTGTGCCAGTGCCAATGCAAATGGCCCCCCTGCTTGCTCAGGATCACAGCACTTGCAAAGTTGAAATACCGACCTCTCCCTGCTCCACTGCCGTGACGTGGTCCACGTTTCCTGGGCCCACTAAATACTTGAACCAGCCATACCCCCCACAACTTTAGCCAAATGACCCCCAATTTCCAATGCCTAACTATTATTATAAGGTAAATTAAGATTGACAAGCTTCAGTAACAAGAATGGATGTTTTTGCAATTAAAATGGGCACTGTAGGTGTTTTCCTGTCCTGCACTCACTGCCGACTATGCTTCCCCATTGACTTGCATTGGGTTTCGTGTTTTGGTCGATCCCCGATTTTTCACGATAATCGGCCGATTTCACTCGACTCGACTTTTAAGATATTCGGGTTTCGCGAAACCCGGCTCGATCCTAAAATGTAAAAGTCGCTCAACCCTAGTTGTTGCCATTGACAAAGCACCACTGGCTAAGAATGTCATCAAAATGGTTTCTGAAGAGTTTCTCCTTAAAGTGAGTGCTTTACACCAGGAACGTATTTCATGTTTTGTTATGGACAATCTGCCTGCGGGACTGGTGTTGGGGCTTCCCTGGTTACAATTACATAATCCTGTTATAAACTGGGAATCCCGGGACATTGTTAAATATGGTCCCAATTGTTCTAAGAGATGTCTTGCTTCTGTATCTGTGTCATCCGTCAGTCTGGAGGGTATTCCGGAGTACCTGAAGGACTTTGAGGATGTGTTCTCCGAAAAGGAGGATGAGGTTTTGCCACCACACCGCCCATTCGATTGTGCGGTTGATCTGGTTCCTGGTGCCAAATTGCCCAAAGCCCGTCTGTACAATCTCTCCGCCCTGAGCGGGCTGCCATGAAGGAGTATATCTCCGATTGTCTCCGCAAAGGGCACATTCGGCCATCTGTCTCTCCTGTGGCTGCGGGGTTCTTTTTCGTGAAGAAAAAGGATGGTGGTTTACGCCCATGCCTTGATTTTCGAGAACTTAATAAAATCACCATAAGAAATACTTATCCTCTCCCACTGATCCCCGATTTGTATAACCAATTGTCGGGGGTCAGGTGGTTCTCTAAGTTGGACCTCAGGGGGCATACAATCTCATCCGTATGCGGGAGGGGGATGAGTGGAAAACTGCTTTTATCACCTCTGAAGGTTTGTTTGAGAATTTGGTTATGCCCTTTGGTCTGACTAATGCACCAGCTGTATTTCAGAATTTCATGAATCATGTTTTCTCAGATTCTATTACGCGTTTCATGGTATTTTATTTGGATGACATTCTCATATATTCTTCCGACAAACAGAGTCACATGGACCACCTCTGTGCAGTTCTTCTGAGGCTTAGGAAGAACTCACTATTTGCTAAACCAGAGAAGTGTTCATTTTTTGCTCAGGAATTGTCCTTTCTAGGGGTCATTTTGTCCGCTAAGGGGTTTCGTATGGACCCTAGGAAGGTACAGGCTATTGTGGATTGGGTGCAACCCAGAAATCTCAAGTTTTCTGGGTTTCGCCAATTATTATGGAAAATTCATAAAGGGGTTTTCTCAGGTGGTCAAACCCCTCACAGATTTAACTCGTAAGGGGGCAGATGTCAAAAACTGGTCAACTCCAGCTTTTGGGGTGTTTTCTTCTTTGAAGAATTGTTTCATGACTGCTCCTGTACTGGTTCAACCTGATTTGTCTAAACCATTTATCGTAGAGGTGGATGCCTCGGAGGTGGGAGTGGGGGCTGTGTTATCCCAAGGGCCCACCACGTTGACTAACTTAAGACCTTGTGCTTTCTTTTCGAGAAAATTTTCCTCTGCTGAGAGGAATTATGATGTGGGTAATCGGGAGCTGTTGGCCATTAAATTAGCATTTGAAGAATGGAGGCATTTTTTGGAGGGGGCTGCCCATCATATTACTGTCATTACGGATCACAAGAATCTTTCTTACATCGAATCTGCCAAACGGTTGACCCGGAGACAAGCTAGGTGGTCACTTTTCTTCTTTCCCGATTTCAGTTTTCTATTACTTTCAGACCAGGGTCCAAGAATGTGAAGGCTGACGCTTTATCTCGTAGCCTGGACCCAGTTTCACCACCTGAACTTCCTTCCTCCATTCTTCAGTGCGGAGTGGTGGTGGCTGCGGTGTCCTCAGTATTGGAGCGAGAGATTCGTGAAGCCCAATCTCTTGCTCCCTCGTCCGTACCCAATGACAATCTCTTTGTACCTGTCCAGTATCGGTTAAGGGTGCTTCGGGAGTTCCATGACTCGGCTCTTAGTGGGCATCCTGGAATCTCGGCCACGTGTAAAGCCATCACTAGGCTGTTTTGGTGGCCTTCGTTGGCTTCTGACGTCATTGGGTTTGTGTCTTCCTGTGAAACTTGTGCTCGCGCTAAAACCTCCCGTAACCGGCCGGCCGGGGAATTGGTACCACTGCCAATTCCAGCTAGACCGTGGACTCACCTGTCCATGGATTTTATCACTGATGTTCCCCACTCTCATGGCAAAACCGTTATCTGGGTAGTTGTTGATAGGTTCAGTAAGCAGGCGCATTTTGTACCTTTAGCGGGTCTCCCTAATGCTGAGACACTATCAAAACTATTCATGGAGCATGTGGTCTGATTGCATGGTGTGCCTGTCAGTTTGGTGTCTGATAGAGGAGTGCAATTTGTGGCAAAATTCTGGAGGGATTTTTGTAAAAGGCTGGGTATCAGTCTGTCCTTTTCTTCAGCCTACCATCCCGAGACCAACGGTCAGACTGAGAGGACCAATCAGTCTTTGGAGCAGATATTGCGGTCTTGCTATGTCCAGACAGGATGATTGGTGCTCTGCGGTACCCATGGCAGAATTTGCTTTTAATAATTGTGTCAATCAGTCCACTGGTACGTCCCCGTTTTTCTGCAACTATGGGTTTCACCCTCACTTTGGTGAGTTTTCCCGGCTGGATTTGGGGTATCCAGGGGCTGATTCAGCCTTTCTGCAGTTAGGAGAGATCTGGAGGGAGGTTCAGAGAAACATAGGGGAGGCTCAGGGCAAGTATAATTTTTTTGCCGATAAATGACGTTCTGTGGGGCCGACTTACCAGCTGGGGAATAAAGTATGGTTATCCACTAAGAATATTAGATTGAGGATTCCCTCTGCTAAGCTGAAAGATGAAATTTTGGAGGTGGTTAATCCTGTGTCCTTCCGTCTTTGCTTGCCTCCGTCGTTGCGGATCCCCAATGTATTCCATAAGGCGCTTCTGAAGCCGTCAGTGCCTTCCTCAGGTAGGTCTCCCGCGCACCCTCCGCCTGTTGTGGTTGATGGCCAGACCGAGTATGAGGTGGAACGGGTGGTGGATTCTCGTATGCTCCGCCGTTCACTGCAGTACTTGGTCCATTGGAGGGGTTACAGTCCTGAGGACTGGTCGTGGGTGCCGGCGCATTTGGTCCATGCAGATCGGCTGGTCTGGGCCTTTCATGCTCGTTATCCAGAGAAGCCTGGGGGTCCAGTGGCCCCCCATTGAAAGGGGGGTACTGTCATGATCCAGTTCTGAGATTATATTCAGCTCTCTTGTCTCTGGACTGGTCATGTGGGAGTTAATCCTCTCTGCCTCACTCTGAAGCTGGCTGAGCTATTTAAGTCCTCTGCAGCCTGTGGGCCAGTGTCAGCTATAGTTCATGTTACATGGTTTGAGCACCTGACCTGGATCCCTGTACTAGTGTTCCTCTTTGCCTCTGACTGCCTGCACCCGTTTATGACTTGGCCTGTACCCTGACTCCGTCTTTCGTCTCACGTTTTGGTTACCACGTTCCCGGTAGGCTCTGAGGTCTTGCTTGTCCCCGACTATTCTCTGCTCGCCCCTTCTGTACCGCGCTGCTATCTCCATGTATGACCTTGGCTTGTCTGATGTCTCTTTCATTAGCTGTGACACCTGTGTTGTTGTTCAGTGTTGCTGCGCTGTGTGTACAACCTCCTTTTAGGTTGCTCTATACTGCACTGCAGCAGCACATTACAGCTTTATTTTGAATGGAGCGAAAGGGGGGTGATTTGAACTTTTATATTTTTTTATTTTTTTAAAACTTATTTTTTTTTACTTTTAGCATGCTTCAGTAGTCTCCATGGGTGACTAGAAGCTACCATAACCGTATCGGCACTACTACATACAGGCGATGAACAGATCCCCTGTATGTAGCAGAATTACTCACTTGCTATGAGCGCCAACCACCGGGCGGCGCTCATAGCCATCCAGCAGGGACAACCATAGGGGTCTGCAGGAGACCTCTGGTTGTCATGCCAACCCATCAGTGACCCACAGTCATGTGATGGGGTCAACAATGCGCTGATTTCCGGCGCGATTGCTGGAAACGCTTGTTAAATGCTGCTGTCATTGTTTGACAGCGGCATTTAACTGGTTAATAGCCGTGGGTGGATCGAGATTCTACCCGCGGATGTTCCGGGCACATGTCAGCTGTTCAAAACAGCAGTTCAGCTGTTCAAAACAGCTGACATGTGACGGGAAAGATGTGGGCTCACTGCCGGAGTCCACATCAAAGGGAGGGTGTCCGATATCGGTGTACTGTTACGCCCGATGCCGAATAGGGGTTAATATAGTTTGTAGCATCTAGTGTGTTATAGAGGCCTGATGCAGAGGCCACCAAAAAATTCTTCTGTTCTTAGTGTCATACAGTAGGAGACCTGACTATAAAATAGTTTGTAGCATCTAGTGTGTTATAGAGGCCTGATCCAGAGAGCACAAAAATTCTTCTGTTCCTAGTGTCATACAGTTGGGGAACTGACTTTAAAATAGTTTGCTATGCTTCTGTTCCTGTGTCATACATTATGGGACCTGACTTTAAAATTTGTAGCATCTAGTGTGTTATAGAGGCCTGATCCAGAGGCCACCAAAATATTCTTCTATTCTTATTGTCATACAGTAGGGGACCTGACTGTAACAAACATATACAGCTCTGGCAAAAATTAAGAGATCACTGCAACATTTTCAGTTTCTCTGATTTTTATATTTATAGGTATATTTTTGAGCAAAATGTAAATTGTTCTTTAACCCCTTAATCCCATATGACGTACTATCCCGTCAAGGTGCCCTGGGACTTAATTCCCAGTGACGGGATAGTACGTCATATGCGATCGGCCGCGCTCACGGGGGAAGCGCGGCCAATCGCGGCCGGGGGTCAGCTGCCTATCGCAGCTGACATCCGGCACTATGTGCCAGGAGCGGTCACGGACCGCCCCCGGCACATTAACCCCCGGCTAAAAAATAATTTTTGTGAAAAAAAAAAAAAATTTTCATTTTCACGGCTCTGCGTTATAAACTGTAGTGAAACACTTGGGGGTTCAAAGTTCTCACAACACATCAAGATAAGTTCCTTGGGAGGTCTAGTTTCCAATATGGGGTCACTTGTGGGGTGTTTCTACTGTTTGGGTACATCAGGGGCTCTGCAAATGCAATGTGACGTCTGCAGACCAATCCATCTAAGTCTGCATTCCAAATGGCGCTCCTTCCCTTCTGAGCTCTGCCATGTGCCCAAACAGTGGTTCCCCCCACATATGGGGTATCAGCGTACTCAGCACAAAATTGGACAACAACTTTTGGGGTCCAATTTATCTTGTTACCCTTGTGAAAATACAAAACTGGGGGCTAAAAAATGAATTTTTATTTTCACGGCTCTGCTTTATAAACTGTAGTGAAACACTTGGGGGTTCAAAGCTCTCAAAACACATCTAGATAAGTTCCTTAGGGGGTCTACTTTCCAAAATGGTGTCACTTGTGGGGGTTTTTAATGTTTAGGCACATCAGGGGCTCTCCAAACGCGACATGGTGTACCATCTCAATTCCAGTCAATTTTGCATTGAAAAGTCAAACGGCGCTCCTTCCCTTCCGAGCTCTGCCATGCGCCCAAACAGTTGTTTACCCCCACATATCGGGTATCAGCGTACTCAGGACAAATTGTACAACAACTTTTGGGGTCCAATTTCTTCTCTTACCCTTGGGAAAATGAAAAATTGGGGGCGAAAAGATCATTTTTGTGAAAAAATATGATTTTTTATTTTTACGGCTCTGTATTATAAACTTCTGTGAAGCACTTGTTGGGTCAAAGTGCTCACCACACATCTAGATAAGTTCCTTAAGGGTGGTCTGAATGAGTTTTTAGCTCCTGATATTGTCTCCATATATCTGATTTGACCTACACAGTGTTCTTGCTTTGATACCTTAGGATACTTCTTTCCAGATCTGGGACCTGCTTCTCTCAAGAATCTTCCTTCTTTGTTTTATATATTTTATTTTATGTATCTGTCTATATAGAATTTGTTCATATATGATATAATTGCTCCTCTCTGTCTTATATTCACAATTATTTTTATGTATCTTATATTGATATATATATGTATATATATATATATATATATATATCACCATTATACATGTTAATATATAGCACTCTTTATGTGTATACTTTATAGGGCATTTTCACATTATCGCCACAGTAACCACTAGTGTTAAATAAATAGCATATTGGCACTTTATACATATATATATATATATATATATATATATATTATATTTTTTATATTGATAATTCTTATACAGTTGATACCAGTCTATTGACTTTCCGGAACAGTACACTTTATTATCATTAGTCCCCTATGGAGGTAACTAATAGTACCTTTCACTTTTAGAGGCATATAGCGTTTACTTATACTGACACATGACAACAGTGTTGTTTTTAATACATTTTTTATTATGTATATAGTGTTCCCTCTTGTATTGTATGTAATCTCGCACTGACACACTTGCTATGCACCCTTTCACTTTGTTCTATCACACAGACACTCTGTGTGCAGGCGCTGCATATCCTTGAAGTATCCCAGCTGTATTTACCATCTTACGGTGAGCGCTTGCGGATACTTCCGGTTTCGGGTTACTGTGGAGACGCGTCTGTAGTGTGGCTGACTCCGCCCCCTGCCCTGACGCGTCGGTTAGGGGATTGGACAGGCCTCATGTGACGCCGACCGGCAGTGACGTCCGAGCCGGCGTGTTGAAGCAAGCGCCATGACAAACCGCTGCCACCACTGATTACACCCACTATATAAACTGTACAACAGCCACTATGTGCTGTGACTATCACCCTGGATGAAGCATCACGCGAAACGCGAGTCGGGGTCCTTCTACTGAGCTGCATGTTCAGGTAATATACCTACACTACCTCTTATGCCTTCTATATGCACTATATGCACCTTTTACTAGCGGTGCAATGTGTTCAATGTCCTGTTTAAAAGGATAGGGTTCTTTTTTTCTTATAGGCACTATGTCTATACACTGAATTATACGGAGTTAACCCTTCCCTCTATTAATAATAGTCTATTGAGACTCCATAGATCATTTACAGACATTTGGGACATTTTTACATATATTTGCCCTCCTTTTTCTTTATTATTGTTAGCTGTTTTGTATATATTATATGCTTCTTTTTGCCATTAAGGCACATGACTTTTTAGCATTAACCCCTTTACCCCCAAGGGTGGTTTGCACGTTAATGACCGGGCCAATTTTTACAATTCTTACCACTGTCCCTTTATGAGGTTATAACTCTGGAACGCTTCAATGGATCCTGGTGATTCTGACATTGTTTTCTCGTGACATATTGTACTTCATGACAATGGTAAAAATTATTTGATAGTACCTGCGTTTATTTGTGAAAAAAACGGAAATTTGGCGAAAATTATGAAAATTTCGCAATTTTCCAACTTTGAATTTTTATGCAATTAAATCACAGAGATATGTCACACAAAATACTTAATAAGTAACATTTCCCACATGTCTACTTTACATCAGCACAATTTTGGAACCAAAATTTTTTTTTGTTAGGGAGTTATAAGGGTTAAAAGTTGACCAGCAATTTCTCATTTCTACAACACCATTTTATTTTAGGGACCACATCTCATTTGAAGTCATTTTGAGGGGTCTATATGATAGAAAATACCCAAGTGTGACACCATTCTAAAAACTACACCCCTCAAGGTGCTCAAAACCATATTCAAGAAGTTTATTAACCCTTCTGGTGCTTCACAGGAATTTTTTGAATGTTTAAATAAAAATGAACATTTAACTTTTTTTCACAAAAAATGTAATTCAGCTCCAATTTGTTTTATTTTACCAAGGGTAACAGGAGAAAATGGACCCCAAACATTGTTGTACAATTTGTCCTGAGTATGCCAATACCCCACATGTGGGGGTAAACCACTGTTTGGGCGCATGGCAGAGCTCGGAAGCGAAGGAGCGCCATTTGACTTTTCAATGCAAAATTGACTGGAATTGAGATGGGACGCCATGTTTCGTTTGGAGAGCCCCTGATGTGGCTAAACATTGAAACCCCCCACAAGTGACACCATTTTGGAAAGTAGACCCCCTAAGGAACTTATCTAGAGGTGTGGTGAGCACTTTGACCCAACAAGTGCTTCACAGAAGTTTATAATGTAGAACCGTAAAAATAAAAAATCATATTTTTTCACAAAAATTATCTTTTCGCCCCCAATTTTTTATTTTCCCAAGGGTAAGAGAAGAAATTGGACCCCAAAAGTTGTTGTACAATTTGTCCTGAGTACGCTGATAGCCCATATGTGGGGGTAAACCACTGTTTGGGCGGATGGGAGAGCTCGGAAGGGAAGGAGCGCCGTTTGACTTTTCAATGCAAAATTGACAGGAATTGAGATGGGACGTCATGTTGCGTTTGAAGAGCCACTGATGTGCCTAAACATTGAAACCCCCCACAAGTGACACCATTTTGGAAAGTAGACCCCCTAAGGAACTTATCTAGAGGTGTGGTGAGCACTTTGACCCACCAAGTGCTTCACAGAAGTTTATAATGTAGAACCGTAAAAATAAAAAATCATATTTTTTCACAAAAATTATCTTTTTGCCCCCAATTTTTTATTTTCCCAAGGGTAAGAGAAGAAATTGGACCCCAAAAGTTGTTGTACAATTTGTCCTGAGTACGCGGATACCCCATATGTGGGGGTAAACCACTGTTTGGGTGGATGGGAGAGCTCGGAAGGGAAGGAGCGCCGTTTGACTTTTCAAAGCTAAATTGACAGGAATTGAGATGGGACGCCATGTTGCGTTTGAAGAGCCACTGATGTGCCTAAACATTGAAACCCCCCACAAATGACACCATTTTGGAAAGTAGACCCCCTAAGGAACTTATCTAGAGGTGTGGTGAGCACTTTGACCCACCAAGTGCTTCACAGAAGTTTATAATGCAGAGCCGTAAAAATAAAACAAAATTTTTTTCCCACAAAAATTATTTTTTTAGCCCCCAGTTTTGTATTTTCCTGAGGGTAACAGGAGAAATTGGACCCCAAAATTTGTTGCCCAATTTGTCCTGAGTGCGATGATACACCATATGTGGGGGGAACCACTGTTTGGGCACATGGGAGGGCTCAGAAGGGAAGGAGTGCCATTTGAATGCAGACTTAGATGGAATGGTCTGCAGGTGTCACATTGCGTTTGCAGAGCCCCTAATGTACCTAAACAGTAGAAACCCCCCACAAGTGACACCATTTTGGAAAGTAGACCCCCTTAGGAACTTATCTAGATGTGTGCTGAGCGCTTTGACCCACCAAGGGCTTCACAGAAGTTTATAATGGAGAGCCGTAAAAATAAAAAAAAAATTTTTTCCCACAAAAATTATTTTTTAGCCCCCAGTTTTGTATTTTCCCGAGGGTAAAAGGAGAAATTCGACCCCACAATTTGTTGTCCAATTTGTCCTGAGTGCGCTGATACCCCATATGTGGGGGGGAACCACTGTTTGGGCGCATGGGAGGGCTCGGAAGGGAAGGAGCTCCATTTGGAATGAGGACTTAGATGGAATGGTCTGCAGGTGTCACATTGCATTTGCAGAGCCCCTAATGTACCTAAACAGTAGAAACCTCCCACAAGTGACACCATTTTGGAAACTAGACCCCCTAAGGAACTCATCTAGATGTGTTGTGATATCTTTGAACCCCCAAGTGTTTCACTACAGTTTGTAACGCAGAGCCGTGAAAATTAAAAAAAAAAATCTTTCCCCCCAAAATTATTTTTTAGCCCCCAGTTTTGTATTTTCCCGAGGGTAAGAGGAGAAATTCGACCCCAAAAGTTGTTGTCCAATTTGTCCTGAGTACGCTGATACCCCGTATGTTGGGGGAAACCAACGTTTGAGCGCATGGCAGAGCTCGGAAGGGAAGGAGCGCCATTTGGAATGCAGACTTAGATGGAATGGTCTGCAGACGTCACATTGCGTTTGCAGAACCCCTAATGTACCTAAACAGTAGAAACCCCCCACAAGTGACCCCATATTGGAAACTAGACCCCCCAGGGAACTAATCTAGATGTGTTGTGAGAACTTTGAACCCCCAAGTGTTTCACTACAGTTTATAACGCAGAGCCGTGAAAATAAAAAATCTTTTTTTTCCCCACAAAAAATATGTTTTAGCCCCGAGTTTTGTATTTTCCCAAGGGTAGCAGGAGAAATTGGACCCCAAAAGTTGTTGTCCTATTTGTCCTGAGTACGCTGATACCCCATATGTTGGGGTAAACCCCTGTTTGGGCACACGGGAGAGCTCGGAAGGGAAGAAGCACTGTTTTACTTTTTCAACGCAGAATTGGCTGGAATTGAGATCGGACGCCATGTCGCGTTTGGAGAGCCCCTGATGTGCCTAAACAGTGGAAACCCCCCAATTATAACTGAAACCCTAATCCAAACACATCCCTAACCCTAATCCCAACAGTAACCCTAACAACACCTCTAACCCTGACACACCCCTAACCCTAATCCCAACCCTATTCCCAACCGTAAATGTAATCTAAACCCTAACTGTAACTTTAGCCCCAACCCAAACTGTAGCCCTAGCCCTAACCCTAGCCCTAACCCTAACCCTAGCCCTAACCCTAGCCCTAACCCTAGCCCTAACCCTAGCCCTAACCCTAGCCCTAACCCTAGCCCTAACCCTAACCCTAGCCCTAGCCCTAACCCTAACCCTAGCCCTAACCCTAGCCCTAACCCTAGCCCTAGCCCTAACCCTAGCCCTAACTCTAACCCTAGCCCTAATGGGAAAATGGAAATAAATACATTTTTTTAATTTTTCCCTAACTAAGGGGGTGATGAAGGGGGGTTTGATTTACTTTTATAGCGGGTTTTTTAGCGGATTTTTATGATTGGCAGCCGTCACACACTGAAAGACGCTTTTTATTGCAAAAATTATTTTTTGCGTTACCACATTTTGAGAGCTATAATTTTTCTATATTCTGGTCCACAGAGTCATGTGAGGTCTTGGTTTTTGCGGGACGAGTTGATGTTTTTATTGGTAACATTTTCGGGCACGTGACATTTTTTGATCGCTTTTTATTCCGATTTTTGTGAGGCAGAATGACCAAAAACCAGCTATTCATGAATTTCTTTTGGGGGAGGCGTTTATACCGTTCCGCGTTTGGTAAAATTGATGAAGCAGTTTTATTCTTCGGGTCAGTACGATTACAGCGACACCTCATTTATATCATTTTTTTATGTTTTGGCGCTTTTATACGATAAAAACTATTTTATAGAAAAAATAATTATTTTTGCATCGCTTTATTCTCAGGGCTATAACTTTTTTATTTTTTTGCTGATGATGCTGTATGGCGGCTCGTTTTTTGCGGGACAAGATGACGTTTTCAGCGGTACCATGGTTAGTTATATCTGTCTTTTTGATCGCGTGTTATTCCACTTTTTGTTCGGCGGTATGATAATAAAGCGTTGTTTTTTGCCTCGTTTTTTTTTTTTTTTTCTTACGGTGTTTACTGAAGGGGTTAACTAGTGGGCCAGTTTTATAGGTCGGGCCGTTACGGACGCGGCGATACTAAATATGTGTACTTTTATTGTTTTTTTTTTTTTATTTAGATAAAGAAATGTATTTATGGGAATAATATTTTTATTTTTTTTTCATTATTTTGGAATATTTTTTTTAATTTTTTTTTACACATTTGAAATTTTTTTTTTTAACTTTTTTACTTTGTCCCAGGGGGGGACATCACAGATCAGTGATCTGACAGTTTGCACAGCACTCTGTCAGATCACTGATCTGATAGGAGTGCAGGCTGCTTCACAGTGCCTGCTCTGAGCAGGCTCTGTGAAGCCACCTCCCTCCCTGCAGGACCCGGATCCGCGGCCATCTTGGATCCGGGGCTGGAGGGAGCAGGGAGGGAGGTGAGACCCTCGCAGCAACGCGATCACATCGCGTTGCTGCGGGGGGCTCAGGGAAGCCCGCAGGGAGCCCCCTCCCTGCGCGGTGCTTCCCTGTACCGCCGGCACATCGCGATCATCTTTGATCGCGGTGTGCCGGGGGTTAATGTGCCGGGGGCGGTCCGTGACCGCTCCTGGCACATAGTGCCGGATGTCAGCTGCGATAAACAGCTGACACCCGGCCGCGATCGGCGGCGCTCCCCCCGTGAGCGCTGCCGATCGCATATGACGTACTATTGCGTCCTTGGGAAGAAAAGCCCACCCCACATGGACGCAATAGTACGTCTAATGGCAGAAAGGGGTTAATAGATATATACTGATGTAGCAATACATTATTATTCGTGGGCTTTGTATGATAAGACATTTATTAATATGTAGGTGCTTTATTGTTATCTTGCTATATACCCTATTATTATATAATTGTTTGGCAATTATCTTAGGCATTTCTGTGTGCATTACTTGATTCTGTGGTATATTCCTGTATGCAGACAGTATTATTCTGTCACATGTCTCACCACTGGCTACTATGAGACTTGTCAAGGTTTTATCTTTTTTGTGATTAATAAAATATTGGTACTTTTATTGGCATAAAGCTTCCGGTTGTTTTTTTCTGATAGATTATGCACTTATGGAAGTGCCGTTCTTCATTTAGGCCTAGTATTGGATTAAAGTTCCTTAAGGGGTCTACTTTCCAAAATGGTGTCACTTGTGGGGGGTTTCAATGCTTAGGCACATCAGTGGTTCTCCAAACGCAACATGGCGTCCCATCTTAATTCCAGTCAATTTTGCATTGAAAAGTCAAATGGCGCTCCTTCCCTTCCGTGCTCTGCTATGCGCCCAAACACTGGTTTACCACCACATATGGGGTATCGGCGTACTCAGGACAAATTGCACAACAACTTTTGTGGTCTAATTTCTTCTCTTACCCTTGGGAAAATAAAAAATTGGGGGCGAAAGATCATTTTTGTGAAAAAATATGATTTTTTATTTTTACGGCTCTGCATTATAAACTTCTGTGAAGCACTTGTTGGGTCAAAGTCCTCACCACACATCTAGATAAGTTTCTTAGGGGGTCTACTTTCCAAAATGATGTCACTTGTGGGGGGTTTCAATGTTTAGGCACATCAGGGGCTCTCCAAACGCGACATGGCGTCCCATCTCAATTCCAGTCAATTTTGCATTGATAAGTCAAACGGCGCTCCTTCCCTTCCAAGCTCTGCCATGCGCCCAAACAGTGGTTAACCCCCACATATGGGGTATCAGCGTACTCAGGACAAATTGTACAACAACGTTTGGGGTCCATTTTCTCCTGTTACCCTTGGTAAAATAAAACAAATTGGAGCTGAAGTAAATTTTTTGTGAAAAAAAGTTAAATGTTCATTTTTATTTAAACATTCCAAAAATTCCTGTAAAACACCTGAAGGGTTAATACACTTCTTGAATGTGGTTTTGAGCACCTTGAGGGGTGCAGTTTTTAGAAAGGTGTCATACTTGGTTATTTTCTATCATATAGACCCCTCAAAATGACTTCAAATGTGATGTGGTCCCTAAAAAATATTGGTGTTGTAAAAATGAGAAATTGCTGGTCAACTTTTAACCCTTGTAACTCCCTAACAAAAAAAAAATTTGGTTCCAAAATTGTGCTGATGTAAAGTAAAATGTTACTTATAAATTTTGTGTGACATATCTCTGTGACTTAAGGGCATAAAAATTCAAAGTTGGAAAATTGCAAAATGTTCAAAATTTTTGCCAAATTTCCGTTTTTTCACAAATAAACGCATGTTATATCGAACAAATTTTACCACTATCATGAAGTACAATATATCACGAGAAAACAATGTCAGAATCGCCAAGATCCGTTGAAGTGTTCCAGAGTTATAACCTCATAAAGGAACAGTGGTCAGAATTGTAAAAATTGGCCCGGTCATTAATGTGCAAACCACCCTCGGGGCTTAAGGGGTTAAGCCCATAAACTTCCGACAACATGTGTCCGAATTTCCAAGTAATAAATTTTGTATTTTTTTTCTGAAAAGGAGAAATGGTGAAAATGTAAAAAAAACCCAGTGCTTAAATACCTCAAATAATGCAAAGAAAACAAGTTCATAATCATTTAGAAACAACAATACTAATGTTTAACTCAGGAGGAGTTCAGAAATCAATATTTTGTGGAATAACCATGATTGCAATCACAGCTTTCATGCATCTTGGCATTCTTTCCACGAGTCTTTCACACTGCTTCTGGAGCAAAAATGTAAGCACTTCATCTTTGTTTGATGGCTTGTGACTATCCATCATTCTCTTGATGACATTCCAGAGGTTTTCAATGGGTTTCAGGTCTGGAGATTGGGCTGCCCATGATGGGGGTTTTGATTTGGTGGCCTCTTAATTTTTGCCAGAGCTGTATGGTTGCATACGGACGTGCGAGGATCCAGAGAGGCTGATCAGGTGACGGGTACTTCCGGCGCGGGTCTCTGACCGCACACGCTGGCACACTGGAGACCAATCATTCCCATACACTTAAAAGCAGGCATGACATTCCAAATGTTATACCCCTGTGAGAAAGCGTACTCGAAACCCGCGTCGGGGCGGACCCTGGGGATCACTAGTCTGCACTTGCACCTTTAATACGGGTAAGCTATGTCCTCAGAGGAATATGCATTGATGCAATATGCACTTTAGATATATCCATATGAGCTACCATTACAAATTACCTCTATTAGAATAAGTATACATAGAGAAGCTATGGATATACTTGAGTTATACTGATAACTTTTTGTCTGCTGTGGTTATTTTCCCCTCTTTTGAGGTGATGTATGCTTATCTGCTGGATTTATAATATCCTTTATATACTTTCAATTATTCCTGTGTATAACAGTAGTCCTGTACTATGACAGCCCAAGTACTGTAAGTGCTCACTAGGTGGCACGTGTTGTTTCCTTCTTGTTGTACACCCTCACCGGGTCCCTCACTACAGTGAGGGCAGTAATGCCCTGATGGCGGTCCTGTCCACACATAAAAGTATCAAATAAACACTCAGACACATCATGGAGAGTTTAAATAGTGTGAAGTTTATTATATGCTTTATATGTGCTGGTTACCTCCCATCACTCACAAAGAGCGTACAGCAACACTCAGGACAGGAAAACCCCCAGTGGTGGAAACCTGTAGGGAAACCATGACTGCTGTACTGCCCTTCCTCCGGGCATACTAAGGGAGGTTACCACTATAAAGTACAAGTGTGATAAAATAACATAGTAACATAGTTATTAAGGTTGAAGGAAGACTTTAAGTCCATCTAGTTCAACCCATAGCCTAACCTAACATGCCCTAACATGTTGATCCAAAGGAAGGCAAAAAAAACCCATGTGGCAAAGAGTAAGCTCCACATTGGGGAAAAAAATTCCTTCCTGACTCCACATACGGCAATCAGACTAGTTCCCTGGATCAACGCCCTATCAAGGAATCTAATATATATAATGTGAGTATATAGTGTGTCTATGTGTACAGTATATGAAATGTCTGTATGTTGTCTGTCTACAGTGAGATGTGAATTTTCAGTGTGTGACTATTAAGCATACTTCTCTACTTTCTCCAGTTTTTCATCCCTCATGTCTTCTAGCTGTTCTTCTTGTAGGACCGGCATCTATGTTCTCCTTCCAGCCATGTTCTTCTTCTTGTAGGACCGGCATCTATGTTCCTCTTCCAGCCATGTTCTTCTTCTTGTAGGTCCAGCAGCTCTGCTCCTCTTCCAGCCATGTTCTTCTTCTTGTAGGACCGGCATCTATGTTCCCCTTCCAGCCATGTTCTTCTTCTTGTAGGTCCAGCAGCGCTGTTCCTCTTCCAGCCATGTTCTTCTCCTTGGAGGTCCAGCAGCTCTGTTCTCCTTCCAGCCATGTTCTTCTTCTTGTAGGTCCAGCAGCTCTGTTCCTCTTCCAGCCATGTTCTTCTCCTTGGAGGTCTAACAGCTCTGTTTCCAGGCATTAGATATTCACATCTTCCTCCATCTTGCATGGAACGATGTTACAGAGAGAGCAGGAAAGGGCTTTACTCCTCCTGAACCAACGGATTGCCCAGCTGTGATGGATATTCCTCTCTCTCTTCCATGCCCAGTGGTCAGGGTCTTGTGCCATGATCTAGAATTGAAAAATTGATTACAATCAGAGTTTAAAGTGAATATTTCACCATTAATCATAATCCAATTTGCATATATTTTAGACCTGATGATACTGGTGTGATTACTGAAAATCTATGGCAGAATGACTTTATAATCACTTAGTAAAGTTTTCTTGATTGATATTAAAACAAGCCTTTTTTGAGTCCAGCTATGGCTGCACTCATAGAACGCTCTGCCTAATATCAGGATTACACGACCATTTTGATGTGGCTTTGCAAAGTAAGTACAAGTTCTCCATCAGGTCTAAGGGATTCATTAAAGTATACTGTTTATATTGTGATACATATTTACAGATCAGTTTATATTATCATTGTTTATATTGCTAACCAGATCACAGGTGGCCCGATCCACCCAAGCCCGAAATTCCATCCTGGTGAGCAGAACATTGCGGAATTGTAGTAGTCGGTCCTTCTTCATCCTCCACGTCCATCCAAGGGCCCAGCGGTAGATCTCCCATTGATACGGCACGTCTTCTTCAAACTGGTTGGCTAAAAACCTGGAGTGAGAGAAATGAAAGCAGACAAATTATAATACACTTCAGAAGAAAATACAGACAAACAACAACAAATGCAATTATCATGTATTTAGCCAAGTGGTGGAAAAGATATCTTGGTTTTACAATAAAATAAAGTTATTTATAGACATGAATGTGTAATAATAAAAGAGACTCACAGAGCTGGAAAGAAGAAGGTTCCATATTCTGAAGATCGCAGTCCTGCTCTCCTAAAGTAAGCGACGACCATGGCGAGGAGGTACTAGAGGGAAGAGTAGAGTTAGAGGGTATATAAAATACAGAACATATTTAGCAGTATATTCCTATGTATGGTAATATCTGGCCACTATTACATAAGAATAAGCCCTTTATTTCCCTATGATGGATCTTCTCAGATCTGGAGGATTTCTTATCCTTCACTACAATAATACCTTGTCCGAAATCTTAAGACAGCTGTCCCTGGCTAGAAAGCATCTGATGTATTCTTCTTCTACAAAAATGAGAAAAATAGATTTATTTCACTATGAACTTTGTAATGAAAACTTTTTTATTGCTATTAACCTTAAATTATTGGGGTTGTAGAGTTCTTCATTAATGATGGATTATCCTCAGGACAGCTCATCAATATCAGATTGATGGAGATTTGGCACCCAACACCCACTGATCAGATACTGAAGAATTGTCCTAAAGATATGTCATCACTATTGAGGTGAAACCAAAGCCACGACACTGCTCACCACCTATCATACTAGGTATAATTAAAAGAGGCTGAGGGAGATCACTTCTCTACATGTTTCTCTACCATAATACACCTGAAATAGATTAATGATAAAATACATGTCATATAATCTAATACTTTGTATCTGGAAACCTTGGAAGGTACAATGAGTCTTACCAAGGAGTGCGGTGAAAGCTGCCCGCTCTTCTGGCTGGGGGACGTCATCTTCTGTCTTCCTCCTCTTGGCCTCTTCCTGGGTGGCAGATCGTGAACTGTAATAGAAGAGGTAGTATTAGGCCTCCTGCACATGGTCGTAGTATGGCTACACATAATTCACTTACATCCTGATGGGTGTTCTCCTCACGGAGATCTGACATGAGTATTGAGCTGTAAATGGCATAAATATGTGTAGTGGTGATGTGTAATGGTCACTATGGACTTGCTGGTGTAAGTGTATAGATTGTGATGACTGCAGTGATGTAACCTCATCTACTTACCACTCCTCTTCATACTGGGCGATCAGTTCTCTCTTCCGCTTCCTCATGGCCATTTTTACTCTTCTTCTTGGACTCTAACATACAGAAAAATGAAAACTTGAATATGCAGCGCATGGCTCTTTCTATAGGATCTCTAGTAGAGTAATGCTATCAACCTAATGTGTAACCCAAAACGTAACTACCACCGCCTGCATTACATGTTTTGCAGTATTGCAGCTTTATTGACTTGATTGGTATTTAATCGTAATACCCAACATGACCCACTGACAGAACTGTAGCTAGTGAACAAAAAAAACACTATTTTCTACTTAAAGCACCACTCCAGCGTTTTGTTTGTACTGTTGAAGTGGTGCTTTAAATGTAAGCCGCCTGATCACTTTCTTATACCGACGGCGCTCCAGTCCCATGGCGCCATCTTGTGCCCATAACTTCTGACTGGCTGCAGGTCAGAAGTTAAATCACAAGAGCTCAATGCAAGTTTATGAGAAAAAGAACTAGGCTCTCATAGGGATGTATTGTAAAGTGACCTCTGCGCCACTCCATGAAACACTGGAGCTAATGTCAGGTGACTTTTCACCATTGACTGATAGGAGCAACACTGGAAAAGGATTAAGGGGGTGGCAGATGAATATGAGATGGGGCCAGGAGAATTACATATAAAGCACCACTCCCACGGTGCACTAAAGAAAACCACTGGAGTGGTGCTTAAAAATATATATGTATATATATATATATATATATATCTGGCAAAAATTAAGAGAGCACCACATCAAAACCCTGTCATGGCCAGCCCAATCTCCAGAACTGAACCCTATTGAAAACCTCTGGAATGTAATCAAGGGGACGATGGATAGTCACAAGCCATCAAACAAAGAAGAACTGCTTACATTTTTGCCCCAGAAGCAGTGTGACAGACTGGTGTAAAGAATGCCAAGATGTATGAAAGCTGTGATTAAAAATTATGGTTATTCCACAAAATATTGATTTCTGAACTGTTCCTGAATTAAAACATTAGATTGTTGTTTCTAAATGATTATGAACTTGTTTTCTTTGCAATATATGAGGTCTGCAAGTGATGCATTTTTAAAAACACTTTGGACCATTTCTCCTTTTCAGAAAAAAAAAAATTTATTGCTTGGAAATTCGGAGACATGTTGTCAGAAGTATGTAGACTATAAGAACAATTTACATTTTATTCAAAAATATACCCATAAAGAGAAAAATCTGACAAACTGAAAATTTTGCAGTGGTGTCTTGTTGGATCTGGGAATTGCTAGAATAAATATGTAGCCCTGTGTTTTTCAGATTAATATTTATACACCATTATCCACATTTTAAATATTTATTCAAAATCACCATATTTTATCCCATTTACGCATAATCACCCCATTATCTATATTTGGGTTTTTATGGTGAAATCTTTTGCTTTCAGTAAGGATCCCAACTGTCAGTATCCGGGATGACATAAATCAGCAGTTTATTCATGACACAATGATTCTCACCTCTGTAGGGCGGTCGGTGGCGGCTGTCTTCCAATCAGCAGGTAACGATCCGGGTATAAATCCAACAAGTATCACTTCCAGTAATCAGTAAGGAGCCGGTCTTTTCTCTATTAGAGCAATCGCAGACTGGCACCAACTGACGGTTTGATTCTTTCTTTGAGTTCAAATCCTGCGATGTTATTGGTTGATGGTTGAGGCACATGATGCATGCGCCGCTAAATTTAAAGGGAAAGCGCATTCTATTAATGCTATAAGGAGATGCAGGGTATTACTTTTATATCTATCTTTGTAGTTTTCCTATTTATTCCAATTAGTGTTATTTGGGGAAGTTGTCATGTTGTTCCATTTATTAACTGATGTTTGGAAAATGGCAGCAGTGAAAGCCCTATGTAATAATGATGATACTAAAGTCATGTGATGTGTAACATGTTCACTAGATCGTCCAATGTGTACGGAGAGAGTAAGAGAATAATTGTCATCTGCTTTCTTGCTCCCTGTAAAGTCATTATTTAACCCCTTTAATGACAAGGTCAAGTTTTATTTTTGCCTCTTTGTTTCTTCCAATTTTCCCAAACTCACAACTTTTTTATTTTTCTGTCCACATAGCCATATGAGGGCTTGTTTTTTGGGGGACAAATTGTACTTTTGAATGACGCCATTCATTTCACCACATAGTGTACCGGAAAACATGCAAAAATTCCAAGCAAGGAGAAATTGTAAAAACAAAAAAGTAATTATGACATTGCCTTTAGTTTGTATTATACTGTATGAAGTATGGGGTGCATTATACCATACAGAGGACCATGGGGTGCATTACACTGTGTGGACTATGAGATGCATTATGCTGTATGGACTATGGGGTTCAGTATACTATACAGAGGACCATGGGGTGGATTATACTGTATGGTCTATGGGATGCATTATGCTGTATGGACTATAGGGTGCATATACTGTGTGGATGACTATGTGGTGAATTATACTATCCAAAATACAATACGTTGCATTATTCTGTATGGATTATTGGGTGCATTATGTTGCAAGGACTATCTGGTGCATTATGCTGTATGGATTATGGGGAGCATTGTACTGTATGGATGACTATGGGGTGCATTATACTATACAGAGATCAATGGGGTTCATTATACTGTATGGATTATTGGGTGCATTATGTTGTATAGACTATAGGTGGCATTATACTTTATGGACTATAGGGTGCATTATACTATACAGAAGAGTATGTGTGCATTATACTGTATAAAGGACTATGGGGTGCATTATGCTGTATGGACCATGTATTGCATTATGTTGTATGGATTATGGAGTGCATTATACTGTATAGAGGACTATAGGGTGCATTATGCTGTATGGAGTATGGCGTGCATTACACTACTCAGAGGATTATGGGGTGCATTATACTGTAGTTTTTAGATTACACAGCATTTGGACTAGTAGTTGGGTTGGGGCCTACTAACGGTGTCTGCCGCTCCAAGGTTTTCTCCTGGTCTCCTTTCCTCAACCTCGATCTTCAGGCTTTCATTAAGTAGTTTTTAGAATACACTGCATTTGGCCTACTAGTTGGGTTGGGGCCTACTAACGGTGTCTGCCGCTCCAAGGTTTTCTCCTGGTCTCCTTTCCTCAGCTTCGATCTTCAGGCTTTTATTAAGTAGTTTTTAGATTACACTGCATTTGGACTAGTAGTTGGGTTGGGGGCTACTAACGGTGTCTGCCGCTCCAAGGTTTTCTCCTGGTCTCCTTTCCTCAGCTTCGATCTTGAGGCTTTCATTAAGTAGTTTTTAGATTACACTGCATTTGGCCTGCTAGTTGGGTTGGGGCCTACTAACGGTGTCTGCCGCTCCAAGGTTTTCTCCTGGTTTCCTTTCCTGAGCTCCGATCTTCAGGCTTTCATTAAGTAGTTTTTAGATTACACTGCATTTGGCCTACTAGTTTGGTTGGGGCCTACTAATGGTGTCTGTCGCTCCTTGCTGTTCTCCTCCACTGAACAAAGCAGTGCCGCCTGTTTACTACTGTTACCAATTTTGAACTGCATTTAGCCTACTTACTGATTTGGGCCTACTCACTGTGTCAGCCTCTCATTACAGTTGTCCTCCACTGAACAAAGCAATGCCGTCTGGTTAGTCCTGTTACCAATTTTGAAATGCATTTAGCCCACTTTATTATTTGGGCCTATATCTGTGTTTCCTCCTCATCCTGCCCATTGCCCAGCCAGTGCTAGATGACTCTGCTGGTACATTGACCCAGACCACTACATTCCTCTTGCACGCTACACAGCCAGAATCTGACCCTGCTGAAAGTCGGGTTCCCCTTCCCGCATACTATACCACCTTACACGAGGACAAAGAGGAAGGTGCAGATGAAAGTGCAGGTTCCTTCATCAGATGTGGGGGGAATACTCGTTTGCGACGTCACTGACACAGGGTCCCTCATTGTACGCAAAAGTGTCGCTGCCGGTGGGAGGCGCCCCCGCTGTGCAAACACACCGCCGTACTTTGAGGGGCCCTGTGCCAGTGCCAATGCGAACGAGTGGGCCCCCCCCCTGCTTGCTCAGGATCACAGCACTTGCAAAGTTGAAATACCGACCTCTCCCTGCTCCACTGCCGTGACGTGGTCCACATTTCCTGGGCCCACTAAATACTTGAACCAGCCATACCCCCCACAACTTTAGCCAAATGACCCCCAATTTCCAATGCCTAACTATTATTATAAGGTAAATTAAGATTGACAAGCTTCAGTAACAAGAATGGATGTTTTTGCCATTAAAATGGGCACTGTGGGTGTTTTCCTGTCCTCCACTCACTGCCGACTATGCTTCCCCATTGACTTGCATTGGGTTTCGTATTTCGGTCGATCCCCGACTTTTCGCGATAATCAGCCGATTTCACTCGACTCGACTTTTGAGATATTCGGGTTTGGCGAAACCCGGATCGATCCTAAAATGTAAAAGTTGCTCAACCCTAGTTGTTGCCATTGACAAAACACCACTGGCTAAGAATGTCATCAAAATGGTTTCTGAACAGTTTCTCCTTAAAGTGAGTGCTTTACACCAGGAACGTATTTCATGTTTTGTTATGGACAATCTGCCTGTGGGACTGGTGTTGGGGCTTCCCTGGTTACAATTACATAATCCTGTTATAAACTGGGAATCCCGGGACATTGTTAAATGGGGTCCCAATTGTTCTAAGAGATGTCTTGCTTCTGTATCTGTGTCATCCGTCAGTCTGGAGGGTATTCCGGAGTACCTGAAGGACTTTGAGGATGTGTTCTCCGAAAAGGAGGATGAGGTTTTGCCACCACACTGCCCATTCGATTGTGCGGTTGATCTGGTTCCTGGTGCCAAATTGCCCAAAGCCCGTCTGTACAATCTCTCCGCCCCTGAGCGGGCTGCCATGAAGGAGTATATCTCCGATAGTCTCCGCAAAGGGCACATTCGGTCATCTGTCTCTCCTGTGGCTGCGGGGTTCTTTTTCGTGAAGAAAAAGGATGGTGGTTTACGCCCATGCCTCGATTTTCGAGAACTTAATAAAATCACCATAAGAAATACTTATCCTCTCCCACTGATCCCCGATTTGTATAACCAATTGTCGGGGGTCAGGTGGTTCTCTAAGTTGGACCTCAGGGGGCATACAATCTCATCCGTATGCGGGAGGGGGATGAGTGGAAAACTGCTTTTATCACCTCTGAAGGTTTGTTTGAGAATTTGGTTATGCCCTTTGGTCTGACTAATGCACCAGCTGTATTTCAGAATTTCATGAATCATGTTTTCTCAGATTCTATTACGCGTTTCATGGTATTTTATTTGGATGACATTCTCATATATTCTTCCGACAAACAGAGTCACATGGACCACCTCTGTGCAGTTCTTCTGAGGCTTAGGAAGAACTCACTATTTGCTAAACCAGAGAAGTGTTCATTTTTTGCCCAGGAATTGTCCTTTCTAGGGGTCATTTTGTCCGCTAAGGGGTTTCGTATGGACCCTAGGAAGGTACAGGCTATTGTGGATTGGGTGCAACACAGAGATCTCAAGTTTTCTGGGTTTCGCCAATTATTATAGAAAATTCATAAAGGGGTTTTCTCAGGTGGTCAAACCCCTCACAGATTTAACTCGTAAGGGGGCAGATGTCAAAAACTGGTCAACTCCAGCTTTGGGGGCGTTTTCTTCTTTGAAGAATTGTTTCATGACTGCTCCTGTACTGGTTCAACCTGATTTGTCTAAACCATTTATCGTAGAGGTGGACACCTCGGAGGTGGGAGTGGGGGCTGTGTTATCCCAAGGGCCCACCACGTTGACTAACTTAAGACCTTGTGCTTTCTTTTCGAGAAAATTTTCCTCTGCTGAGAGGAATTATGATGTGGGTAATCGGGAGCTGTTGGCCATTAAATTAGCATTTGAAGAATGGAGGCATTTTTTGGAGGGGGCTGCCCATCATATTACTGTCATTACGGATCACAAGAATCTTTCTTACATCGAATCTGCCAAACGGTTGACCCGGAGACAAGCTAGGTGGTCACTTTTCTTCTTTCCCGATTTCAGTTTTCTATTACTTTCAGACCAGGGTCCAAGAATGTGAAGGCTGACGCTTTATCTCGTAGCCTGGACCCAGTTTCACCACCTGAACTTCCTTCCTCCATTCTTCATTGCGGAGTGGTGGTGGCTGTGGTGTCCTCAGTATTGGAGCGAGAGATTCGTGAAGCCCAATCTCTTGCTCCCTCGTCCGTACCCAATGACAAGCTCTTTGTACCTGTCCAGTATCGGTTAAGGGTGCTTCGGGAGTCCCATGACTCAGCTCTTAGTGGGCATCCTGGAATCTCGGCCACGCGTAAAGTCATCACTAGGCTGTTTTGGTGGCCTTCGGTGGCTTCTGACGTCATTGGGTTTGTGTCTTCCTGTGAAACTTGTGCTCACGCTAAAACCTCCCGTAACCGGCCGGCCGGGGAATTGGTACCACTGCCAATTCCAGATAGACCGTGGACTCACCTGTCCATGGATTTTATCACTGATGTTCCCCACTCTCATGGCAAAACCGTTATCTGGGTAGTTGTTGATAGGTTCAGTAAGCAGGCGCATTTTGTACCTTTAGCGGGTCTCCCTAATGCTGAGACACTATCAAAACTATTCATGGAGCATGTGGCCTGATTGCATGGTGTGCCTGTCAATGTGGTGTCTGATAGAGGAGTGCAATTTGTGGCAAAATTCTGGAGGGCTTTTTGTAAAAGGCTGGGTATCAGTCTGTCCTTTTCTTCAGCCTACCATCCCGAGATCAACGGTCAGACTGAGAGGACCAATCAGTCTTTGGAGCAGATATTGCGATGTCTTGCTATGTCCAGACAGGATGATTGGTGCTCTGCGGTACCCATGGCAGAATTTGCTCTTAATAATTGTGTCAATCAGTCCACTGGTACGTCCCCGTTCTTCTGCAACTATGGGTTTAACCCTCACTTTGGTGAGTTTTCCCGGCTGGATTTGGGGTGTCCAGGGGCTGATTCAGCCTTTCTGCAGTTAGGAGAGCTCTGGAGGGAGGTTCAGAGAAACATAGGGGAGGCTCAGGGCAAGTATAAATTTTTTGCCGATAAATGACGTTCTGTGGGGCCGACTTACCAGCTGGGGGATAAGGTATGGTTATCCACTAAGAATATTAGATTGAGGATTCCCTCTGCTAAGCTGAAAGATGAAATTTTGGAGGTGGTTAATCCTGTGTCCTTCCGTCTGTGCTTGCTTCCGTCGTTGCGGATCCCCAATGTATTCCATAAGGCGCTTCTGAAGCCGTCAGTGCCTTCCTCAGGTGGGTCTCCCGCGCACCCTCCGCCTGTTGTGGTTGATGGCCAGACTGAGTATGAGGTGGAACGGGTGGTGGATTCTCATATGCTCCGCCGTTCACTGCAGTACTTGGTCCATTGGAGGGGTTACGGTCCTGAGGACCGGTCGTGGGTGCCGGCGCGTTTGGTCCATGCAGATCGGCTGGTCCGGGCCTTTCATGCTCGTTATCCAGAGAAGCCTGGGGGTCCAGTGGCCCCCCATTGAGAGGGGGGTACTGTCATGATCCAGTTCTGAGATTATATTCAGCTCTCTTGTCTCTGGACTGGTTATGTGGGAGTTAATCCTCTCTGCCTCACTCTGAAGCTGGCTGAGCTATTTAAGTCCTCTGCAGCCTGTGGGCCAGTGTCAGCTATAGTTCATGTTACATGGTTTGAGCACCTGACCTGGATCCCTGTACTAGTGTTCCTCTTTGCCTCTGACTGCCTGCACCCATTTATGACTTGGCCTGTACCCTGACTCCGTCTTTCGTCTCACGTTTTGGTTACCACGTTCCCGGTAGGCTCTGAGGTCTTGCTTGTCCCCGACTATTCTCTGCTCGCCCCTTCTGTACCGCGCTGCTATCTCCATGTATGACCTTGGCTTGTCTGATGTCTCTTTCATTAGCTGTGACACCTGTGTTGTTGTTCAGTGTTGCTGCGCTGTGTGTACAACCTCCTTTTAGGTTGCTCTATACTGCACTGCAGCAGCACATTACAGCTTTATTTTGAATGGAGCGAAAGGGGGGTGATTTGAACTTTTATATTTTTTTATTTTTTTAAAACTTATTTTTTTTTACTTTTAGCATGCTTCAGTAGTCTCCATGGGTGACTAGAAGCTACCATAACCATATCGGCACTGCTACATACAGGCGATGAACAGATCCCCTGTATGTAGCAGAATTACTCACTTGCTATGAGCGCCAACCACCGGGCGGCGCTCATAGCCATCCAGCAGGGACAACCATAGAGGTCTGCAGGAGACCTCTGGTTGTCATGCCAACCCATCAGTGACCCACAATCATGTGATGGGGTCAACAATGCGCTGATTTCCGGCGCGATTGCTGGAAGCGCTTGTTAAATGCTGCT
The DNA here is from genome assembly GCF_032444005.1 of Ranitomeya imitator. Classification (NCBI taxonomy): domain Eukaryota; kingdom Metazoa; phylum Chordata; class Amphibia; order Anura; family Dendrobatidae; genus Ranitomeya; species Ranitomeya imitator. Next base: position 54,338,439 of record NC_091289.1, read on the forward strand.
GTCATTGTTTGACAGCGGCATTTAACTGGTTAATAGAGATTCTACCCGCGGATGTTCCGGGCACATGTCAGCTGTTCAAAACAGCAGTTCAGCTGTTCAAAACAGCTGACATGTGACGGGAAAGATGTGGGCTCACTGCCGGAGTCCACATCAAAGGGAGGGTGTCCGATATCGGTGTACTGTTACGCCCGATGCCGAATAGGGGTTAATATAGTTTGTAGCATCTAGTGTGTTATAGAGGCCTGATGCAGAGGCCACCAAAAAATTCTTCTGTTCTTAGTGTCATACAGTAGGAGACCTGACTGTAAAATAGTTTTTAGCATTTAGTGTGTTATAGAAGCCTGATCCAGAGGTCTTCTGTTCTTAGTGTCATACAGTAGGAGACCTGACTATAAAATAGTTTGTAGCATCTAGTGTGTTATAGAGGCCTGATCCAGAGAGCACAAAAATTCTTCTGTTCCTAGTGTCATACAGTTGGGGAACTGACTTTAAAATAGTTTGCTATGCTTCTGTTCCTGTGTGATACATTATGGGACCTGACTTTAAAATTTGTAGCATCTAGTGTGTTATAGAGGCCTGATCCAGAGGCCACCAAAATATTCTTCTATTCTTATTGTCATACAGTAGGGGACCTGACTGTAACAAATATATACAGCTCTGGCAAAAATTAAGAGATCACTGCAACATTTTCAGTTTCTCTGATTCTTATATTTATAGGTATATTTTTGAGTAAAATGTAAATTGTTCTTTAACCCCTTAATCCCATATGACGTACTATCCCATCAAGGTGCCCTGGGACTTAATTCCCAGTGACGGGATAGTACGTCATATGCGATCGGCCGCGCTCACGGGGGAAGCGCGGCCAATCGCGGCCGGGGGTCAGCTGCCTATCACAGCTGACATCCGGCACTATGTGCCAGGAGCGGTCACGGACCGCCCCCGGCACATTAACCCCCGGCTAAAAAATAATTTTTGTGAAAAAAAAATAAAATTTTCATTTTCACGGCTCTGCGTTATAAACTGTAGTGAAACACTTGGGGGTTCAAAGTTCTCATAACACATCAAGATAAGTTCCTTGGGAGGTCTAGTTTCCAATATGGGGTCACTTGTGGGGTGTTTCTACTGTTTGGGTACATCAGGGGCTCTGCAAATGCAATGTGACGTCTGCAGACCAATCCATCTAAGTCTGCATTCCAAATGGCGCTCCTTCCCTTCTGAGCTCTGCCATGTGCCCAAACAGTGGTTCCCCCCACATATGGGGTATCAGCGTACTCAGCACAAAATTGGACAACAACTTTTGGGGTCCAATTTATCTTGTTACCCTTGTGAAAATACAAAACTGGGGGCTAAAAAATGAATTTTTATTTTCACGGCTCTGCTTTATAAACTGTAGTGAAACACTTGGGGGTTCAAAGCTCTCAAAACACATCTAGATAAGTTCCTTAGGGGGTCTACTTTCCAAAATGGTGTCACTTGTGGGGGGTTTTAATGTTTAGGCACATCAGGGGCTCTCCAAACGCGACATGGTGTACCATCTCAATTCCAGTCAATTTTGCATTGAAAAGTCAAACGGCGCTCCTTCCCTTCCGAGCTCTGCCATGCGCCCAAACAGTTGTTTACCCCCACATATCGGGTATCAGCGTACTCAGGACAAATTGTACAACAACTTTTGGGGTCCAATTTCTTCTCTTACCCTTGGGAAAATGAAAAATTGGGGGCGAAAAGATCATTTTTGTGAAAAAATATGATTTTTTATTTTTACGGCTCTGCATTATAAACTTCTGTGAAGCACTTGTTGGGTCAAAGTGCTCACCACACATCTAGATAAGTTCCTTAAGGGTGGTCTGAATGAGTTTTTAGCTCCTGATATTGTTTCCATATATCTGATTTGACCTACACAGTGTTCTGGCTTTGATACCTTAGGATACTTCTTTCCAGATCTGGGACCTGCTTCTATCAAGAATCTTCCTTCTTTGTTTTATATATTGTATTTTATGTATCTGTCTATAAAGAATTTGTTCATATATGATATAATTGTTCCTCTCTGCCTTATATTCACAATTATTTTTATGTATCTTATATTGATATATATATATATGTATATATATATATATATATATATATACATATATATATATATATATATCACCATTATACATGTTAATATATACCACTCTTTATGTTTATACTTTATAGGGCATTTTCACATTATTGCCACAGTAACCACTAGTGTGTAATAAATAGCATATTGGCACTTTATACATATATATATATATATTATATTTTTTAAATTGATAATTCTTATACAGTTGATACCAGTCTATTGACTTTCCGGAACAGTACACTTTATTATCATTAGTCCCCTATGGAGGTAACTAATAGTACCTTTCACTTTTAGAGGCATATAGCGTTTACTTATACTGACACATGACAACAGTGTTGTTTTTAATACATTTTTTATTATGTATATAGTGTTCCCTCTTGTATTGTATGTAATCTCGCACTGACACACTTGCTATGCACCCTTTCACTTTGTTCTATCACTCAGACACTCTGTGTGCAGGCGCTGCATATCCTTGAAGTATCCCAGCTGTATTTACCATCTTGCGGTGAGCGCTTGCGGATACTTCCGGTTTCGGGTTACTGTGGAGACGCGTCTGTAGTGTGGCTGACTCCGCCCCCTGCCCTGACGCGTCGGTTAGGGGATTGGACAGGCCTCATGTGACGCCGACCGGCAGTGACGTCCGAGCCGGCGTGTTGAAGCAAGCGCCATGACAAACCGCTGCCACCACTGATTGCACCCACTATATAGTAACATAGTAACATAGTAACATAGTAACATAGTTAGTAAGGCCGAAAAAAGACATTTGTCCATCCAGTTCAGCCTATATTCCATCATAATAAATACCCAGATCTACGTCCTTCTACAGAACCTAATAATTGTATGATACAATATTGTTCTGCTCCAGGAAGACATCCAGGCCTCTCTTGAACCCCTCGACTGAGTTCGCCATCACCACCTCCTCAGGCAAGCAATTCCAGATTCTCACTGCCCTAACAGTAAAGAATCCTCTTCTATGTTGGTGGAAAAACCTTCTCTCCTCCAGACGCAAAGAATGCCCCCTTGTGCCCGTCACCTTCCTTGGTATAAACAGATCCTCAGCGAGATATTTGTATTGTCCCCTTATATACTTATACATGGTTATTAGATCGCCCCTCAGTCGTCTTTTTTCTAGACTAAATAATCCTAATTTCGCTAATCTATCTGGGTATTGTAGTTCTCCCATCCCCTTTATTAATTTTGTTGCCCTCCTTTGTACTCTCTCTAGTTCCATTATATCCTTCCTGAGCACCGGTGCCCAAAACTGGACACAGTACTCCATGTGCGGTCTAACTAGGGATTTGTACAGAGGCAGTATAATGCTCTCATCATGTGTATTCAGACCTCTTTTAATGCACCCCATGATCCTGTTTGCCTTGGCAGCTGCTGCCTGGCACTGGCTGCTCCAGGTAAGTTTATCATTAACTAGGATCCCCAAGTCCTTCTCCCTGTCAGATTTACCCAGTGGTTTCCCGTTCAGTGTGTAATGGTGATATTGATTCCCTCTTCCCATGTGTATAACCTTACATTTATCATTGTTAAACCTCATCTGCCACCTTTCAGCCCAAGTTTCCAACTTATCCAGATCCATCTGTAGCAGAATACTATCTTCTCTTGTATTAACTGCTTTACATAGTTTTGTATCATCTGCAAATATTGATATTTTACTGTGTAAACCTTCTACCAGATCATTAATGAATATGTTGAAGAGAACAGGTCCCAATACTGACCCCTGCGGTACCCCACTGGTCACAGCGACCCAGTTAGAGACTATACCATTTATAACCACCCTCTGCTTTCTATCACTAAGCCAGTTACTAACCCATTTACACACATTTTCCCCCAGACCAAGCATTCTCATTTTGTGTACCAACCTCTTGTGCGGCACGGTATCAAACGCTTTGGAAAAATCGAGATATACCACGTCCAATGACTCACCGTGGTCCAGCCTATAGCTTACCTCTTCATAAAAACTGATTAGATTGGTTTGACAGGAGCGATTTCTCATAAACCCATGCTGATATGGAGTTAAACAGTTATTCTCATTGAGATAATCCAGAATAACATCCCTCAGAAACCCTTCAAATATTTTACCAACAATAGAGGTTAGACTTACTGGCCTATAATTTCCAGGTTCACTTTTAGAGCCCTTTTTGAATATTGGCACCACATTTGCTATGCGCCAGTCCTGCGGAACAGACCCTGTCGCTATAGAGTCACTAAAAATAAGAAATAATGGTTTATCTATTACATTACTTAGTTCTCTTAGTACTCGTGGGTGTATGCCATCGGGACCCGGAGATTTATCTATTTTAATCTTATTTAGCCGGTTTCGCACCTCTTCTTGGGTTAGATTGGTGACCCTTAATATAGGGTTTTCATTGTTTCTTGGGATTTCACCTAGCATTTCATTTTCCACCGTGAATACCGTGGAGAAGAAGGTGTTTAATATGTTAGCTTTTTCCTCGTCATCTACAACCATTCTTTCCTCACTATTTTTTAAGGGGCCTACATTTTCAGTTTTTATTCTTTTACTATTGATATAGTTGAAGAACAGTTTGGGATTAGTTTTACTCTCCTTAGCAATGTGCTTCTCTGTTTCCTTTTTGGCAGCTTTAATTAGTTTTTTAGATAAAGTATTTTTCTCCCTATAGTTTTTTAGAGCTTCAATGGTGCCATCCTGCTTTAGTAGTGCAAATGCTTTCTTTTTACTGTTAATTGCCTGTCTTACTTCTTTGTTTAGCCACATTGGGTTTTTCCTATTTCTAGTCCTTTTATTCCCACAAGGTATAAACCGCTTACACTGCCTATTTAGGATGTTCTTAAACATTTCCCATTTATTATCTGTATTCTTATTTCTGAGGATATTGTCCCAGTCTACCAGATTAAGGGCATCTCTAAGCTGTTCAAACTTTGCCTTCCTAAAGTTCAATGTTTTTGTGACTCCCTGACAAGTCCCCCTAGTGAAAGACAGGTGAAACTGCACAATATTGTGGTTGCTATTTCCTAAATGCCCAACCACCTGCAGATTTGTTATTCTGTCAGGTCTATTAGATAGTATTAGGTCTAAAAGTGCTGCTCCTCTGGTTGGATTCTGCACCAATTGTGAAAGATAATTTTTCTTGGTTATTAGCAGAAACCTGTTGCCTTTATGGGTTTCACAGGTTTCTGTTTTCCAGTTAATATCCGGGTAGTTAAAGTCCCCCATAACCAGGACCTCATTATGGGTTGCAGCTTCATCTATCTGCTTTAGAAGTAGACTTTCCATGCTTTCTGTTATATTTGGGGGTTTGTAACAGACCCCAATGAGAATTTTGTTACCATTTTTCCCTCCATGAATTTCAACCCATATGGACTCGACATCCTCATTCCCTTCGCTAATATCCTCCCTTAAAGTGGACTTTAGACAAGACTTTACATAGAGACAAACCCCTCCTCCTCTCCGATTTTTACGATCCTTTCTAAACAGACTGTAACCCTGTAAGTTAACTGCCCAGTCATAGCTTTCATCTAACCATGTCTCGGTTATTCCCACTATGTCAAAGTTACCTGTAGATATTTCTGCTTCTAGTTCTTCCATCTTGTTTGTCAGGCTTCTGGCGTTTGCGAGCATGCAGTTTAGAGGATTTTGTTTTGTTCCAATCTCCTCACTGTGGATATAAACTGTACAACAGCCACTATGTGCTGTGACTATCCCCCTGGATGAAGCATCACGCGAAACGCGAGTCGGGGTCCTTCTACTGAGCTGCATGTTCAGGTAATATACCTACACTACCTCTTATGCCTTCTATATGCACTATATGCACCTTTTACTAGCGGTGCAATGTGTTCAATGTCCTGTTTAAAAGGATAGGGTTCCTTTTTTCTTATAGGCACTATGTCTATACACTGAATTATACGGAGTTAACCCTTCCCTCTATTAATAATAGTCTATTGAGACTCCATAGATCATTTACAGACATTTGGGACATTTTTACATATATTTGCCCTCCTTTTTCTTTATTGTTGTTAGCTGTTTTGTATATATTATATGCTTCTTTTTGCCATTAAGGCACATGACTTTTTAGCATTAATAGATATATACTGATGTAGCAATACATTATTATTCGTGGGCTTTGTATGATAAGACATTTATTAATATGTAGGTGCTTTATTGTTATCTTGCTATATACCCTATTATTATATAATTGTTTGGCAATTATCTTAGGCATTTCTGTGTGCATTACTTGATTCTGTGGTATATTCCTGTATGCAGACAGTATTATTCTGTCACATGTCTCACCACTGGCTACTATGAGACTTGTCAAGGTTTTATCTTTTTTGTGATTAATAAAATATTGGTACTTTTATTGGCATAAAGCTTCCGGTTGTTTTTTTCTGATAGATTATGCACTTATGGAAGTGCCGTTTTTCATTTAGGCCTAGTTTTGGATTAAAGTTCCTTAAGGGGTCTACTTTCCAAAATGGTGTCACTTGTGGGGGGTTTCAATGCTTAGGCACATCAGTGGTTCTCCAAACGCAACATGGCGTCCCATCTTAATTCCAGTCAATTTTGCATTGAAAAGTCAAATGGCGCTCCTTCCCTTCCGTGCTCTGCTATGCGCCCAAACAGTGGTTTACCCCCACATATGGGGTATCGGCGTACTCAGGACAAATTGCACAACAACTTTTGTGGTCTAATTTCTTCTCTTACCCTTGGGAAAATAAAAAATTGGGGGCGAAAGATCATTTTTGTGAAAAAATATGATTTTTTATTTTTACGGCTCTGCATTATAAACTTCTGTGAAGCACTTGTTGGGTCAAAGTGCTCACCACACATCTAGATAAGTTTCTTAGGGGGTCTACTTTCCAAAATGATGTCACTTGTGGGGGGTTTCAATGTTTAGGCACATCAGGGGCTCTCCAAACGCGACATGGCGTCCCATCTCAATTCCAGTCAATTTTGCATTGATAAGTCAAACGGCGCTCCTTCCCTTCCAAGCTCTGCCATGCGCCCAAACAGTGGTTTACTCCCACATATGGGGTATCAGCGTACTCAGGACAAATTGTACAACAACGTTTGGGGTCCATTTTCTCCTGTTACCCTTGGTAAAATAAAACAAATTGGAGCTGAAGTAAATTTTTTGTGAAAAAAAGTTAAATGTTCATTTTTATTTAAACATTCCAAAAATTCCTGTAAAACACCTGAAGGGTTAATACACTTCTTGAATGTGGTTTTGAGTACCTTGAGGGGTGCAGTTTTTAGAAAGGTGTCACACTTGGTTATTTTCTATCATATAGACCCCTCAAAATGACTTCAAATGTGATGTGGTCCCTAAAAAATATTGGTGTTGTAAAAATGAGAAATTGCTGGTCAACTTTTAACCCTTGTAACTCCCTAACAAAAAAAAAATTTGGTTCCAAAATTGTGCTGATGTAAAGTAAAATGTTACTTATAAATTATTTTGTGTGACATATCTCTGTGACTTAAGGGCATAAAAATTCAAAGTTGGAAAATTGCAAAATGTTCAAAATTTTTGCCAAATTTCCGTTTTTTCACAAATAAACGCATGTTATATCGAACAAATTTTACCACTGTCATGAAGTACAATATATCACGAGAAAACAATGTCAGAATCGCCAAGATCCGTTGAAGTGTTCCAGAGTTATAACCTCATAAAGGAACAGTGGTCAGAATTGTAAAAATTGGCCCGGTCATTAATGTGCAAACCACCCTCGGGGCTTAAGGGGTTAAGTCCATAAACTTCCGACAACATGTGTCCGAATTTCCAAGTAATAAATTTTGTATTTTTTTTCTGAAAAGGAGAAATGGTCAAAATGTAAAAAAAAAACAGTGCTCAAATACCTCAAATAATGCAAAGAAAACAAGTTCATAATCATTTAGAAACAACAATACTAATGTTTAACTCAGGAGGAGTTCAGAAATCAATATTTTGTGGAATAACCATGATTGCAATCACAGCTTTCATGCATCTTGGCATTCTTTCCACGAGTCTTTCACACTGCTTCTGGAGCAAAAATGTAAGCAGTTCATCTTTGTTTGATGGCTTGTGACTATCCATCATTCTCTTGATTACATTCCAGAGGTTTTCAATGGGTTTCAGGTCTGGAGATTGGGCTGCCCATGATGGGGGTTTCGATGTGGTGGCCTCTTAATTTTTGCCAGAGCTGTATGGTTGCATACGGACGTGCGAGGATCCAGAGAGGCTGATCAGGTGACGGGTACTTCCGGCGCAGGTCTCTGACCGCACACGCTGGCACACTGGAGACCAATCATCCCCATACACTTAAAAGCAGGCATGACATTCCAAATGTTATACCCCTGTGAGAAAGCGTACTCAAAACCCGCGTCGGGGCGGACCCTGGGGATCACTAGTCTGCACTTGCACCTTTAATACGGGTAAGCTATGTCCTCAGAGGAATATGCATTGATGCAATATGCACTTTAGATATATCCATATGAGCTACCATTACAAATTACCTCTATTAGGATAAGTATACATAGAGAAACTATGGATGTACTTGAGTTATACTGATAACTTTTTGTCTGCTGTGGTTATTTTCCCCTCTTTTGAGGTGATGTATGCTTATCGGCTGGATTTATAATATCCTTTATATACTTTCAATTATTCCTGTGTATAACAGTAGTCCCGTACTATGACAGCACAAGTACTGTAAGTGCTCACTAGGTGGCACGTGTTGTTTCCTTCTTGATGTACACCCTCACCGGGTCCCTCACTACAGTGAGGGCAGTAATGCCCTGATGGCGGTCCTGTCCACGCATAAAAGTATCAAATAAACACTCAGACACATCATGGAGAGTTTAAATAGTGTGAAGTTTATTATATGCTTTATATGTGCTGGTTACCTCCCATCACTCACAAAGAGCGTACAGCAACACTCAGGACAGGAAAACCCCCAGTGGTGGAAACCTGTAGGGAAACCATGACTGCTGTACTGCCCTTCCTCTGGGCATACTAAGGGAGGTTACCACTATAAAGTACAAGTGTGAGAAAATAACATAGTAACATAGTTATTAAGGTTGAAGGAAGACTTTAAGTCCATCTAGTTCAACCCATAGCCTAACCTAACATGCCCTAACATGTTGATCCAAAGGAATGCAAAAAAAACCCATGTGGCAAAGAGTAAGCTCCACATTGGGGAAAAAAATTCCTTCCTGACTCCACATACGGCAATCAGACTAGTTCCCTGGATCAACGCCCTATCAAGGAATCTAATATATATATTGTGAGTATATAGTGTGTCTATGTGTACAGTATATGAAATGTCTGTATGTTGTCTGTCTACAGTGAGATGTGAATTTTCAGTGTGTGACTATTAAGCATACTTCTCTACTTTCTCCAGTTTTTCATCCCTCATGTCTTCTAGCTGTTCTTCTTGTAGGACCGGCATCTATGTTCCCCTTCCAGCCATGTTCTTCTTCTTGTAGGTCCAGCAGCGCTGTTCCTCTTCCAGCCATGTTCTTCTCCTTGGAGGTCCAGCAGCTCCGTTCCTCTTCCAGCCATGTTCTTCTTCTTGTAGGTCCAGCAGCTTTGTTCCTCTTCCAGCCATGTTCTTCTCCTTGGAGGTCTAACAGCTCTGTTTCCAGGCATTAGATATTGACATCTTCCTCCATCTTGCATGGAACGATGTTACAGAGAGAGCAGGAAAGGGCTTTACTCCTCCTGAACCAACGGATTGTCCAGCTGTGATGGATATTCCTCTCTCTCTTCCATGCCCAGTGGTCAGGGTCTTGTGCCATGATCTAGAATTGAAAAATTGATTATAATCAGAGTTTAAAGCGAATATGTCACCACTAATCATAATGCAATTTGCATATATTTTAGACCTGATGATGCTGGTGTGATTACTGAAAATCTATGGCAGAATGACTTTATAATCACTTAGTAAAGTTTTCTTGATTGATATTAAAACAAGCATTTCTTGAGTCCAGCTATGGCTGCACTCATAAAACGCTCTGCCTAATATCAGGATTACACGACCATTTTGATGTGGCTTTGCAAAGTAAGTACAAGTTCTCCATCAGGTCTAAGGCATTCATTAAAGTATACTGTTTATACTGTGATATATATTTACAGATCAGTTTATATTATCATTGTTTATATTGCTAACCAGATCACAGGTGGCCCGATCCACCCAAGCCCGAAATTCCATCCTGGTGAGCAGAACATTGCGGAATTGTAGTAGTCGGTCCTTCTTCATCCTCCACGTCCATCCAAGGGCCCAGCGGTAGATCTCCCGTTGATACGGCACGTCTTCTTCAAACTGGTTGGCTAAAAACCTGGAGGGAGAGAAATGAAAGCAGACAAATTATAATACACTTCAGAAGAAAATACAGACAAGCAACAACAAATGCAATTATCATGTATTTAGCCAAGTGGTAGAAAAGATATCTTGGTTTTACAATAAAATAAAGTTATTTATAGACATGAATGTGTAATAATAAAAGAGACTCACAGAGCTGGAAAGAAGAAGGTTCCATATTCTGAAGATCGCAGTCCTGCTCTCCTAAAGTAAGCGACGACCATGGCGAGGAGGTACTAGAGGGAAGAGTAGAGTTAGAGGGTATATAAAATACAGAACATATATAGCAGTATATTCCTATGTATGGTAATATCTGGCCACTATTACATAAGAATAAGCCCTTTATTTCCCTATGATGGATCTTCTCAGATCTGGAGGATTTCTTATCCTTCACTACAATAATACCTTGTCCGAAATCTTAAGACAGCTGTCCCTGGCTAGAAACCATCTGATGTATTCTTCTTCTACAAAAATGAGAAAAATAGATTTATTTCACTATGAACTTTGTGATGAAAACATTTTTATTGCTATTAATCTTAAATTATTGGGGTTGTGGAGTTCTTCATTAATGATGGATTATCCCCAGGACAGCTCATCAATATCAGATTGATGGAGATTTGGCACCCAACACCCACTGATCAGATACTGAAGAATTGTCCTAAAGATATGTCATCACTATTGAGGTGAAACCAAAGCCACGACACTGCTCACCGCGTATCATACTAGGTATAATTATAAGAGGCTGAGGGAGATCACTTCTCTACATGTTTCTCTACCATAATACACCTGAAATAGATTAATGATAAAATACATGTCATATAATCTAATACTTTGTATCTGGAAACCTTGGAAGGTACAATGAGTCTTACCAAGGAGTGCGGTGAAAGCTGCCCGCTCTTCTGGCTGGGGGACGTCATCTTCTGTCTTCCTCCTCTTGACCTCTTCCTGGGTGGCAGATCGTGAACTGTAATAGAAGAGGTAGTATTAGGCCTCCTGCACATGGTCGTAGTATGGCTACACATAATTCACTTACATCCTGATGGGTGTTCTCCTCACGGAGATCTGACATGAGTATTGAGCTGTAAATGGCATAAATATGTGTAGTGGTGATGTGTAATGGTCACTATGGACTTGCTGGTGTAAGTGTATACATTGTGATGACTGCAGTGATGTAACCTCATCTACTTACCACTCCTCTTCATACTGGGCGATCAGTTCTCTCTTCCGCTTCCTCATGGCCACTTTTACTCTTCTTCTTGGAATCTAATATACAGAAAAATGAAAACTTGAATATGCAGCGCATGGCTCTTTCTATAGGATCTCTAGTAGAGTAATGCTATCAACCTAATGTGTAACCCAAAACGTAACTACCACGGCCTGCATTACATGTTTTGCAGTATTGCAGCTTTATTGACTTGATTGGTATTTAATAGTAATACCCAACATGACCCACTGACAGAAGTGGCGCTGTAGCTAGTAAACAAAACAAACCCTATTTTCTACTTAAAGCACCACTCCAGCGTTTTGTTTGTACTGTTGAAGTGGTGCTTTAAATGTAAGCCGCCTGATCACTTTCTTATACCGACGGCGCTCCATTGTGCCCATAACTTCTGACTGGCTGCAGGTCAGAAGTTAATCACAACAGCTCAATGCAAGTTTATGAGAAAAAGAACTAGGCTCTCATAGGGATGTATTGTAAAGTGACCTCTGCGCCACTCCATGAAGCACTGGAGCTAATGGCAGGTGACTTTTCTCCAGAGACTGATAGGAGCAACACTGGAAAAGGATTAAGGGGGTGGCAGATGAATATGAGACGGGGCCAGGAGAATTACATATAAAGCACCACTCCCACGGTGCACTAAAGAAAACCACTGGGGTGGTGCTTAAAAAGAAAATATATATATATATAGCTCTGGCAAAAATTAAGAGACCACCACATCAAAACCCTGTCATTTGCAGCCCAATCTCCAGACCTGAACCCCATTGAAAACCTCTGGAATGTAATCAAGAGGACGATGGATAGTCACAAGCCATCAAACAAAGAAGAACTGCTTACATTTTTGTGCCAGAAGTAGTGTGAAAGACTGGTGTAAAGAATGCCAAGATGTATGAAATCTGTGATTAAAAATCATGGCTATTCCACAAAATATTGATTTCTGAACTGTTCCTGAATTAAAACATTAGTATTGTTGTTTCTAAATGATTATGAACTTGTTTTCTTTGCAATATATGAGGTCTGCAAGCGATGCATTTTTAAAAAAACTTGGGACCATTTCTCCTTTTCAGAAAAAAATTTTTTTTTATTGCTTGGAAATTCGGAGACATGTTGTCAGAAGTATGTAGACTATAAGAACAATTTACCGTACATTTTATTCAAAAATATACCTATAAAGAGAAAAATCAGACAAACTGAAAATTTTGCAGTGGTCTCTTGTTGGATCTGGGAATTGCTAGAATAAATATGTAGCCCTGTGTTTTTCAGATTAATATTTATACACCATTATCCACATTTTAAATATTTATTCAAAATCACCATATTTTATCCCATTTATGCATAATCACCCCATTATCTATATTTGGGTTTTTATGGTGAAATCTTTTGCTTTCAGTATAGATCCCAACTGTCAGTATCCGGGATGACATAAATCAGCAGTTTATTCATGACACAATGATTCTCACCTCTGTAGGGCGGTCGGTGGCGGCTGTCGTCCAATCAGCAGGTAACGATCCGGGTATAAATCCAACAAGTATCACTTCCAGTAATCAGTAAGGAGCCGGTCTTTTCTCTATTAGAGCAATCGCAGACTGGCACCAACTGACGGTTTGATTCTTTCTTTGAGTTCAAATCCTGCGATGTTATTGGTTGATGGTTGAGGCACATGATGCATGCGCCGCTAAATTTAAAGGGAAAGCGCATTCTATTAATGCTATAAGGAGATGCAGGGTATTACTTTTATATCTATCTTTGTAGTTTTCCTATTTATTCCAATTAGTGTTATTTTGGGAAGTTCTCATGTTGTTCCATTTATTAACTGATGTCTGGAAAATGGCAGCAGTGAAAGCCCTATGTAATAATGATGATACTAAAGTCATGTGATGTGTAACATGTTCACTAGATCGTCCAATGTGTATGGAGAGAGTAAGAGAATAATTGTCATCTGCTTTCTTGCATTTGGTTGGCATTTCCTTTCCAGTATGGCAATAAAAGAACAAGAAGAAAATATACCAAGGCCATCATATGATACCAATAATAGCACACTGTTCTGCAGCAAAATTGCTTCAGAGACAATAATAGGTGAACCTAATTAATTTTGTGCTGCTGAAAACGAATATGATGCTTAAATATACTGATTGACTCTAATTTTGAAGATCCAGAAGAGATTGTAATTACTTATGACATCTTTCATGCAGGCTTATTGAAAAATTGCATCTTTATTTTTTCGTCATCATTATTGCATTGTTAGTAGCTAGGTATTACATCATCTACTTAGTCTATTGAGCATTCAATATTCTATCATCTTGGGATGACCTATCAAAAAACGCCAAGTCAGTACATCAGTCTTAATAAGTGCCGTTCAGGAAGAAGTTGCCCCAAATTCACTAATAGTCACAAGTCATTTAACCTCTTTCTGACCTCGGATGGGATAGTACGTCCGAGGTCAGATACGGTCCGGCGGTGAGCCCGCATCAAAGCCGGGACATGTCAGCTGTTTTGAACAACTGACATGTGCCCGCAATAGCGGCGGGTGAAATCGCGATTCACCCGCCGCTATTAACTAGTTAAATGCCGCTGTCAAACGTTGACAACAGCATTTAACCGGCGCTCCTAGCCGGGCGGCCGGAAATGAGTGCATCGCTGACCCCCGTCACATGATGGGGGTCAGTGATGCTTCTGCATTGTAACCATAGAGGTCCTTGAGACCTCTATGGTTACTGATGCCGGCCTGCTGTGAGCGCCACCCTGTGGCCGGCGCTCATAGCACACCTGCATTTCTGTTGCATAGCAGCGATCTGATGATCACTGCTATGTAGCAAAGCCGTTCGCGTTGTGCCAGCTTCTAGCCTCCTATGGAGGCTATTGAAGCATGGCAAAAGTAAAAAAAAAGTAAAAAAAATGTGAAAAAAATAAAAAAATATAAAAGTTTAAATCACCCCCCTTTCGCCCCATTCAAAATAAATCAATAAAAAAAAATCAAACCGACACATATTTGGTATCGCCGCATTCACAATCGCCCGACCTATCAATAAAAAAAAGGATTAACCTGATCACTAAACGGCGTAGGGAGAATTAAAATTAAATATGACAGAATTACGTTTTTTTGGTCGCCATGACATTGTATTAAAATGCAATAACGGGCGATCAAAAGAACGTATCTGCACCAACATGCTATCATTAAAAACAACAGCTCATTACGCAAAAAATAAGCCCTCACCCGACCCCAGATCATGAAAAATGGAGACGCTATGGGTATCGGAAAATGGCGCAATTTTTTATTTTTATTTTTGCAAAGTTTGTAATTTTTTTTCACCACTTAGATAAAAGAGAACCCAGCCATGTTTGGTGTCTGTGAACTCGTACTGACCTGTAGAATCATAATGGCAGGTCAGTTTTAGCATTTAGTGAACCTAGTAAAAAAGCCAATCAAAAACAAGTGTTGGATTGCACTTTTGTTTGCAATTTCACCTCACTTGGAATTTTTTTCCCATTTTCTACTACACGACATGCTAAAACCAATGATGTCTTTCAAAAGTACAACTTGTTTTACAAAAAATAAGCCCTCACATGGCCATATTGACGGAAAAATAAAAAAGTTATGGCTCTGGGAAGAAGGGGAGCAAAAAACGAACACGGAAAAACGGAAAATCCCAAGGTCATGAAGGGGTTAATGAATTTGGTGAATCTTTTTAGTGGGGTATGCTCACTTGCTTCTCACCAAAAATGTTACTCCAGTCAGGGTCCAGAGTAACATTTCTGGCATAAAAACTGCCGGCACTATTGATGAATTTGATGTGCTGCTTGAAACTAATGTAAAAAACGCCAAAGGTTTCAAACTTTTTTTGCACAATGTAGAAATTACAACTTTTCATAGTGTTTTTCATCAATTTTCTGTTAAAAATTATTTGAGTCATCCCCATAATCTCAAAGATATATAGGATATAAGATTTGTGTTAAAGAGGTATTCTGGGAATAGAAAAAG
This sequence comes from Ranitomeya imitator, assembly GCF_032444005.1. Taxonomy (NCBI): domain Eukaryota; kingdom Metazoa; phylum Chordata; class Amphibia; order Anura; family Dendrobatidae; genus Ranitomeya; species Ranitomeya imitator. The sequence goes on from NC_091289.1 coordinate 54,354,063, forward strand.
AAATCTCATAATGAGTACATTCCTGAGTAACTTTAATTAGTAAATCACATTCTTTTTGTCTATTGAAGAAATCACTGTTACTCTGATAGAAATTGCATAAGAATGTAAATAGAACCGCTACTTGTGAACATGCGCCAGTAGGAAGCTTCTCCCCACCTCCCATCATGCGTAAGAAGATGTGATCCCAGTGGATATTCTTATGTAATAGTAGAGATAGCAGAATTGATGAGGTAAAAAGAGGCTGTTTCTACTGCTGTGCACCATGTCTGCCTAAAACACAAGTGTCTTTCGTGACCTGGAGATACCTTGACATTTGTGGTACAGGTTATCTCTACGTGGCAGCATACACTCAGCATTAAAAAGGGGTTAACTTGTGATGACAACTCCTACTATATAATTGTCTAAGGGCCACTTCCGTCTGTCCTTCTGTTTGTCACGGTTATTCATTTGCTGATTGGTCTCTCCAGCTGCCTGTCATGGCTGCTGCAACCAATCAGCGACGGGCACAGTCTGGAAGAAAATGGCCGCTCCTTACTCCCCACAGTCAGTGCCTGGCACCCGCATACTCCCCTCTGGTCACTGCTAACACAAGGTTAATGCCAGCGGTAACGGACCGCAGTATGCCGCGGGTAACGCACTCCATTACCGCCGCTATTAACCCTGTGTGTCCCCAACTTTTTACTATTGATGCTGCCTATGCAGCATCAATAGTAAAAAATGTAATGTTAAAAATAATAATAATAAAAAAAAAAACCTGCTGTACTCCCCCTCCGTAGTCCGCTGAGCCGCTCGCGCCGGCCGCCATCTTCCATTGCAGGTTCCGGTGGCAAAGATGGTATGGGAGAAGGACCTGCCATGACGTCACGGTCAAGTGACTGTGACGTCATCACTGGCCCTGCGCGCCTGCGCGAGAAGGACCTGCCATGACGTCACGATCATGTGACCGCAACGTCATCACAGGTCCTGCGCTCATACAAACCCTGTGACAAACGTGGCTGGGCAATATTCTACGTAGCTGGGCAATATACTACGTGACTGGCCAATATACTACGTGGCTCTGTGCTGTATACTACGTCACTCTGCAATATACTACGTGGCTCTGTGCTGTATACTACGTCACTGGGCAATATACTATGAAACTGGGCAATATACTACATGGCTGCGCAATATACTACGTCACTAGGCAATATACTAAGTAACTGGGCAATATACTATGTCACTGGGCAATATACTATGTCACTGGCCAATATACTACGTGGCTGGGTAATATACTACGTCACTGGGCAATATACTATGTCACTGGCCAATATACTACGTGGCTGGACAATATACTTCGTGGTTGGGCAATATACTACGTGACTGGGCAATATACTACGTCACTGGGCAATATACTACGTGTCTGGGCAATATACTACGTGACTGGGCAATATACTACGTGACTGGGCAATATACTACGTGACTGGGCAATATACTACGTGACTGGGCAATATACTACGTGGCTGGGCAATATACTACGTGGTTGGGCAATATACTACGTGGCTGGGCAATATACTACGTGGGCTGTGCAATATAATACGTGGACATGCATATTCTAGAATACCCGATGCGTTAGAATCGGGCCACCATCTAGTATATCATATTGGAGCATTTGAAGCTCTAATTTTGAATTCCACAACTGACAAAAAAGCTTTGTATCACAAAAAGAGCCATCTTCAGAGGGTTCAACTAGCTGAAAGTGGTTGTCTTTAGAAGTGGGATTGTTTTTCAGTAATATATAATTTGTCTCACTAGCAAGTACAAGCAAAATTTAAAAAAAAAGTTGACACTACATTCTTGTTTTCCTTACATTTCACACAATAATTTTGAAATGATTGCCACCACACTAGGGCCATTGGGAAGAACCTGGTTAAGCGCCTAAATTGGTGCATCTAATGTCAATTCTGGTGTGGCAGCAGGCTGGTATTTTTAACCGAGGAATGGCCCAATACCCATGGACATTCCCAGCCTTATAATATAGATCTACAGCTGTCTGCTTTACCTTGGCTGGTTATCAAAAATTAAGGGGAAACCCCACGTAATTTTTGCAAAATTATTTATTTATTAAAACCAAGCTAAAAACATCAGCATAAATGCACTAAGGCAGTAAACCTTGCCTATATGCCTCTAATCTAAAATGATCCCTCCTCGGCCGAGCTTTCCCTACACTGTATTCAGGTACCAGTAGTTTTCCTAGAGAAAGGACAGTATGTAGTCCTGGAAAGGAATTTTGTTTCAATGGTTCAACGGCGGTATACAAGTATTCACGGTATTCACTGTGGAAAATGAAATGCTAGGTGAAATGCCGAGAGACAAAGAAAACCCTACATTAACGGTCACCAATCTAACCCAAGAAGAGGTGCGAAATTGGCTAAATAAGATTAAATTGATAAATCTCCAGGTCCGGATGGCATACACCCATGAGTACTAAGAGAACTAAGTAATGTAATAGACAATCCTTCTATGTTATTTCAAAACACTCTTTTTCGGTGATCACTTTGTATCTCCGTTCATACTGCACCCACACACACAAATGATACACCATTTGAAAGGTAAATGCAGCCTAAAAGGGAACGGACAGGTTCTGAACCATCAGATTTTCCATATTATTGGACAGTCATTGAAAAGTCTATCTTCCTTCTAAGGTTGCAGCTTATTGGTGACCTGGAGTCACCTCTGGTTCCAAATCAAAAACTGCAGCGTTGACATAACTCAGACTGTACATTGTTTCCAGATGGGAGAGATTGGTGGAAACAACCTTGCAAAAATTGAAAAAAAAAAATCCAACCGTAGGGAAAAAAAGGTAAAATAATCTGCAGATATTACTTTTTTTAAAGGGACATTCCCAATTATTATACAATGGTGTAAATACGCTCAGTTAAGGGGTCAATTCTCCTTCATCATTTTTATTGTCAAAGTGGCACTGCTGTACAGGGAGCTGCTCTGTTCACATACATAGGGCGGTGTTGCACTTCCCTATACTGCAGATAGATGGCAGTGCTGCTGTGGAGGGGAAAAAATGCTGCTTAACGTGTTGTTTTGCAAGGTCCTGACAATCAGACCCCTTCTGATCTGTAAGTAAAATACCATTATGTTTAACCCCTTAAGCCCCGAGGGTGGTTTTGCACGTTAATGACCGTTCCAATTTTTACAATTCTGACCACTGTCCATTTATGAGGTTATAACTCTGGAACGCTTCAACGGATCCCGGTTATTCTGATATTGTTTTCTCGAGACATATTGTACTTCATGGTAGTGGCAACATTTCTTTGATATTACCTGCGTTTATTTGTGAAAAAAAATGGAAATTTGGTGAAAAGTTTGAAAATTTTGCTATTTTCCAACTTTGAATTTTTATGCCCTTAAATCACAGAGATGTCACACAAAATACTTAATAAGTAATATTTCCCACATGTCTACTTTACATCAGCTCAACTTTGGAAACAAACATTTTTTTTAGGGAGTTATAAGGGTTAAAATTTGACCCCCAATTTCTCATTTTTACAACACCGTTTTCTTTTAGGGACCACATCACATTTGAAGTCATTTTGAGGGGTCTATATGATAGAAAATAACCAAGTGTGACATCATTCTAAAAACTGCACCCTTCAAGGTGCTCAAAACCACATTCAAGAAGTTTAGGTGCTTCACAGGAATTTTTGGATTGTTTAAAAAAAATGAACATTTAATTTTTTTTCACAAAAAATTTACTTCAGCTCCAATTTGTTTTATTTTACAAAGGGTAACAGGAGAAAATAGACCCCAAAAGTTGTTGTACAATTTGTCCTGAGTAACCCATATGTGGGGGTAAACCACTGTTTGGGCGCATGGCAGAGCTTGGAAGGGAAGGAGCGCCATTTGACTTTTCAATGCAAAATTGGCTGGAATTGAGATGGGACGCTGTTGTGAATTCCGTTCTTGGGCTCCCTCCGGTGGTTGTAAATGGCACTTTTGTGAATTCTGCCCTTGGGCTCCCTCTGTTGGTTTTGAGTGGAACTGCTGCTCCTTGGGTTTAGCTTTGCAGCTGCTTTCACTAATTGTCTCTCCTGGCTCTGCTATTTAACCTGGCTCTAGTCTTCAGCCTATGCCACTTGTCAATGTTCTCTGGCTGGATTCATATTTCTGCTTAGATTCTCCTGGTTTCCTGATCAGTTCTGCAAAGATAAGTTCTGGCTTTGCTCATTTCAGTCCACATGTTGTGGACTTATAGTTCTGTGCATTCTATTTTTGTCCAGCTTGTCATTATGGATTTTTTCTGTTAGCTGGAAGCTCTGGGAAGCAGATTTACCCTCCACACCTTTAGTCCGGTGTGGAGATTTTGTAAACTCTGTGTGGATTGTTTTGTAGTTTTTATACTGACCGCACAGTATCCTTTCCTGTCCTATCTATCAAGCTAGACTGGCCTCCTATGCTAAAATCTGATTTCATCTCTGCGTATGTTATTTTCCCCTCCTCTCACCGTCAATATTTGTGGGGGGCTATCTTTCCTTTGGGGATTTTCTCTGAGGCAAGATAGGTTTCCTGTTTCCATCTTTAGGGGAAGTTAGATCTTAGGCTGTGCCGAGGGGTCTATGGAGCATCAGGTACCCCCCACGGCTATTTTTAGTTGCGCTGCTAGGTTCAGGGTTTGCGGTCAGTACAGATACCACCTCCTTCAGAGCTTGTCTCATGTTGTTCCTAAACCACCAGATCATAACAGGACGCCATGTTGCTTTTAGAGAGCCACTAATGTGCCTAAACATTGAAACCCCCCACAAGTGACACCATTTTGGAAAGTAGTCCCCCTAAGCAGGCCCGGGCCCCTGGCCACCCACCAAGCGGGGGCCTCCCACCAATATAGGGATAAATATCTCAAAACATGTAAAATACATGTCTCTTTGCTGTGAACCGTTTCTAATGATAAGGAACATTTAACAAAAGAGAAACTATTGAAAGTGTAGGGACCTGGCTACAGTCCTACATCTCAGTGGCTAGCGCAGAGCGGCAGAGTCATGGCATCTGACCTGTGTCAGCATCCACTGATCTGGCTAGCCTAGCCAGCCTTCCTTAGTACCCTCCCTGTACATAATGCTTAGCTTATGGCATACAGCAGCCTTCTCTGATCCCAACAGAAGTTTCTAGGCGCTACCTAATCAGCTATATGATCGCTCCCTCGGATTAGATCGGATGAGAGTTTGTTCAGCTACTTTGGCTACAGTCCTACATCTCAGTGGCTAGCGCAGAGCGGCAGAGTCATGGCATCTGACCTGTGTCAGCATCCACTGACCTGGCTAGCCTAGCCAGCCTTCCTTAGTACCCTCCCTGTACATAATGCTTAGCTTATGGCATACAGCAGCCTTCTCTGATCCCAACAGAAGCTTCTAGGCGCTACCTAATCAGCTATATGATCGCTCCCTCGGATTAGATCGGATGAGAGTTTGTTCAGCTACTTTCGAGGAAGGAGGAGGAGCCACAATGTCGGCGCGAGAAGAGGATTCTCCACCACAGAGCACGGCAGGACTTCACTCTGGATCTTCAGTCACTGAAGATCCAGAGGTGAAGTGGTTCAGTCTTCACAGTGTCGCGTGGATGAGTATGATCTCTGTCTGTCTGTCTGTGTGTCTGTCTGTGTGTGTCTGTGTGTGTCTATGTGTGTCTGTCTGTCTGTTTATCCTTCTTTTAGCTCCTGTCCTACACAGTACCATACTGTATACAGGTCCACACTATATCCTGCATTACAGTGTGTCTGTGTATACTGTAAGTATATAGTGTGGACCTGTTTACAGTATAGTGCTGTGTATACACTTTATACAGCCCCTCAGCCTCTAAACTATATACAGCCAGCACAGCAACAGCCTCTGATATATACAGGTAAACAGCCTCTGACATATACAGCACGGCAGCAGCCCCTCATATATATACAGCCCAGCAGCAGCTTCTAATATATATAGCCCAGCAGCAGCCCCTCATATATATATACAGCCCAGCAGAAGCCTCTCATACATATACAGCCCAGCAGAAGCCTCTCATACATACTGTATACAGCCCAGCAGCAGTCTTTGATATAGACAGCCCAAATTTCTACAATATACATACATTCAAACTGCAGTGGTGAGCGTTCCTTCTCAAAACTCAAGTTAGTTGAAAACCGATCTAGGACACCCATGAAGCAGGAACGACTTGTAAATTTGGCTATCATGAGCATCGAGTCAGATATACTTCGTGAATTGGACTTTAGTGACATCATTAGTGATTTTGCAGCACGAAAATCAAGGAAAATGCCTGGATTATAAAAATGAATGATTTTACCTGAATTACTCTGCGTAAATGATATTTGCAAATAAACATGCTTTCGTTTCATTTTGTGTTTTTGCATTACATATTGCAACACCTTGAAAAATGGGCCTCCCTGCAAAATGGGCCCCGGGCCACCCACTTCTTAAATCCGGCCCTGCCCCTAAGGAACTTATCTAGATGTGTGGTGAGCACTTTGACCCACCAAGTGCTTCACAGAAGTTTATAATGTAGAGCCGTAAAAATAAAAAATAATATTTTTTCACAAAAATGAACTTTTCGCCCCAATTTTTTATTTTCCCAAGGTTACCAAAAAAAATTGTACCACAAACGTTGTTGTGCAATTTGTCCTGAGTACGCTGATACCCCATATGTGGGAGTAAACCACTGTTTGGGTGCATGGCAGAGCTTAAAAGGGAAGAAGCGCCGTTTGACATTTCAATGCAAAATTGGCTGGAATTGAGATGGGACGCCATGTTGCGTTGGGTAGCACCTGATGTGCCTAAACATTGCCTAAACATTGAAACCCCCCACAAGTGACACCATTTTGGAAAGTAGACCCCCTAAGGAACTTATCTAGATGTGTGGTGAGCACTTTGACCCACCAAGTGCTTTACAGAAGTTTATAATGTAGAGCCGTAAAAATAAAATATAATATTTTTTCACAAAAATGAATTTTCCGCCCCAATTTTTTATTTTCCCAAGGGTGCGAGAAGAAATTGTACCCCAAAAGTTGTTGTGCAATTTGTCCTGAGTACGCTGATACCCGATATGTGGGGGTAAACCACTGCTTGGGTGCATGGCAGAGCTCGGAAGGGAAGGATCGCCGTTTGACTTTTCAATGCAAACTTGGCTGGAATTAAGATGGGACGCCATGCTGCATTTGGAGAGCCCCTGATGTGCCTAAACATTGAAACCCCCAACAAGTGACACCATTTGGAAAGTAATGAAATTTAGATTCACCGCACTCTCTAAGGATAATGATGAAAAAGGTTGTGCCAATTTATTAAAGTATAATGGGAGCGTAACAGAATATTGCAGTATATTGTCAGGTCTGACACACGCTGCTACTGAGCACAGCGCGGGAGCGCCGCTCTTAATGCCGATATTACAGGTCCACAATATCCGAAGGGAGCCTCATTTAGAGTACTGAGTGCAGTATCCAAGCGAATACGTGACAAAGGCTCTGGTGGAGCCGAAACGTTGTTAATCGCATATACTGCAATATTCTGTTACGCTCCCATTATACTTTAATAAATTGGCACAACCTTTTTCATCATTATCCTTAGAGAGTGCGGTGAATCTAAATTTCATTATATAGGGGCCTTTGGTCCATTACACCGGCACCCCGCTTCATCCAGGCTGAGTGCACGCCAAAACCCTCCTTCTACCATTTGGAAAGTAGACCCCCTAAGGATCTTATCTAGATGTGTTGTGAGAGCTTTGAACTAGAGTTGAGCGACTTTTAATTTTTTAGGATCGAGTAGGGTTTTGCGAAACCTGACTTTCTCAAAAGTCGGGTCAGGTGAAATCGGCCGATTATTGCGAAAAGTCGGGGACCGACCGAAACACGAAACCCAATGCAAGTCGATGGGGAATCAAAGTCGGCAGTGAGTGGAGGACAGGGAAACACCTACAGTGCCCATTTTAATGCCAAAAACATCAATTCTTATTTAATAAGCTTGTCAATCTTAATTTATTTCATAATAATAGTTAGGCATTGAAAACAGGGGGTCATTTGGCTAAAGTTGTGGGGGGGTAGGGCTGGCTCAAGATTTTCGTGGGCCCAGGAAACACGGAATATGTCACGGCGGTGGAGCAGGGAGAGGTAAGTATTTCAACTTTGCAAGTGCTGTGATCCTGAGCAAGCAAGGGGGGCCCACTAGTTGGCACTGGCACAGGGCCCCTCATTGTACGGCGGTGTGTTTGATGGCGGGGGGTGCCTCCCACTGCCAGAGACACTTTTGCGTACTATGAGGGGCCCTGTGCCAGTGCCAACGAGTATGCCCCCTCACCTGATGAAGGAACCTGAACTTTCATCTGCACCTTACTCTTTGTCCCCGTGTAAGGTGGTATAGTATGCGGGAAGGGGAACCTGACTTTCAGCAGGGTCAGATTGTGGCTGTGTAGAGTGTAAGGGGAATGTAGTGACCTGGGTCAATGTACCAGCAGACTCATCTAGCAGTGGCTAGGCAATGGGCAGGATGAGGAGGAAACACAGATATAGGCCCAAAATGAAAAAGTATGCTAAAAGCAGTTCAAAATTGGTAACAGGACTAAACAGGCGGCGTTGCTTTGTTCAGCGGAGGACAACTGTAATGAGAGGCTCACACAGACTTAGTAGGCCTAAAATAAAAAAGTAGGCTAAATGCAGTTCAAAATTGGTAAGAGGAGTACACAGGCAGCATAGCTTTGTTCAGCAGAGGAGGACAACTGTAATGAGACGCTCACACAGACTTAGTAGGCCTAAGATAAAAAAGTAGGCTAAATGCAGTTCAAAATTGGTAAGAGGAGTACACAGGTGGCATAGCTTTGTTCAGTGGAGGACAACTGTAATGAGAGGCTCACACAGTTACTAGGCCCAAATAAGTAAGTAGGCTAAATGCAGTTCAAAAATTGGTAACAGGAGTACAAAGGCGGCATAGCTTTGTTCAGCGGAGGACAACTGTAATGAGAGGCTGACACAGTTACTAGGCCCAAATAAGTAAGTAGGCTAAATGCAGTTCAAAATTGGTAAGAGGAGTACACAGGCGGCATTGCTTTGTGCAGTGGAGGACAACTGTAATAAGTGGCTCAGACAGACTTAGTAGGCCTAAAATAAAAAAGTAGGCTAAATGCAGTTCACAATTGGTAAGAGGAGTACACAGGCGGCATAGCTTTGTTCAGCGGAGGAGGACAACTGTTATGAGAGACTCAGACAGTTACTAGGCCCAAGTAAGTAAGTAGGCTAAATGCAGTTCAAAATTGGTAATAGGAGTACACAGGCGGCATTGCTTTGTTCAGTGGAGGACAACTGTAATAAGTGGCTGACACAATTAGTAGGCCAAAATAATAAAGTGGGCTAAATGTCAGCCAAAAATGTTCATAAATAAACTGGTGGCATAGTTAGGTACAGGGGTGGGCTCCTCTGCTGAGTAGCAGACAGTGGTAGTTGGCGCAAAGTATTAACTAGTCTAAGTGGAGGCCAGGGCCCCTGTATATATTTGCTATCATCTATCATTTCAACAAATTTATATTGGCAGTGCCATTGAAGGATTTAACAGTACAGACTACACAGTGGTGGAGCAGGGAGAGGTAAGTTTTGCAAGTGGTAGAGAACTGTTCGAGCTTGGGGGGGAACACTCTCTCGTGGGCGGCGGTACTGGCACATGGCCCCTCATATTACGACGGTGTGTCTGATGTTGGTTGTGCATCACCACCATCAGAGACACTTCATTGTACTATGAGGGACCCTGTGCCAGTGCCATCACCCAAGTGTGGGCACACCCACCTGTCCAGGCAAATGGCACTCGCACGGGTGCTTGCGCCAAGTGGTGACCACAGCCCTGTGGGGGGAGTTAGCCCATTTAGGGAGGTATAAAAATGGCCTATGGTGGACTGTTGTGAATTTTGCTCTTGGGCTCCCTCCGGTGGTTATGAGTGGTAGTGCTGCTGTCTTTGGATCGCAGCATTTATCAGATGTGTTCACTTTTTGCAATTTGGACTCAGCTATTTAGTCCTGCTTAATCCTTTAGTCAGTGCCAGTTGTCCATTGTTTTTGGAGGATTCACATTCCTTTCTGGTCTCTCCTGTTTGCTGTGCTTTTCAACAAAGATCTGGCTTTGTTTTTGCTGTCCACATGCTGTGGGCCTTATAGTTCAGTGCATTTTCCTGTTTTGTCTTGTCCAGCTTTGTCTGTGAAGGATTTTTTGCAGCCAAGCTGTGTCTCTGGAGATGCAGATATACCCTCCATGTCTTTAATCAGATGTGGTGATTTGTATTTTCTGTGGTGGATATTTTCTAGTGTTTTAATACTGACCGCATAGTACTCTGTCCTATTCTTTCTTTTTAGCTAGTATGGACTCCTATGCTAAATCCTGTTTTCATGTCTGCGTATGTTATTTCCCTCTCCTCTCACAGTCAATATTTGTGGGGGGCTGTCTATCCTTTGGGGATTTTCTCTGAGGCAAGATAGTTTTCGCGTTTATGTCTTTAGGGGAAGTTAGTTCTTAGGCTGTGTCGAGGGGTCTAGGGAGTGTTAGGTACCCCCCACGGCTACTTCTAGTTGCGCTGCTAAGTTCAGGGTTTGCGGTCAGTACAGGCACCACCTTCTCCAGAGTACGTCTCATGCTGCTCCTAGGCCACCAGATCATAACAGTGGACATTCAGCAGCTGCAAATGGAGGAATTGGAGCAGTCAGTAAGAGGAGGCCAAAAGCAAGACATTTTTCAGGCAAGCTACGTGTCAGCAGGGGAAGGTGGGGCAAAATAATTTGAAATCCATGATTGGTTCATTTTAATGAAGGTTAGATCATCAACATTTCGGTTAGCCAGACGTGTCCTTTTTTCGGTCAGTATTGAACCAGCGGCACTGAAGACTCTTTCTGATAGCACACTAGCAGCTAGGCAAGCGAGCTCCTGTAATGCATATTCTGCCAATTCAGGCCAGGTGTCTATTTTAGATGCCCAGTAATCAAAGAGGAATGACCTGTGAGGGAGACCATCGATAAGAGAGGAAAAATAGTTGGTAACCATACTGGACAAATGCTGTCTCCTGTCACTTTGAATTGATGCAGCAGTACCTGTAGTGTCTGCGGTTATTGCGAAATCACTCCACAACCTGGTCATAAAACCCCTCTGTCCAACGCCACTTTGGATTTGTGCACCTCTAACAGCTCTGCCTTGTTGCCCCCTACAGCTCGTGTGAGAACCATCACCGCCTCTGTGTACTGGGAATGCCTGAACCAAACGGTCTACAAGAGTTGCTTGTTTGGTAGCCAATATTTGCTCCAGGATCTCATGTGGCATGATATTTTGTCATTTTCCTTTATATCGTGGATCCAGGAGGCAGCCCAACCAGTAATCGTCATCGGTCATTATTTTGATAATGCGGGGGTCCCTTTTTAGGATACGCAAGGCATACTCTGCCATGTGGGCCAATGTTCCAGGTGTCAATTCACTGCTTTTGCTGGGTTGAGGAGCACTTTCTTGCAAATCAACTTCACTTGTGGCCCGCAAAAACCCTATACCTGACCTTGCAAAGCCACCAGTTTTATTGCCCCCTGAGAAGCATCCTCCTCCCATAAATATTCATCCCCATCATCCTCTTCCTCCTCCTCCTCCTCTTCGTATGCCACCTCGTCCAGGAGAGTTCCCTGACCAGACAATGGCTGACTGTCATCAAGGCTTCCCTCCTCCTCGGCTGCAGACGCCTGCTCCTTGATGTGCGTCAAACTTTGCATCACCAGACGCATTAGTGGGATGCTCATGCTTATGATGGCGTCGTCTGCACTTACCAACTGTGTGCATTCCTCAAAACACTGAAGGACTTGACAGAGGTCTTGTAGCTTCGACCACTGCACACCAGACAACTCCATGTCTGCCATCCAACTGCCTGCCCGTGTATGTGTATCCTCCCACAAATAAATGACAGCACGCCTCTGTTCGCACAGCCTCTGAAGCATGTGCAGTGTGGAATTCCACCTTGTTGCAACGTCGATTATTAGGCTGTGCTGGGGAAGATTCAGCGATCACTGATGGTTCTGCATACGGCTGGAGTGTACGGGCGACCGGCGGATGTTCGAGCAAAGTCTTCGCACCTTCAGGAGCAGGGCTGGTAACTCCGGATAATTTTTCAGGAAGCACTGCACCACCAGGTTTAAGGTGTGAGCCAGGCAAGGAATGTGTTTCAGTTCTGAAAGGGCTATGGCAGCCATAAAATTCCTTCCGTTATCACTGACTACCTTGCCTGCCTCAAGATGTACACTGCCCAGCTATGACTGAGTTTCTTGCTGCAAGTACTTGGCCAGTACTTCCGCGGTGTGTCTGTTGTCGCCCAAACACTTCATTTGTAGCACAGCCTGCTGACGCTTACCACTAGCTTTTCCATAATGGGACACCTCGTGTGCAACACTGGCAGCTGCGGATGGAGTGGTCATGCGACTGCGCTCTGTGGACGAGCTTTCACTTCTGGAGGAGGAGGAGGAGGGGTGGCGAACGCCTACCAGCCAACTGTTTCCTAGACCGTGGGCTAGGCAGAACTGTCCCACTATGGCTGTCCCCTGTGGACCCTGCATCCACCACATTAACCCAGTGTGCCGTGATGGACACGTAACGTCCCTGGCCATGCCTACTGGTCCATGCATCTGTTGTGAGGTGCACTTTTCTACTGTCTGATTGCCTTAGTGCATGGACAATGCGGTCTTTGACATGCTGGTTGAGGGCTGGGATAGCTTTTCTCGCAAAGAAGTGTCGACTGGGTAGGTCATAGCGTGGTACTGCGTAGGCCATCAGGGCTTTGAAAGCCTCGCTTTCAACCAAACGGTAGGGCATCATCTCTAACGAGATTAGTCTAGCAATGTGGGCGTTCAAACCCTGTGTACGCGGATGACAGGATGAGTACTTTCTTTTCCTAGCGAGAGTCTCTTGTAGGGTGAGCTGGACTGGAGAACTGCATATGGTGGAACTAGCGCTGAGGGTGGAGGACATAGCAGATTGAGAGAGGGTTGGTGATGGTATTCTTGATATTGGGCTACCTACAGTGTTTCCTACCAAGAACCTTGTGATTCCCTGACTGCTTTGGCCTTGCGACGATACCTCCACATTTGCTGCTGGTGGTATCCTAACCGGTGGGTTTACTGTGAGGGAAGCAATGTAGCGTTGCTGACTACCTTCATTCTGAGCAGGTGCACCAACGGTACTGGACGTTTGGTAGTTAGTCCAGGCTTGCAAGTGCATGCTGGTTAAATGTCTACGCATGCACGTTGTATTTAAACTTTGGAGATTCTTCCCTCTGCTAAAGGTCTTTGAGCACTTCTTACAGATAACTTTGCACTGATCATTCGGATCTTGGTTAAAAAATGCCCACACTGCACTCTTCCTACTATGGATTACCTTTTCAGGCATTGCATGCTGTGCTACTTTCACCGGATAGCCACGGTGTCCTAAAACTGTATTTGGATTTGACAAACATTTTTGGCCAGATACGGGCCTGCCAGATGAAAGCTGTTGCGATGTAGATGGCTGCTGCGGATCATCCTCCTCCGCTTCAGAGCTACTGGCAGCGGCACCCTCTTCCCCCAATGGCTGCCAATATGGGTCAACAACTTTGTCATCTATCACCTCCTCTTCAATGTCATGTGCACCTTCCTCTGTGTCACCGTGTAAGGTGCTTTAGCGTTCGTGACGGGGCACCATAGTCTCATCAGGGTCAGATTCTGGCTCAGTACACTGCAAGGGCAATGTAGTGATCTGAGTCAATGGAACAGCATAATAATCTAGCTGTGGCTGTGCATCTGTGCACTCCATGTCCGATTCATCTTGTAATGGGCTTTTATCAATTTCCCTCTCTAAGCCAGGCACGGTATGTGTAAAGAGCTCCATGGAGTAAAATGTAGTGTCCTGACCGGGAGCATCCACTGATGACTCGCTACTTTTAGATTTTGAACCTTCTGAAGAGGAGGCGAAAGAGCTAGAGGCTGAGTCAACAAGGAAAGCCAAAACTTTTCCTGCTGCTCTGCCATTAAAAAGCTGTTTTCCTATTCCCAGAAAAGGGAGCCTTCGAGGCCTTGTGTAGCCAGACGATGACACTGGCTGAACACCTCGAGCCTTTGGTGCTATTTTGCTTTTCCCACTACCACCAGATGCTCCACCACCACCAACACCACCATCAGTACCAGCTGGCAATGCCCGCCCACGGCCTCTTCCACCAGACTTCCTCATTTTTGGAAAAATCTAAGCAAAATAACAACCGTTACATGGTACTGTGAAACAAGGTAGAAGGTGTATATAATCTTGTGGAGAATTTTAATCTCCCTTTTTTTGGGGGGGTGAAACTGAAACAAAACTCAGGCGTAGTGTATTACACTACACAATGTAAGTGGCAGAACGTGGCTGGAAGATGTACGACAAACTAACAGAACTGTGACGTAGATCCACTTAGTGCAAGTTTAAATCTCCCTTTTATTTGGGGAGACTGCAACAAAAATCAGGCCCAGTGTATTACACTACACAATGTAAGTGGCAGAACGTGGCTGGAAGATGTACGACAAGCTAACAGAACTGTGACGTAGATCCACTTAGTGCCAATTTAAATTTCACTTTTATTTGGCGGAGACTGCAACAAAACTCAGGCCCAGTGTATTACACTACACAATGTAAGTGGCAGAACGTGGCTGGAAGATGTACGACAAATTAACAGAACTGTGACGTAGATCCACTTAGTGCCAATTTAAATCTCCCTTTTATTTGGGGGAGACTGCAACAAAAATCAGGCCTAGAGTATTACACTACACAATGTAAGTGGCAGAACGTGGCTGGAAGATACATAAAAAAAAGGGCTGTAGTACAATTTCAATCTCCCTACAGTAATCTCAGGACAAGTATGGCAGCAATAAAAAGGACTGCTGCACACAAAAGTGTGGACAAAGAAACAAGAGAACTGTGCAGAAAGGAGCAACAGGATTTTTGCTTTTAAAAAAGCAGTTGGTTTGCACAGCGGCCTACAAACGCAGCTATCACTCAACCCTACTGTCTGCTACTCAGGAGAGGAGCCCACCCTTGTACCTAGGTATGCCACCAGTTTATTTATGAACAATTTTTTGGCAGACATTTAGCCCACTTTATTATTTTGGCCTACTAACTGTGTCAGACACTCATTACAGGTGTCCTCCACTGAATAAAGCAATGCCGCCTGTTTAGTCCTGTTACCAATTTTGAACTGCATTTAGCCTACTTAATTTTTTGGGCCTATTAACTGTGTCAGCCTCTCATTACAGTTGTCCTTAGCTGAACAAAGCTATGTCGCCTGTGTACTCCTGTTACCAATTTTGAACTGCATTTAGCCTACTTTTTTATTTTAGGCCTACTAAGTCTGTCTGAGCCACTTATTACAGTTGTCCTCCACTGAACAAAGCAATGCCGCCTGTGTACTCCTGTTACCAATTTTGAACTGCATTTAGCTTACTTTTTTATTTTAGGCCTACTAAGTCAGTCTGCGCCTCTCATTACAGTTGCCCTCCTCCACTGAACAAAGCATTGCCGCTTGTGTACTCCTGTTACCAATTTTGAACTGCATTTAGCCTACTTACTTATTTGGGCCTAGTAACTGTGTCAGCCTCTCCTTACAGTTGTCCTCCACTGAACAAAGCAATGCACCCTGTGTACTCCAGTTACCAATTTTGAACTGCATTTAGCCTACTTTTTTATTTTAGGCCTACTAAGTCTGTCTGAGCCACTTATTACAGTTGTCCTCCACTGAACAAAGCAATGCCGCCTGTGTACTCCTGTTACCAATTTTTAACTGCATTTAGCCTACTTACTTATTTGGGCCTAGTAATTGTGTCAGCCTCTCATTACAGTTGTCCTCCGCTGAACAAAGCTATGCCGCCTGTGTACTCCTGTTACGATTTTGAACTGCATTTAGCATACTTTTTTTTATTTTAGGCCTGCTAAGTCTGTCTGAGCCACTTATTTCAGTTGTCCTCCACTGAACAAAGCAATGCCGCCTGTGTACTCCTGTTACCAATTTTGAACTGCATTTAGCTTACTTTTTTATTTTAGGCCTACTAAGTCTGTCTGCGCCAATCGTTACAGTTGTCCTCCTCCAGTGAACAAAGCAATGCCGCCTGTGTACTCCTGTTACCAATTTTGAACTGCATTTAGCCTACTTTTTTATTTTAGGCCTACTTAGTCTGTCTGCGCCAATCGTTACAGTTGTCCTCCTCCAGTGAACAAAGTAATGCCGCCTGTGTACTCCTGTTACCAATTTTGAACTGCATTTAGCCTACTTACTTATTTGGGCCTATATCTGTGTTTCCTCCTCATCCTGTCCATTGCCCAGCCACCGCTAGATGAGTCTGCTGGTACATTGACCCAGACCACTACATTCCCCTTACACTCTACACAGCCACAATCTGACCCTGCTGAAAGTCAGGTTCCCCTTCCCGCATACTATACCACCTTACACGGAGACAAAGAGGAAGGTGCAGATGAAAGTGCAGGTTCCTTCATCAGGTGGGGGGGGGGGGGCATACTCATTGGCACTGGCACAGGGCCCCTCATAGTATGCAAAAGTGTCTCTGGCAGTGGGAGGCGCCGCCCGCCGTCAAACACACCGCCGTACTGTGAGAGGCCCTGTGCCAGTGCCAACAAGTGGCCCCCCCCTGCTTGCTCAGGATCGCAGCACTTGCAAAGTTGAAATACTTACCTCTCCCTGCTCCACTGCTGTGACATATTCCGCGTTTCCTGGGCCCACGAAAATCTTGAGCCAGCCCTACACCCCCACAACTTTAGCCAATGACCCGCTGTTTTCAATGCCTAACTATTATTATAAAGTAAATTAAGATTGACAAGCTTCAGTAATACGAATTGATGTTTTTGGCATTAAAATGGGCACTATAGGTGTTTTCCTGTCCTCCACTCACTGCCGACTTTGATTCCCCATTGACTTGCATTGGGTTTCGTGTTTCAGTCGGCCCCCGACTTTTCAAAATAATCGGCCGATTTCACCCGACCTGACTTTTGACAAAGTCGGGTTTCGCGAAAACCAACTTGATCCTAAAAAAGTAAAAGTCGCTCAACTCTAATAGTGACTGATTAGTAGTCATGACCGAATTGGAAAACGATCGTTAAATATAAATTCAACACGAATATGGCACATTCGGATTCGTGATTGGAATCACAAGCAAAATTTTATAAAATCGGGAGAAATCAGTAACATTCGGTGATAAGTGCAGGAAAATATTGGCGTTGCCACAAAAGTATTTTCATCACTTTTGCTACGATAATCGTGGTGTATCAAGAGCATTTTGCATGTGTTTGATGAGGGGAGAGGGTTACAGAGCTCATAGGCGCTGCCTTCTTGTAAAGTTTTTTTTTTCCTAACTGTATGTGTGCACATTGCGGCTAGCCAATCAGGGTGCAGAAAACACCCACAATGTCCTGACACAACGGCTTGTGTCATTGGCTGCTGAAATCACATGTCCCTCTCCATGTAAAGATTTTAACTAGTTAGCTAGGTGGTTGTATATCAGTCAGATAGTGTAGCTAGCTAGTGTCCAGTGTGGCTGTTAAATGTACCTTCCAGCACAGGCACAGGTCCTACAACTGTGTTGTGCACTGTTTCTATTGTGCTCCATGCACGCATGTAGCATTCTAAATAATATTTTTTTCACTAGCTAAATGTGAAACAACCTGCTGTATCTCTCCTTGACATTTAGTGCTGTGGTAAAATGAAACTGTCTGTAGACCCAAGGCACATTAATAAAATATTGTAATTTTTAAGTTGCAAAAAGTTTGACAGGCCTCCGTATCAAACTTTGTAATTTTGTTGGGTTAAAATTAAGCTGTCTGCCAATCTCACGCACATAGCCAAAATTTTTTTTCTGTTGCTAAATGTCATATAGTAGGGGACCTGATTATAAAATAGTTTGTAGCATCTAGTGTGCTATAGAGGCCTGATTCAGAGGCCACCACAAAATTCTTCTGTTCCTAGTGTCATACAGCAGAGAATCTGACTTAAAGGAAATCTGTCACCCCAAAAATTGTGTATGAGCTAAGGCCACCGGCATCAGGGGCTTATCTACAGCATTCTGTAATGCTGTAGATAAGCCCCCAATGTTACTTGAAAGGTAAGAAAAACAAGTTAGATTATACTCACCCAGGGGCGGTCCTGCTGCGGTCCGGGTCCAGCACCTCCCATCTTCATACGATGACATCCTCTTCTTGTCTTCCTGCCGCGGCTCTGGCGCAGATGTACTTTGTCTGCCCTGTTGAGGGCAGAGCAAAGTACTGCAGTGCGCAGGCGCCAGGCCACTTTGACCTTTCCCAGCGCCTGCACACTGCAGTACTTTGCTCTGCCCTCAACAGGGCAGACAAAGTGCTCCTGCGCCAGAGCCGCGGCAGGAAGACAAGAAGAGGACATCATCGTATGAAGATAGGAGGCGCCAGACCCGGACCGCGACGCCCATAGGGCCCGGACCACAGCGGGACCACCCCTGGGTGAGTATAATATAACCTGATTTTCTTACCTTTCAGGTTACATCAGGACTTATCTACATCATTATAGAATGCTGGTGGCCTTATCTCATATACGATTTTTGGGGTGACAGATTCCCTTCAAACCCCTTTAAGACCGGAGGTATTTTCATTTTGGCGTTTTTGTTTTTCGCTCCCCTTCTTCACAGAGCCATAACTTTTATATTTTTCTGTTAATGTGGCCATGTGGGGGCTTGTTTTGCGGGACAAGTTGTACTTTTGAACGACACCATTGGTTTTAACATATTGTGTACTGGAAAATGGGAAAAAATTCCAAGTGCGGTGAAATTACAAAAAGTACAATCCCACAGTTGTTTTTTTTTTTTTTTAGCATGTTCATAAAATGCTACAACTGACCTGCCATTATGATTCTCCAGGACATTATGAGTTCATAGACACCAAACATATCTAGCTTCATTTTTATCTAAGTGGTGAAATAGAAATCCAAAATTTGTTAAACAAAAATTAAATTGCGCCATTTTCTGATACCCGTAGCATCTTCATTTTTCATGATCTCAGGTTTGGAGAGGGCTTATTTATTGCCTGCGGGAGCTGATGTTTTTAATGATACCATTTGGTTCAGATACAGTCTTTAGATCACCCTTTATTGCATTTTAATGCAATGTAACGGCGACCAAAAAAACATAATTCTGGCATTTTTACTTTTTTCTCGCTACTCCGTTTAGTGATCAGGTTAATCCTTTTTTTATTGATAGATCGGGCGATTCTGAACTCGGCAATACCAAAATATTCTTCTATTCCTATTGTCATACAGTAGGGGACCTGACTGTAACAAACATATACAACTCTGGCAAAAATTAAGAGATCACTGCAACATTTTCAGTTTCTCTGATTTTTCTCGTTATAGGTATATTTTTGAGTAAAATGTAAATTGTTCTTTAAGTCCATAAACTTCCGACAACATGTGTCCGAATTTCCAAGCAATAAATTTTGTATTTTTTTTCTGAAAAGGAGAAATGGTAAAAATGTAAAAAAACAGTGCTTAAAAACCTCAAATAATGCAAAGAAAACAAGTTCATAATCATTTAGAAACAACAATAGTAATGTTTTAACTCAGGAGGAGTTCAGAAATCCATATTTTGTGGAATAACCATGATTGCAATCACAGCTTTCATGCGTCTTGGCTGCTTTCCACAAGACTTTCACACTGCTTCTGGTGCAAAAATGTAAGCACTTCATCTTTGTTTGATGGCTTGTGACTATCCATCATTCTCTTGATTACATTCCAGAGGTTTTCAATGGGTTTCAGGTCTGGAGATTGGGCTGCCCATGATGGGGGTTTTGATGTGGTGGCCTCTTAATTTTTGCCAGAGCTGTATGGTTGCATACGGACGTGCGAGGATCCAGAGAGGCTGATCAGGTGACGGGTACTTCCGGCGCGGGTCTCTGACCGCACACGCTGGCACACTGGAGACCAATCATCCCATACACTTACAAGCAGGCATGACATTCCAAATGTTACACCCCTGTGAGAAAGCGTACTCGAAACCCGCATCGGGCGGACCCTGGGGATCACTAGTCTGCACTTGCACCTTTAATACGGGTAAGCTATGTCCTCAGAGGAATATGCATTGATGCAATATGCACTTTAGATATATCCATATGAGCTACCATTACAAATTACCTGTATTAGGATAAGTATACATAGAGAAGCTATGGATGTACGTGCGTTATACTGATAACTTTTTGTCTGCTGTGGTTATTTTCCCCTCTTTTGAGGTGATGTATGCTTATCTGCTGGATTTATAATATCCTTTATATACTTTCAATTATTCCTGTGTATAACAGTAGTCCCGTACTATGACAGCCCAAATACTGTAAGTGCTCACTAGGTGGCACGTGTTGTTTCCTTCTTGATGTACACCCTCACCGGGTCCCTCACTACAGTGAGGGCAGTAATGCCCTGATGGCGGTCCTGTCCACGCATAAAAGTATCAAATAAACACTCAGACACATCATGGAAAGTTTAAATAGTGTGAAGTTTATTATATGCTTTATATGTGCTGGTTACCTCTCATCACTCACAAAGAGCGTACAGCAACACTCAGGACAGGAAAACCCCCAGTGGTGGAAACCTGTAGGGAAACCATGGCTGCTGTACTGCCCTTCCTCCGGGCATACTAAGGGAGGTTACCACTATAAAGTACAAGTGTGATAAAATAACATAGTAACATAGTTATTAAGGTTGAAGGAAGACTTTAAGTCCATCTAGTTCAACCCATAGCCTAACCTAACATGCCCTAACATGTTGATCCAGAGGAAGGCAAAAAAAACCCAGAGGAAGGCAAAAAAACCCATGTGGCAAAGAGTAAGCTCCACATTGGGGAAAAAAATTCCTTCCTGACTCCACATACGGCAATCAGACTAGTTCCCTGGATCAACGCCATATAAAGGAATCTAATATATAATGTGAGTATATAGTGTGTCTATGTGTACAGTATATGAAATGTCTGTATGTTGTCTGTGTACAGTGAGATGTGTATTTTCAGTGTGTGACTATTAGGCATACTTCTCTACTTTCTCCAGTTTTTCATCCCTCATGTCTTCTAGCTGTTCTTCTTGTAGGACCGGCATCTATGTTCTCCTTCCAGCCATGTTCTTCTTCTTGTAGGTCCAGCAGCTCCGTTCCTCTTCCAGCCATGTTCTTCTTCTTGTAGGTCCAGCAGCTCTGTTCCTCTTCCAGCCATGTTCTTCTTCTTGTAGGACCGGCATCTATGTTCCCCTTCCAGCCATGTTCTTCTTCTTGTAGGACCGGCATCTATGGTCCCCTTCCAGCCATGTTCTTCTTCTTGTAGGACCGGCATCTATGTTCCCCTTCCAGCCATGTTCTTCTCCTTGTAGGTCCAGCAGCTCTGTTCCTCTTCCAGCCATGTTCTTCTTCTTGTAGGTCCAGCAGCTCTGTTCCTCTTCCAGCCATGTTCTTCTTCTTGGAGGTCTAACAGCTCTGTTTCCAGGCATTAGATATTCACATCTTCCTCCTTCTTGCATGGAACGATGTTACAGAGGGAGCAGGAAAGGGCTTTACTCCTCCTGAACCAACGGATTGCCCAGCTGTGATGGATATTCCTCTCTCTCTTCCATGCCCAGTGGTCAGGGTCTTGTGCCATGATCTAGAATTGAAAAATTGATTACAATCAGAGTTTAAAGCGAATATGTCACCACTAATCATAATGCAATTTGCATATATTTTAGACCTGATGATACTGGTGTGATTACTGAAAATCTATGGCAGAATGACTTTATAATCACTTATTTTCTTGATTGATATTAAAACAAGCATTTCTTGAGTCCAGCTATGGCTGCACTCATAGAACGCTCTGCCTAATATCAGGATCACAAGACCATTTTGATGTGGCTTTGCAAAGTAAGTACAAGTTCTCCATCAGGTCTAAGGGATTCATTTAAGTATACTGTTTATATTGTGATATATATTTACAGATCAGTTTATATTATCATTGTTTATATTGCTAACCAGATCACAGGTGGCCCGATCCACCCAAGCCCGAAATTCCATCCTGGTGAGCAGAACATTGCGGAATTGTAGTAGTCGGTCCTTCTTCATCCTCCACGTCCATCCAAGGGCCCAGCGGTAGATCTCCCGTTGATATGGCACGTCTTCTTCAAACTGGTTGGCTAAAAACCTGGAGGGAGAGAAATGAAAGCAGACAAATTATAATACACTTCAGAAGAAAATACAGACAAGCAACAACAAATGCAATTATCATGTATTTAGCCAAGTGGTAGAAAAGATATCTTGGTTTTACAATAAAATAAAGTTATTTATAGACATGAATGTGTAATAATAAAAGAGACTCACAGAGCTGGAAAGAAGAAGGTTCCATATTCTGAAGATCGCAGTCCTGCTCTCCTAAAGTAAGCGACGACCATGGCGAGGAGGTACTAGAGGGAAGAGTAGAGTTAGAGGGTATATAAAATACAGAACATATATAGCAGTATATTCCTATGTATGGTAATATCTGGCCACTATTACATAAGAATAAGCCCTTTATTTCCCTATGATGGATCTTCTCAGATCTGGAGGATTTCTTATCCTTCACTACAATAATACCTTGTCCGAAATCTTAAGACAGCTGTCCCTGGCTAGAAAACGTCTGATGTATTCTTCTTCTACAAAAATGAGAAAAATAGATTTATTTCGCTATGAACTTTGTAATGAAAACATTTTTATTGCTATTAATCTTAAATTATTGGGGTTGTGGAGTTCTTCATTAATGATGGATTATCCTCAGGACAGCTCATCAATATCAGATTGATGGAGATTTGGCACCCAACACCCACTGATCAGATACTGAAGAATTGTCCTAAAGATATGTCATCACTATTGAGGTGAAACCAAAGCCACGACACTGCTCACCACGTATCATACTAGGTATAATTATAAGAGGCTGAGGGAGATCACTTCTCTACATGTTTCTCTACCATAATACACCTGAAATAGATTAATGATAAAATACATGTCATATAATCTAATACTTTGTATCTGGAAACCTTGGAAGGTACAATGAGTCTTACCAAGGAGTGCGGTGAAAGCTGCCCGCTCTTCTGGCAGGGGGACGTCATCTTCTGTCTTCCTCCTCTTGGCCTCTTCCTGGGTGGCAGATCGTGAACTGTAATAGAAGAGGTAGTATTAGGCCTCCTGCACATGGTCGTAGTATGGCTACACATAATTCACTTACATCCTGATGGGTGTTCTCCTCACGGAGATCTGACATGAGTATTGAGCTGTAAATGGCATAAATATGTGTAGTGGTGATGTGTAATGGTCACTATGGACTTGCTGGTGTAAGTGTATAGATTGTGATGACTGCAGTGATGTAACCTCATCTACTTACCACTCCTCTTCATACTGGGCGATCAGTTCTCTCTTCCGCTTCCTCATGGCCATTTTTACTCTTCTTCTTGGAATCTAATATACAGAAAAATGAAAACTTGAATATGCAGCGCATGGCTCTTTCTATAGGATCTCTAGTAGAGTAATGCTATCAACCTAATGTGTAACCCAAAACGTAACTACCACGGCCTGCATTACATGTTTTGCAGTATTGCAGCTTTATTGACTTGATTGGTATTTAATAGTAATACCCAACATGACCCACTGACAGAAGTGGCGCTGTAGCTAGTAAACAATACAAACCCTATTTTCTACTTAAAGCACCACTCCAGCGTTTTGTTTGTACTGTTGAAGTGGTGCTTTAAATGTAAGCCGCCTGATCACTTTCTTATACCGACGGCGCTCCAGTCCCATGGCGCCATCTTGTGCCCATAACTTCTGACTGGCTGCCGGTCAGAAGTTAAATCACAAGAGCTCAATGCAAGTTTATGAGAAAAAGAACTAGGCTCTCATAGGGATGTATTGAAAAGTGACCTCTGCGCCACTCCATGAAGCACTGGAGCTAATGGCAGGTGACTTTTCACCATTGACTGATAGGAGCAACACTGGAAAAGGATTAAGGGGGTGGCAGATGAATATGAGACGGGGCCAGGAGAATTACATATAAAGCACCAGTCCCACGGTGCACTAAAGAAAACCACTGGAGTGGTGCTTAAAAAATATATATGTATATCTATTATATATATATATATATATATATATATATATATATATATATAGCTCTGGCAAAAATTAAGAGACCACCACATCAAAACTCTGTCATGGCCAGCCCAATCTCCAGGCCTGAACCCCATTGAAAACCTCTGGAATGTAATCAAGAGGACGATGGATAGTCACAAGCCATCAAACAAAGGACAACTGCTTACATTTTTGCCCCAGAAGCAGTGTGAAAGACTGGTGTAAAGAATGCCAAGATGTATAAAATCTGTGATTAAAAATCATGGTTATTCCACAAAATATTGATTTCTGAACTGTTCCTGAATTAAAACATTAGATTGTTGTTTCTAAATGATTATGAACTTGTTTTCTTTGCAATATATGAGGTCTGCAAGCGATGCATTTTAAAAAAAAACTTTGGACCATTTCTCCTTTTCAGAAAAAAAAAATTATTGCTTGGAAATTCGGAGACATGTTGTCAGAAGTTTGTAGACTATAAGAACAATTTACCGTACATTTTATTCAAAAATATACCTATAAAGAGAAAAATCAGACAAACTGAAAATTTTGCAGTGGTCTCTTGTTGGATCTGGGAATTGCTAGAAGAAATATGTAGCCCTGTGTTTTTCAGATTAATATTTATACACCATTATCCACATTTTAAATATTTATTCAAAATCACCATATTTTATCCCATTTATGCATAATCACCCCATTATCTATATTTGGGTTTTTATGGTGAAATCTTTTGCTTTCAGTATAGATCCCAACTGTCAGTATCCGGGATGACATAAATCAGCAGTTTATTCATGACACAATGATTCTCACCTCTGTAGGGCGGTCGGTGGCGGCTGTCTTCCAATCAGCAGGTAACGATCCGGGTATAAATCCAACAAGTATCACTTCCAGTAATCAGTAAGGAGCCGGTCTTTTCTCTATTAGAGCAATCGCAGACTGGCACCAACTGACCGTCTGTTTCTTTCTTTGAGTTCAAATCCTGCGATGTTATTGGTTGATGGCTGAGGCACATGATGCATGCGGCGCTAAATTTAAAGGGAAAGCGCATTCTATTAATGCTATAGGAGATGCAGTGTATTACTTTTATATCTATCTTTGTAGTTTTCCTATTTATTCCAATTAGTGTTATTTGGGGAAGTTGTCATGTTGTTCCATTTATTAACTGATGTCTGGAAAATGGCAGCAGTGAAAGCCCTATGTAATAATGATGATACTAAAGTTATGTGATGTGTAACATGTTCACTAGATCGGCCAATGTGTACGGAGAGAGTAAGAGAATAATTGTCATCTGCTTTCTTGCTCCCTGTAAAGTCATTATTTAACCCCCTTAATGACAAGGTCAAGTTTTATTTTTGCCTCTTTGTTTCTTCCAATTTTCCCAAACTCACAACTTTTTTATTTTTCTGTCCACATAGCCATATGAGGGCTTGTTTTTGGGGGGACAAATTGTACTTTTGAATGACGTCTTTCATTTCACCACATAGTGTACAGGAAAACATGCAAAAATTCCAAGCAAGGAGAAATTGTAAAAACAAAGAAGTAATTATGACATTGCCTTTAGTTTGTATTATACTGTATGAAGTATGGGGTGCATTATACCATACAGAGGACCATGGGGTGCATTACACTGTGTGGACTATGAGATGCATTATGCTGTATGGATTATGGGGTTCAGTATACTATACAGAGGACCATGGGGTGGATTATACTGTATGGTCTATGGGATGCATTATGTTGTATGGACTATAGGGTGCATATACTGTGTGGATGACTATGTGATGAATTATACTATCCAAAACACAATAAACTGCATTATTCTGTATGGATTATTGGGTGCATTATGTTGCAAGGATTATCTGGTGCATTATGCTGTATGGATTATGGGGAGCATTGTACTGTAAGGATGACTATGGGGTGCATTATACTATACAGAGGTCAATGGGGTTCATTATACTGTATGGATTATTGGGTGCATTATGTTGTATAGACTATAGGTGGCATTATACTTTATGGACTATAGGGTGCATTATACTATACAGAAGAGTATGGGTGCATTATACGGTATAAAGGACTATGGGGTGCATTATGCTGTATGGACCATGTATTGCATTATGTTGTATGGATTATGGAGTGCATTATATTGTATAGAGGACTATAGGGTGCATTATGCTGTATGGAGTATGGCGTGCATTACACTACACAGAGGATTATGGGGTGCATTATACTGTAGTTTTTAGATTACACAGCATTTGGACTAGTAGTTGGGTTGGGGCCTACTAACGGTGTCTGCCGCTCCAAGGTTTTCTCCTGGTCTCCTTTCCTCAGCTTCGATCTTCAGGCTTTCATTAAGTAGTTTTTAGATTACACTGCATTTGGCCTACTAGTTGGGTTGGGGCCTACTAATGGTGTCTGCCGCTCCTTGCTGTTCTCCTCCACTGAACAAAGCAGTGCCGCCTGTTTACTACTGTTACCAATTTTGAACTGCATTTAGCCTACTTACTGATTTGGGCCTACTCACTGTGTCAGCCTCTCATTACAGTTGTCCTCCACTGAACAAAGCAATGCCGCCTGGTTAGTCCTGTTACCAATTTTGAAATGCATTTAGCCCACTTTATTATTTGGGCCTATATCTGTGTTTCCTCCTCATCCTGCCCATTGCCCAAGCCAGTGCTAGATGACTCTGCTGGTACATTGACCCAGATCACTACATTCCTCTTGCACGCTACACAGCCAGAATCTGACCCTGCTGAAAGTCAAGTTCCCCTTCCCGCATACTATACCACCTTACACGGGGACAAAGAGGAAGGTGCAGATGAAAGTGCAGGTTCCTTCATCAGGTGTGGGGGGAATACTCGTTGGCGACGTCACTGGCACAGGGCCCCTCATAGTACGCAAAAGTGTCGCTGCCGGTGGGAGGCGCCCCTGCCGGTGGGAGGCGCCCCTGCCGTGCAAACACACCGCCGTACTTTGATGGGCCCTGTGCCAGTGCCAATGCAAACGAGTGGGCCCCCCTGCTTGCTCAGGATCACAGCACTTGCAAAGTTGAAATACCGACCTCTCCCTGCTCCACTGCCGTGACGTGGTCCACGTTTCCTGGGCCCACTAAATACTTGAACCAGCCATACCCCCCACAACTTTAGCCAAATGACCCCCAATTTCCAATGCCTAACTATTATTATAAGGTAAATTAAGATTGACAAGCTTCAGTAACAAGAATGGATGTTTTTGCAATTAAAATGGGCACTGTAGGTGTTTTCCTGTCCTGCACTCACTGCCGACTATGCTTCCCCATTGACTTGCATTGGGTTTCGTGTTTTGGTCGATCCCCGACTTTTCACGATAATCGGCCGATTTCACTCGACTCGACTTTTAAGATATTCGGGTTTCGCGAAACCCGGCTCGATCCTAAAATGTAAAAGTCGCTCAACCCTAGTTGTTGCCATTGACAAAGCACCACTGGCTAAGAATGTCATCAAAATGGTTTCTGAAGAGTTTCTCCTTAAAGTGAGTGCTTTACACCAGGAACGTATTTCATGTTTTGTTATGGACAATCTGCCTGCGGGACTGGTGTTGGGGCTTCCCTGGTTACAATTACATAATCCTGTTATAAACTGGGAATCCCGGGACATTGTTAAATGGGGTCCCAATTGTTCTAAGAGATGTCTTGCTTCTGTATCTGTGTCATCCGTCAGTCTGGAGGGTATTCCGGAGTACCTGAAGGACTTTGAGGATGTGTTCTCCGAAAAGGAGGATGAGGTTTTGCCACCACACCGCCCATTCGATTGTGCGGTTGATCTGGTTCCTGGTGCCAAATTGCCCAAAGCCCGTCTGTACAATCTCTCCGCCCTGAGCGGGCTGCCATGAAGGAGTATATCTCCAATTGTCTCTGCAAAGGGCACATTCGGCCATCTGTCTCTCCTGTGGCTGCGGGGTTCTTTTTCGTGAAGAAAAAGGATGGTGGTTTACGCCCATGCCTTGATTTTCGAGAACTTAATAAAATCACCATAAGAAATCCTTATCCTCTCCCACTGATCCCCGATTTGTATAACCAATTGTCGGGGGTCAGGTGGTTCTCTAAGTTGGACCTCAGGGGGCATACAATCTCATCCGTATGCGGGAGGGGGATGAGTGGAAAACTGCTTTTCTCACCTCTGAAGGTTTGTTTGAGAATTTGGTTATGCCCTTTGGTCTGACTAATGCACCAGCTGTATTTCAGAATTTCATGAATCATGTTTTCTCAGATTCTATTACGCGTTTCATGGTATTTTATTTGGATGACATTCTCATATATTCTTCCGACAAACAGAGTCACATGGACCACCTCTGTGCAGTTCTTCTGAGGCTTAGGAAGAACTCACTATTTGCTAAACCAGAGAAGTGTTCATTTTTTGCTCAGGAATTGTCCTTTCTAGGGGTCATTTTGTCCGCTAAGGGGTTTCGTATGGACCCTAGGAAGGTACAGGCTATTGTGGATTGGGTGCAACCCAGAAATCTCAAGTTTTCTGGGTTTCGCCAATTATTATGGAAAATTCATAAAGGGGTTTTCTCAGGTGGTCAAACCCCTCACAGATTTAACTCGTAAGGGGGCAGATGTCAAAAACTGGTCAACTCCAGCTTTTGGGGTGTTTTCTTCTTTGAAGAATTGTTTCATGACTGCTCCTGTACTGGTTCAACCTGATTTGTCTAAACCATTTATCGTAGAGGTGGATGCCTCGGAGGTGGGAGTGGGGGCTGTGTTATCCCAAGGGCCCACCACGTTGACTAACTTAAGACCTTGTGCTTTCTTTTCGAGAAAATTTTCCTCTGCTGAGAGGAATTATGATGTGGGTAATCGGGAGCTGTTGGCCATTAAATTAGCATTTGAAGAATGGAGGCATTTTTTGGAGGGGGCTGCCCATCATATTACTGTCATTACGGATCACAAGAATCTTTCTTACATCGAATCTGCCAAACGGTTGACCCGGAGACAAGCTAGGTGGTCACTTTTCTTCTTTCCCGATTTCAGTTTTCTATTACTTTCAGACCAGGGTCCAAGAATGTGAAGGCTGACGCTTTATCTCGTAGCCTGGACCCAGTTTCACCACCTGAACTTCCTTCCTCCATTCTTCAGTGCGGAGTGGTGGTGGCTGCGGTGTCCTCAGTATTGGAGCGAGAGATTCGTGAAGCCCAATCTCTTGCTCCCTCGTCCGTACCCAATGACAATCTCTTTGTACCTGTCCAGTATCGGTTAAGGGTGCTTCGGGAGTTCCATGACTCGGCTCTTAGTGGGCATCCTGGAATCTCGGCCACGTGTAAAGCCATCACTAGGCTGTTTTGGTGGCCTTCGTTGGCTTCTGACGTCATTGGGTTTGTGTCTTCCTGTGAAACTTGTGCTCGCGCTAAAACCTCCCGTAACCGGCCGGCGGGGAATTGGTACCACTGCCAATTCCAGCTAGACCGTGGACTCACCTGTCCATGGATTTTATCACTGATGTTCCCCACTCTCATGGCAAAACCGTTATCTGGGTAGTTGTTGATAGGTTCAGTAGGCGCATTTTGTACCTTTAGCGGGTCTCCCTAATGCTGAGACACTATCAAAACTATTCATGGAGCATGTGGTCTGATTGCATGGTGTGCCTGTCAGTTTGGTGTCTGATAGAGGAGTGCAATTTGTGGCAAAATTCTGGAGGGATTTTTGTAAAAGGCTGGGTATCAGTCTGTCCTTTTCTTCAGCCTACCATCCCGAGACCAACGGTCAGACTGAGAGGACCAATCAGTCTTTGGAGCAGATATTGCGGTCTTGCTATGTCCAGACAGGATGGTTGGTGCTCTGCGGTACCCATGGCAGAATTTGCTTTTAATAATTGTGTCAATCAGTCCACTGGTACGTCCCCGTTTTTCTGCAACTATGGGTTTCACCCTCACTTTGGTGAGTTTTCCCGGCTGGATTTGGGGTATCCAGGGGCTGATTCAGCCTTTCTGCAGTTAGGAGAGATCTGGAGGGAGGTTCAGAGAAACATAGGGGAGGCTCAGGGCAAGTATAATTTTTTTGCCGATAAATGACGTTCTGTGGGGCCGACTTACCAGCTGGGGGATAAAGTATGGTTATCCACTAAGAATATTAGATTGAGGATTCCCTCTGCTAAGCTGAAAGATGAAATTTTGGAGGTGGTTAATCCTGTGTCCTTCCGTCTTTGCTTGCCTCCGTCGTTGCGGATCCCCAATGTATTCCATAAGGCGCTTCTGAAGCCGTCAGTGCCTTCCTCAGGTAGGTCTCCCGCGCACCCTCCGCCTGTTGTGGTTGATGGCCAGACCGAGTATGAGGTGGAACGGGTGGTGGATTCTCGTATGCTCCGCCGTTCACTGCGGTACTTGATCCATTGGAGGGGTTACGGTCCTGAGGACTGGTCGTGGGTGCCGGCGCATTTGGTCCATGCAGATCGGCTGGTCTGGGCCTTTCATGCTCGTTATCCAGAGAAGCCTGGGGGTCCAGTGGCCCCCCATTGAAAGGGGGGTACTGTCATGATCCAGTTCTGAGATTATATTCAGCTCTCTTGTCTCTGGACTGGTCATGTGGGAGTTAATCCTCTCTGCCTCACTCTGAAGCTGGCTGAGCTATTTAAGTCCTCTGCAGCCTGTGGGCCAGTGTCAGCTATAGTTCATGTTACATGGTTTGAGCACCTGACCTGGATCCCTGTACTAGTGTTCCTCTTTGCCTCTGACTGCCTGCACCCGTTTATGACTTGGCCTGTACCCTGACTCCGTCTTTCGTCTCACGTTTTGGTTACCACGTTCCCGGTAGGCTCTGAGGTCTTGCTTGTCCCCGACTATTCTCTGCTCGCCCCTTCTGTACCGCGCTGCTATCTCCATGTATGACCTTGGCTTGTCTGATGTCTCTTTCATTAGCTGTGACACCTGTGTTGTTGTTCAGTGTTGCTGCGCTGTGTGTACAACCTCCTTTTAGGTTGCTCTATACTGCACTGCAGCAGCACATTACAGCTTTATTTTGAATGGAGCGAAAGGGGGGTGATTTGAACTTTTATATTTTTTTATTTTTTTAAAACTTATTTTTTTTTACTTTTAGCATGCTTCAGTAGTCTCCATGGGTGACTAGAAGCTACCATAACCATATCGGCACTGCTACATACAGGCGATGAACAGATCCCCTGTATGTAGCAGAATTACTCACTTGCTATGAGCGCCAACCACCGGGCGGCGCTCATAGCCATCCAGCAGGGACAACCATAGAGGTCTGCAGGAGACCTCTGGTTGTCATGCCAACCCATCAGTGACCCACAATCATGTGATGGGGTCAACAATGCGCTGATTTCCGGCGCGATTGCTGGAAGCGCTTGTTAAATGCTGCTGTCATTGTTTGACAGCGGCATTTAACTGGTTAATAGCCGTGGGTGGATCGAGATTCTACCCGCGGATGTTCCGGGCACATGTCAGCTGTTCAAAACAGCAGTTCAGCTGTTCAAAACAGCTGACATGTGACGGGAAAGATGTGGGCTCACTGCCGGAGTCCACATCAAAGGGAGGGTGTCCGATATCGGTGTACTGTTACGCCCGATGCCGAATAGGGGTTAATATAGTTTGTAGCATCTAGTGTGTTATAGAGGCCTGATGCAGAGGCCACCAAAAAATTCTTCTGTTCTTAGTGTCATACAGTAGGAGACCTGACTGTAAAATAGTTTTTAGCATTTAGTGTGTTATAGAAGCCTGATCCAGAGGTCTTCTGTTCTTAGTGTCATACAGTAGGAGACCTGACTATAAAATAGTTTGTAGCATCTAGTGTGTTATAGAGGCCTGATCCAGAGAGCACAAAAATTCTTCTGTTCCTAGTGTCATACAGTTTGGGAACTGACTTTAAAATAGTTTGCTATGCTTCTGTTCCTGTGTGATACATTATGGGACCTGACTTTAACATTTGTAGCATCTAGTGTGTTATAGAGGCCTGATCCAGAGGCCACCAAAATATTCTTCTATTCTTATTGTCATACAGTAGGGGACCTGACTGTAACAAACATATACAGCTCTGGCAAAAATTAAGAGATCACTGCAACATTTTCAGTTTCTCTGATTCTTATATTTATAGGTATATTTTTGAGTAAAATGTAAATTGTTCTTTAACCCCTTAATCCCATATGACGTACTATCCCATCAAGGTGCCCTGGGACTTAATTCCCAGTGACGGGATAGTACGTCATATGCGATCGGCCGCGCTCACGGGGGAAGCGCGGCCAATCGCGGCCGGGGGTCAGCTGCCTATCACAGCTGACATCCGGCACTATGTGCCAGGAGCGGTCACGGACCGCCCCCGGCACATTAACCCCCGGCTAAAAAATAATTTTTGTGAAAAAAATAATAATTTTTCATTTTCACGGCTCTGCGTTATAAACTGTAGTGAAACACTTGGGGGTTCAAAGTTCTCACAACACATCAAGATAAGTTCCTTGGGAGGTCTAGTTTCCAATATGGGGTCACTTGTGGGGTGTTTCTACTGTTTGGGTACATCAGGGGCTCTGCAAATGCAATGTGACGTCTGCAGACCAATCCATCTAAGTCTGCATTCCAAATGGCGCTCCTTCCCTTCTGAGCTCTGCCATGTGCCCAAACAGTGGTTCCCCCCACATATGGGGTATCAGCGTACTCAGCACAAAATTGGACAACAACTTTTGGGGTCCAATTTATCTTGTTACCCTTGTGAAAATACAAAACTGGGGGCTAAAAAATGAATTTTTATTTTCACGGCTCTGCTTTATAAACTGTAGTGAAACACTTGGGGGTTCAAAGCTCTCAAAACACATCTAGATAAGTTCCTTAGGGGGTCTACTTTCCAAAATGGTGTCACTTGTGGGGGGTTTTAATGTTTAGGCACATCAGGGGCTCTCCAAACGCGACATGGTGTACCATCTCAATTCCAGTCAATTTTGCATTGAAAAGTCAAACGGCGCTCCTTCCCTTCCGAGCTCTGCCATGCGCCCAAACAGTTGTTTACCCCCACATATCGGGTATCAGCGTACTCAGGACAAATTGTACAACAACTTTTGGGGTCCAATTTCTTCTCTTACCCTTGGGAAAATGAAAAATTGGGGGCGAAAAGATCATTTTTGTGAAAAAATATGATTTTTTATTTTTACGGCTCTGCATTATAAACTTCTGTGAAGCACTTGTTGGGTCAAAGTGCTCACCACACATCTAGATAAGTTCCTTAAGGGTGGTCTGAATGAGTTTTTAGCTCCTGATATTGTTTCCATATATCTGATTTGACCTACACAGTGTTCTGGCTTTGATACCTTAGGAATCGGATACTTCTTTCCAGATCAGGGACCTGCTTCTATCAAGAATCTTCCTTCTTTGTTTTATATATTGTATTTTATGTATCTGTCTATAAAGAATTTGTTCATATATGATATAATTGTTCCTCTCTGTCTTATATTCACAATTATTTTTATGTATCTTATATTGATATATATATATGTATATATATATATATATATATATATATATATCACCATTATACATGTTAATATATACCACTCTTTATGTTTATACTTTATAGGGCATTTTCACATTATTGCCACAGTAACCACTAGTGTGTAATAAATAGCATATTGGCACTTTATACATATATATATATATATATATATTATATTTTTTATATTGATAATTCTTATACAGTTGATACCAGTCTATTGACTTTCCGGAACAGTACACTTTATTATCATTAGTCCCCTATGGAGGTAACTAATAGTACCTTTCACTTTTAGAGGCATATAGCGTTTACTTATACTGACACATGACAACAGTGTTGTTTTTAATACATTTTTTATTATGTATATAGTGTTCCCTCTTGTATTGTATGTAATCTCGCACTGACACACTTGCTATGCACCCTTTCACTTTGTTCTATCACTCAGACACTCTGTGTGCAGGCGCTGCATATCCTTGAAGTATCCCAGCTGTATTTACCATCTTGCGGTGAGCGCTTGCGGATACTTCCGGTTTCGGGTTACTGTGGAGACGCGTCTGTAGTGTGGCTGACTCCGCCCCCTGCCCTGACGCGTCGGTTAGGGGATTGGACAGGCCTCATGTGACGCCGACCGGCAGTGACGTCCGAGCCGGCGTGTTGAAGCAAGCGCCATGACAAACCGCTGCCACCACTGATTACACCCACTATATAAACTGTACAACAGCCACTATGTGCTGTGACTATCCCCCTGGATGAAGCATCACGCGAAACGCGAGTCGGGGTCCTTCTACTGAGCTGCATGTTCAGGTAATATACCTACACTACCTCTTATGCCTTCTATATGCACTATATGCACCTTTTACTAGCGGTGCAATGTGTTCAATGTCCTGTTTAAAAGGATAGGGTTCCTTTTTTCTTATAGGCACTATGTCTATACACTGAATTATACGGAGTTAACCCTTCCCTCTATTAATAATAGTCTATTGAGACTCCATAGATCATTTACAGACATTTGGGACATTTTTACATATATTTGCCCTCCTTTTTCTTTATTGTTGTTAGCTGTTTTGTATATATTATATGCTTCTTTTTGCCATTAAGGCACATGACTTTTTAGCATTAATAGATATATACTGATGTAGCAATACATTATTATTCGTGGGCTTTGTATGATAAGACATTTATTAATATGTAGGTGCTTTATTGTTATCTTGCTATATACCCTATCTAATATATAATTGCCTAGAATACTACTTCCTGCAATTTGTGCCAACTTCCTGTCCGGAGCTAATGTCCGGAGCTAATGTCCGGAGATAAGTGACGTCAACAGTGTCCAGTGTCTGATTGGTTGCCGCCTGCTGCGAGCGACCAATCAGAAACGTGCCGTACTGTGACACACTCCGCCCGCCATTTTGGTGTGATTTTTGAATTTTTACCTCACAGCAAGTTTCTACTGCGTGGAGGCGGGCCCAGTGACGTTGCTCTTCAAGCTCCTGCCGAATTTCGTCAAAAAAATGATAATACCATTTACCAAAACTATATATATTTAGTTGTGAAGTGGTTCAGTGACATTTTCACACCAATTTTGAACTTTTGTTTGGTGTTTTCTCCATATACTGCCTATTATTTTTGTTCTTTCTTACTATTATTTATTAATTGTATTATTCTTACATTTGAATAAATAAAGTATATATGGATTCTAGACTCCCGATTCTTTAGAATCGGGCTGCCATCTAGTTATTATATAATTGTTTGGCAATTATCTTAGGCATTTCTGTGTGCATTACTTGATTCTGTGGTATATTCCTGTATGCAGACAGTATTATTCTGTCACATGTCTCACCACTGGCTACTATGAGACTTGTCAAGGTTTTATCTTTTTTGTGATTAATAAAATATTGGTACTTTTATTGGCATAAAGCTTCCGGTTGTTTTTTTCTGATAGATTATGCACTTATGGAAGTGCCGTTTTTCATTTAGGCCTAGTTTTGGATTAAAGTTCCTTAAGGGGTCTACTTTCCAAAATGGTGTCACTTGTGGGGGGTTTCACATCAGTGGTTCTCCAAACGCAACATGGCGTCCCATCTTAATTCCAGTCAATTTTGCATTGAAAAGTCAAATGGCGCTCCTTCCCTTCCGTGCTCTGCTATGCGCCCAAACAGTGGTTTACCCCCACATATGGGGTATCGGCGTACTCAGGACAAATTGCACAACAACTTTTGTGGTCTAATTTCTTCTCTTACCCTTGGGAAAATAAAAAATTGGGGGCGAAAGATCATTTTTGTGAAAAAATATGATTTTTTATTTTTACGGCTCTGCATTATAAACTTCTGTGAAGCACTTGTTGGGTCAAAGTGCTCACCACACATCTAGATAAGTTTCTTAGGGGGTCTACTTTCCAAAATGATGTCACTTGTGGGGGGTTTCAATGTTTAGGCACATCAGGGGCTCTCCAAACGCGACATGGCGTCCCATCTCAATTCCAGTCAATTTTGCATTGATAAGTCAAACGGCGCTCCTTCCCTTCCAAGCTCTGCCATGCACCCAAACAGTGGTTTACTCCCACATATGGGGTATCAGCGTACTCAGGACAAATTGTACAACAACGTTTGGGGTCCATTTTCTCCTGTTAGCCTTGGTAAAATAAAACAAATTGGAGCTGAAGTAAATTTTTTGTGAAAAAAAGTTAAATGTTCATTTTTATTTAAACATTCCAAAAATTCCTGTAAAACACCTGAAGGGTTAATACACTTCTTGAATGTGGTTTTGAGCACCTTGAGGGGTGCAGTTTTTAGAAAGGTGTCACACTTGGTTATTTTCTATCATATAGACCCCTCAAAATGACTTCAAATGTGATGTGGTCCCTAAAAAATATTGGTGTTGTAAAAATGAGAAATTGCTGGTCAACTTTTAACCCTTGTAACTCCCTAACAAAAAAAAAATTTGGTTCCAAAATTGTGCTGATGTAAAGTAAAATGTTACTTATAAATTATTTTTTGTGACATATCTCTGTGACTTAAGGGCATAAAAATTCAAAGTTGGAAAATTGCAAAATGTTCAAAATTTTTGCCAAATTTCCGTTTTTTCACAAATAAACGCATGTTATATCGAACAAATTTTACCACTATCATGAAGTACAATATATCACGAGAAAACAATGTCAGAATCGCCAAGATCCGTTGAAGTGTTCCAGAGTTATAACCTCATAAAGGAACAGTGGTCAGAATTGTAAAAATTGGCTCGGTCATTAATGTGCAAACCACCCTCGGGGCTTAAGGGGTTAAGTCCATAAACTTCCGACAACATGTGTCCGAATTTCCAAGTAATAAATTTTGTATTTTTTTTCTGAAAAGGAGAAATGGTCAAAATGTAAAAAAAAACCAGTGCTTAAATACCTCAAATAATGCAAAGAAAACAAGTTCATAATCATTTAGAAACAACAATACTAATGTTTAACTCAGGAGGAGTTCAGAAATCAATATTTTGTGGAATAACCATGATTGCAATCACAGCTTTCATGCATCTTGGCATTCTTTCCACGAGTCTTTCACACTGCTTCTGGTGCAAAAATGTAAGCACTTCATCTTTGTTTGATGGCTTGTGACTATCCATCATCCTCTTGATTACATTCCAGAGGTTTTCAATGGGTTTCAGGTCTGGAGATTGGGCTGCCCATGATGGGGGTTTTGATTTGGTGGCCTTTTAATTTTTGCCAGAGCTGTATGGTTGCATACGGACGTGCGAGGATCCAGAGAGGCTGATCAGGTGACGGGTACTTCCGGCGCGGGTCTCTGACCGCACACGCTGGCACACTGGAGACCAATCATCCCCATACACTTAAAAGCAGGCATGACATTCCAAATGTTATACCCCTGTGAGAAAGCGTACTCGAAACCCGCGTCGGGGCGGACCCTGGGGATCACTAGTCTGCACTTGCACCTTTAATACGGGTAAGCTATGTCCTCAGAGGAATATGCATTGATGCAATATGCACTTTAGATATATCCATATGAGCTACCATTACAAATTACCTCTATTAGGATAAGTATACATAGAGAAACTATGGATGTACTTGAGTTATACTGATAACTTTTTGTCTGCTGTGGTTATTTTCCCCTCTTTTGAGGTGATGTATGCTTATCTGCTGGATTTATAATATCCTTTATATACTTTCAATTATTCCTGTGTATAACAGTAGTCCCGTACTATGACAGCACAAGTACTGTAAGTGCTCACTAGGTGGCACGTGTTGTTTCCTTCTTGATGTACACCCTCACCGGGTCCCTCACTACAGTGAGGGCAGTAATGCCCTGATGGCGATCCTGTCCACGCATAAAAGTATCAAATAAACACTCAGACACATCATGGAGAGTTTAAATAGTGTGAAGTTTATTATATGCTTTATATGTGCTGGTTACCTCCCATCACTCACAAAGAGCGTACAGCAACACTCAGGACAGGAAAACCCCCAGTGGTGGAAACCTGTAGGGAAACCATGACTGCTGTACTGCCCTTCCTCCGGGCATACTAAGGGAGGTTACCACTATAAAGTACAAGTGTGAGAAAATAACATAGTAACATAGTTATTAAGGTTGAAGGAAGACTTTAAGTCCATCTAGTTCAACCCATAGCCTAACCTAACATGCCCTAACATGTTGATCCAGAGGAAGGCAAAAAAAACCCATGTGGCAAAGAGTAAGCTCCACATTGGGGAAAAAAATTCCTTCCTGACTCCACATACGGCAATCAGACTAGTTCCCTGGATCAACGCCCTATCAAGGAATCTAATATATATAATGTGAGTATATAGTGTGTCTATGTGTACAGTATATGAAATGTCTGTATGTTGTCTGTCTACAGTGAGATGTGAATTTTCAGTGTGTGACTATTAAGCATACTTCTCTACTTTCTCCAGTTTTTCATCCCTCATGTCTTCTAGCTGTTCTTCTTGTAGGACCGGCATCTTGTGCCATGATCTAGAATTGAAAAATTGATTACAATCAGAGTTTAAAGTGAATATGTCACCACTAATCATAATGCAATTTGCATATATTTTAGACCTGATGATACTGGTGTGATTACTGAAAATCTATGGCAGAATGACTTTATAATCACTTATTAAAGTTTTCTTGATTGATATTAAAACAAGCATTTCTTGAGTCCAGCTATGGCTGCACTCATAAAACGCTCTGCCTAATATCAGGATCACACGACCATTTTGATGTGGCTTTGCAAAGTAAGTGCAAGTTCTCCATCAGGTCTAAGGGATTCATTTAAGTATACTGTTTATATTGTGATATATATTTACAGATCAGTTTATATTATCATTGTTTATATTGCTAACCAGATCACAGGTGGCCCGATCCACCCAAGCCCGAAATTCCATCCTGGTGAGCAGAACATTGCGGAATTGTAGTAGTCGGTCCTTCTTCATCCTCCACGTCCATCCAAGGGCCCAGCGGTAGATCTCCCGTTGATATGGCACGTCTTCTTCAAACTGGTTGGCTAAAAAACTGGAGGGAGAGAAATGAAAACAAACAAATTATAATACACTTCAGAAGAAATTACAGACAAACAACAACAAATGCAATTATCATGTATTTAGCCAAGTGGTAGAAAAGATATCTTGGTTTTACAATAAAATAAAGTTATTTATAGACATGAATGTGTAATAATAAAAGAGACTCACAGAGCTGGAAAGAAGAAGGTTCCATATTCTGAAGATCGCAGTCCTGCTCTCCTAAAGTAAGCGACGACCATGGCGAGGAGGTACTAGAGGGAAGAGTAGAGTTAGAGGGTATATAAAATACAGAACATATATAGCAGTATATTCCTATGTATGGTAATATCTGGCCACTATTACATAAGAATAAGCCCTTTATTTCCCTATGATGGATCTTCTCAGATCTGGAGGATTTCTTATCCTTCACTACAATAATACCTTGTCCGAAATCTTAAGACAGCTGTCCCTGGCTAGAAAACGTCTGATGTATTCTTCTTCTACAAAAATGAGAAAAATAGATTTATTTCACTATGAACTTTGTAATGAAAACTTTTTTATTGCTATTAACCTTAAATTATTGGGGTTGTGGAGTTCTTCATTAATGATGGATTATCCTCTGGACAGCTCATCAATATCAGATTGATGGAGATTTGGCACCCAACACCCACTGATCAGATACTGAAGAATTGTCCTAAAGATATGTCATCACTATTGAGGTGATACCAAAGCCACGACACTGCTCACCACCTATCATACTAGGTATAATTATAAGAGGCTGAGGGAGATCACTTCTCTACATGTTTCTCTACCATAATACACCTGAAATAGATTAATGATAAAATACATGTCATATAATCTAATACTTTGTATCTGGAAACCTTGGAAGGTACAATGAGTCTTACCAAGGAGTGCGGTGAAAGCTGCCCGCTCTTCTGGCTGGGGGACGTCATCTTCTGTCTTCCTCCTCTTGGCCTCTTCCTGGGTGGCAGATCGTGAACTGTAATAGAAGAGGTAGTATTAGGCCTCCTGCACATGGTCGTAGTATGGCTACACATAATTCACTTACATCCTGATGGGTGTTCTGCCCACGGAGATCTGACATGAGTATTGAGCTGTAAATGGCATAAATATGTGTAGTGGTGATGTGTAATGGTCACTATGGACTTGCTGGTGTAAGTGTATAGATTGTGATGACTGCAGTGATGTAACCTCATCTACTTACCACTCCTCTTCATACTGGGCGATCAGTTCTCTCTTCCGCTTCCTCATGGCTATTTTTACTCTTCTTCTTGGAATCTAATATACAGAAAAATGAAAACTTGAATATGCAGAGCATGGCTCTTTCTATAGGATCTCTAGTAGAGTAATGCTATCAACCTAATGTGTAACCCAAAACGTAACTACCACGGCCTGCATTACATGTTTTGCAGTATTGCAGCTTTATTGACTTGATTGGTATTTAATAGTAATACCCAACATGACCCACTGACAGAAGTGGCGCTGTAGCTAGTAAACAATAAAAACACTATTTTCTACTTAAATCACCACTCCAGCGTTTTGTTTGTACTGTTGAAGTGGTGCTTTAAATGTAAGCCGCCTGATCACTTTCTTATACCGACGGCGCTCCAGTCCCATGACGCCATCTTGTGCCCATAACTTCTGACTGGCTGCAGGTCAGAAGTTAAATCACAACAGCTCAATGCAAGTTTATGAGAAAAAGAACTGGGCTCTCATAGGGATGTATTGTAAAGTGACCTCTGCGCCGCTCCATGAAACACTGGAGCTAATGTCAGGTGACTTTTCACCATTGACTGATAGGAGCAACACTGGAAAAGGATTAAGGGGGTGGTAGATGAATATGAGACGGGGCCAGGAGAATTACATATAAAGCACCAGTCCCACGGTGCACTAAAGAAAACCACTGGGGTGGTGCTTAAAAAAAAAAAAATATATATATATATATATATATATATATATACTAGATGGCAGCCCGATTCTAAAGAATCGGGAGTCTAGAATCCATATATACTTTATTTATTCAAATGTAAGAATAATACAATTAATAAATAATAGAAAGAACAAAAATAATAGGCAGTATATGGAGAAAACACCAAACAAAAGTTCAAAATTGGTGTGAAAATGTCACTGAACCACTTCACAACTAAATATATATAGTTTTGGTAAATGGTATTATCATTTTTTTGACGAAATTCGGCAGGAGCTTGAAGAGCAACGTCACTGGGCCCGCCTCCACGCAGTAGAAACTTGCTGTGAGGTAAAAGTTCAAAAATCACACCAAAATGGCGGTCGGAGTGTGTCACAGTACGGCACGTTTCTGATTGGTCGCTCGCAGCAGGCGGCAACCAATCAGACACTGGACACTGTTGACGTCACTTATCTCCGGACATTAGCTCCGGACATTAGCTCCGGACAAAGCCACGGAAGTTGGCACAAATTGCAGGAAGTAGTATTCTAGGCAATTATATATTAGATTATTA
Organism: Ranitomeya imitator; assembly: GCF_032444005.1. Lineage (NCBI taxonomy): Eukaryota > Metazoa > Chordata > Amphibia > Anura > Dendrobatidae > Ranitomeya > Ranitomeya imitator. The sequence continues at coordinate 54,395,668 of NC_091289.1, forward strand.
TTTTCTTTTTATTATTCTCCTTTTTATTATTTTCATTTTTCATTTTATTTTTTATTATTTTTTTTCAACATATATGTGATGTATATTTTGTATATGGGTATTTGTTCGATCCACCCACATATATATGTTTTGCACTGATGTCCTGTATTGTTTGTATTTGTATTATTATTTTCTATCTGTTATCATCGGTCTATATGCGGCGCTCTGGTCTGGCCAGTTGTCCTTTGATGTGCAGTCATTACATATCCTGTGGGGAATTGCTGATCGCAGCGTTATATATTTATTTTTGCGTCACTCTTTGGACGCTGGCTGGCCAGGAGCGCTCCATATGTCCGAGGGATGGTATTATGAGTATGTCTTGTTTTATTTAGTTGTACCCTTATGTTTGCCCTCAGTAATAATGGTGCCTATTTTTTGCTGTATGGGTGTCCGGTACTCGCTGGTGCGCAGTCGCTCATCTGTGGCCTATCCTTGCCGACGCCCGCTGTCAGGTGGTGCCGGATCACGTGGGGCCCGCGTGTTTCCGGTTCCGGATGGCAGCGGTGCTTCGGCTGGCGGCGCTAACAGGTGATGCGCCATGCGGCATCAGTGAGTATCGGCGCTACTATATTTAAGCTGCCATGAAACTTGCTGTGAGGTAAAAATTCAAAAATCACACCAAAATGGTGGGCGGAGTGTGTCACAGTGCGGCACGTTTCTGATTGGTCGCTCGCAGCAGGCGGCAACCAATCAGACACTGGACACTGTTGACGTCACTTATCTCCGGACATTAGCTCCGGACATTATCTCCGGACATTAGCTCCGGACATTAGCTCCGGACATTAGCTCCGGACAAAGCCACGGAAGTTGGCACAAATTGCAGGAAGTAGTATTCTAGGCAATTATATATTAGATCACCATATTTTATCCCATTTATGCATAATCACCCCATTATCTATATTTGGGTTTTTATGGTGAAATCTTTTGCTTTCAGTATAGATCCCAACTGTCAGTATCCGGGATGACATAAATCAGCAGTTTATTCATGACACAATGATTCTCACCTCTGTAGGGCGGTCGGGGACGGCTGTCTTCCAATCAGCAGGTAACGATCCGGGTATAAATCCAACAAGTATCACTTCCAGTAATCAGTAAGGAGCCGGTTTTTTCTCTATTAGAGCAATCGCAGACTGGCACCAACTGACGGTTTGATTCTTTCTTTGAGTTCAAATCCTGCGATGTTATTGGTTGATGGTTGAGGCACATGATGCATGCGCCGCTAAATTTAAAGGGAAAGCGCATTCTATTAATGCTATAAGGAGATGCAGGGTATTACTTTTATATCTATCTTTGTAGTTTTCCTATTTATTCCAATTAGTGTTATTTTGGGAAGTTCTCATGTTGTTCCATTTATTAACTGATGTCTGGAAAATGGCAGCAGTGAAAGCCCTATGTAATAATGATGATACTAAAGTCATGTGATGTGTAACATGTTCACTAGATCGTCCAATGTGTACGGAGAGAGTAAGAGAATAATTGTCATCTGCTTTCTTGCATTTGGTTGGCATTTCCTTTCCTGTATGGCAATAAAAGAACAAGAAGATAAAATATCAAGGCCATCATATGATACCAATAATAGCACACTGTTCTACAGCAAAATTGCTTCAGAGACAACAATAGGTGAACCTAATTAATTTTGTGCTGCTGAAAACGAATATGATGCTTAAATATACTGATTGACTCTAATTTTGAAGATCCAGAAGAGATTGTAATTACTTATGACATCTTTCATGCAGGCTTATTGAAAAATTGCATCTTTATTTTTTCGTCATCATTATTGCATTGTTAGTAGCTAGGTATTACATCATCTACTTAGTCTATTGAGCATTCAATATTCTATCATCTTGGGATGACCTATCAAAAAACGCCAACTCAGTACATCAGTCTTAATAAGTGCCGTTCAGGAAGAAGTTGCCCCAAATTCACTAATAGTCACAAGTCATTTAACCTCTTTCTGACCTTTCTGGGATAGTACGTCCGAGGTCAGATACGGTCCGGTGGTGAGCCCGCATCAAAGCCGGGACATGTCAGCTGTTTTGAACAACTGACATGTGCCCGCAATAGCGGCGGGTGAAATCGCGATTCACCTGCCGCTATTAACTAGTTAAATGCCACTGTCAAACGTTGACAACGGCATTTAACCGGCGCTTCCAGTCGGGCGGCCGGAAATGAGCGCATCGCTGACCCCCGTCACATGATGGGGGTCAGTGATGCTTCTGCATTGTAACCATAGAGGTCCTTGAGACCTCTATGGTTACTGATGCCGGCCTGCTGTGAGCGCCACCCTGTGGTCGGCGCTCAAAGCACACCTGCACTTCTGCTGCATAGCAGCGATCTGATGATCGCTGCTATGTAGCAGAGCCGATCGCGTTGTGCCAGCTTCTAGCCTCCTATGGAGGCTATTGAAGCATGGCAAAAGTAAAAAAAAAGTTAAAAAAAATGTGAAAAAAATAAAAAAATATAAAAGTTTAAATCATCCCCCTTTTGCCCCATTCAAAATAAATCAATAAAAAAATCAAACCTACACATATTTGGTATCGCCGCATTCTCAATCGCCCGACCTATCAATAAAAAAAGGATTAACCTGATCGCTAAACGGCGTAGTGAGAAAAAAATTAAAAATGACAGAATTATGTTTTTTTGGTTGCCATGACATTGTATTAAAATGCAATAACGGGCGATCAAAAGAACGTATCTGCACCAACATGCTATAATTAGAAACACCAGCTCAGCACGCACAAAATAAGCCCTCACCCGACCCCAGATCATGAAAAATGGAGACGCTATGGGTATCGGAAAATGGCGCAATTTTTTTTAGCAAAGTTTGGAATTTTTTTTCACCACTTAGATAAAAGAGAACCCAGCCATGTTTGGTGTCTGTGAACTCGTACTGACCTGTAGAATCATAATGGCAGGTCATTTTTAGCATTTAGTAAACCTAGCAAAAAAAGCCAATCAAAAAATAAGTGTTGGATTGCACTTTTGTTTGCAATTTCACCTCAATTGGAATTTTTTTTCCCGTTTTCTACTACACGACATGCTAAAACCAATGATGTCGTTCAAAAGTACAACTTGTTTCACAAAAAATAAGCCCTCAAATGACCATATTGACGGAAAAATAAAATAGTTATGGCTCTGGGAAGAAGGGGAGCAAAAAACGAACACGGAAAAACGGAAAATCTCAAGGTCATGAAGGGGTTAAAGAATTCGGTGAATCTTTTTAGTGGTGTATGCTCACTTGCTTCTCACCAAAAATGTTACTCCAGTCAGGGTCCAGAGTAACATTTCTGGCATAAAAACTGCCGGCACTATTGATGAATTTGATGTGCTGCTTGAAACTAATGTAAAAAACGCCAAAGGTTTCAAACTTTTTTTGCGCAATGTAGAAATTACAACTTTTCAAAGTGTTTTTCATCAATTTTCTGTTGAAAATTATTTGAGTCATCCCCATAATCTCAAAGATATATAGGATATAAGATTTGTCATAAAGAGGTATTCTGGGAATAGAAAAAGAAATCTTATAATGAGTACATTCCTGAGTAACTTTAATTAGTAAATCACATTCTTTTTGTCTATTGAAGAAATCACTGTTACTCTGATAGAAATTGCATAAGAATGTAAATAGAACAGCTACTTGTGAACATGCGCCAGTAGGAAGCTTCTCCCCACCTCCCATCATGCGTAAGAAGATGTGATCCCAGTGGATATTCTTATGTAATAGTAGAGATAGCAGAATTGATGAGGTAAAAAGAGGCTGTTTCTACTGCTGTGCACCATGTCTGCCTAAAAGCCAAGTGTCTTTCGTGACTTGGAGATACCTTGACATTTGTGGTACAGGTTATCTCTACGTGGCAGCATACACTCAGCATTAAAAAGGGGTTAAATTGTGAAGACAACTCCTGCCCATCTACTATATAATTGTCTAAGGTGTCTATTCCGTCTGTCCTTCTGTCTGTCACAGTTATTCATTCGCTGATTGGTCTCGCCAGCTGCCTGTCATGGCTGCCGCGACCAATCAGCGACGGGCACAGTCCGGAAGAAAATGGACGCTCCTTACTCCCCACAGTCAGTGCCTGGCGCCCGCATACTCCCCTCCGGTCACCGCTAACACAAGGTTAATGCCGGCGGTAACGGAGGAAGCCTACTTACTTATTTGGGCCTAGTAACTGTGTCAGCCTCTCCTTATAGTTGTCCTCCACTGAACAAAGCAATGCCACCTGTGTACTCCTATTACCAATTTTTAGCCTACTTACTTATTTGGGCCTATATCTGTGTTTCCTCCTTATCCTGCCCATTGTCCAGCCACTGCTAGATGAGTCTGCTGGTACATTGACCCAGACCACTACATTCCCCTTACACTATACACAGCCGCAATCTGACCCTGCTTAAAGTCAGGTTCCCCTTCCCGCATACTATACCACCTTTCACGTGGACAAAGAGGAAGGTGCAGATGAAAGTGCAGGTTCCTTCATCAGGTGGGGGGGCATACTCGTTGGCACTGGCACAGGGCCCCTCATAGTACCCAAAAGTGTCTCTGGCAGTGGGAGGCGCCGTCCTCCGTCAAACACACCGCCGTACTGTGAGGGGCCCTGTGCCAGTGCCAACTAGTGCCCCCCCCCCGCTTGCTCAGGGTCAAAGCACTTGCAAAGTTGAAATACTTACCTCTCCCTGCTCCACCACTGTGATGTATTCCGCGTTTCCTGGGCCCACGAAAATCTTGAGCCAGACCTTCCCTCTCCCACAACTTTAGCCAATGACCCCCTGTTTTCAATGCTTAACTATTATTATAAAGTAAATTAAGATTGACAAGCTTCAGTAATACGAATTGATGTTTTGGCATTAAAATGGGCACTGTAGGTGTTTTCCTGGCCTCCACTCAATGCCGACTTTGATTCCCCATTGACTTGCATTGGGTTTCGTGTTTCAGTCGGCCCCCGACTTTTCGAAATAATCGGCCGATTTCACCCGACCTGACTTTTGACAAAGTCGGGTTTCGCGGAACCCGACTTGATCCTAAAAAAAGTAAAAGTCGCTCAACTCTAATAGTGACTGATTAGTAGTCATGAGCGAATTTGCTTGGAAAACGATCGTTAAACATAAATTCAACACGAATATGGCACATTCGGATTCGTGATTGGAATCACAAGCAAAATTTTATAAAATCGGGAGGAATCTGTAACATTCGGTGATAAGTGCAGGAAAATATTGGCGTTGCCAAAGTAACATACATAGTAACATAGTTAGTAAGGCCGAAAAAAGACATTTGTCCATCCAGTTCAGCCTATATTCCATCATAATAAATCCCCAGATCTACGTCCTTCTACAGAACCTAATAATTGTATGATACAATATTGTTCTGCTCCAGGAAGACATCCAGGCCTCTCTTGAACCCCTCGACTCGATGAAAAGTATTTTCATCACTTTTGCTACGATAATGGTGGTGTATCAAGAGCATTTTGCATGTGTTTGATGAGGGGAGAGGGTTACAGAGCTCATAGGCGCTGCCTTCTCGTAAAGTTTTTTTTTCCCTAACTGTATGTGTGCACATTGCGGCTAGCCAATCAGGGCACAGAAAACACCCACAATGTCCTGACACAACGGCTTGTGTCATTGGCTGCTGAAATCACATGTCCCTCTCCATGTAAAGAGCGGACATCTTGTTTTAGCACCATTTTGACACTGTAACAGCTCAGAGAGGCTGCTCCTGATGCTGGCACTGTTAGCAGCAAGATTTTAAAGGGAACCTGTCACCCCGTTTTTTGAGATTGAGATATAAATACTGTTAAATAGGGCCTGCGCTGTGCGTTACTATAGTGTATGTAGTGTACCCTGATTCCCCATGTATGCCGAGAAATACATTACCAAAGTCGGCGTTTTCGCCTGTCAATCAGGCTGGTCTGGTCAGGTGGGCGTGTTCACAGCGTTCTTTTCTTCCCCAGGTTTCCGTTGGTGGCGTAGTGGTGTGCGCATGTCCAAGGTCCGGATTCCCTGTGCCCACGTGAAGACACAGCGCGCGATCTGCGCTGTCATTCCTTTCATCGGTGCGGGCGGCCATCTTCCTGGGGCCGCGCGTGCGCAGATGTAGTGCTCTGCTGCACGGGGCTTCAGGAAAATGGCCGCGGGATGCCGCGCGTGCGCAGAAGAGATCGCGGCGGCCATTTTCCCAAAGCCGAGTTTGCATCTCGGCTTTGGGAAAATGGCCGCCGCGATCTCTTCTGCGCACGCGCGGCATCCCGCGGCCATTTTCCTGAAGCCCCGTGCAGCAGAGCACTACATCTGCGCACGCGCGGCCCCAGGAAGATGCCCGCCCGCACCGATGAAAGGAATGACAGCGCAGATCGCGCGCTGTACCTTCACGTGGGCACAGGGAATCCGGACCTTGGACATGCGCACACCACTACGCCACCAACGGAAACCTGGGGAAGAAAAGAACGCTGTGAACACGCCCACCTGACCAGACCAGCCTGATTGACAGGCGAAAACGCCGACTTTGGTAATGTATTTCTCGGCATACATGGGGAATCAGGGTACACTACATACACCATAGTAACGCACAGCACAGGCCCTATTTAACAGTATTTATATCTCAATCTCAAAAAACGGGGTGACAGGTTCCCTTTAACTAGTTAGCTAGGTGGTTGTATATCAGTCAGATAGTGTAGCTAGCTAGCGTCCAGTGTGGCTGTTAAATATACCTTCCAGCACAGGCACAGGTCCTACAACTGTGTTGTGCACTGTTTCTATTGTGCTCCATGCACGAGTGTAGCATTCTAAATAATATTTTTTTTCACTAGCTAAATGTGAAACAACCTGCTGTATCTCTCCTTGACATTTAGTGCTGTGGTAAAATGAAACTGTCTGTAGACCCAAGGCACATTAATAAAATATTGTAATTTTTAAGTTGCAAAAAGTTTGACAGGCCTCCGTCAGGGGCACGGGAGACTGACTTTCTGCCAATGACTGAAAGGTCTTTCCTTATACATGCACACAGGGAGAGACCTGTCACTCAGGGGCAGCAGGTGGCGAGGGGTTGCCAGGGATCCTCCTCTCTGACTAGCTTCCTGCTTGTTTGTATCTGAAATGCAGCAATATTTCAGAGTTAAGCATGCATGGATGAAATCATACAGACAGTGCCTGATACATATTGCCTGATCTATGAGCAGCATGTATCAGCTGTCAGATTCATTTTTAAACTACAGCAACCAGAACTTACTCTGATCTCTGGAACACAGCCATCATCTCAGGCTCAGCTCCTAAGCTGACTTCATTCTTCACTTGATACCTTATGACAAAGGTTTACATAATAAGTGGTTAACCAGTTAATTCCTGGATTTCCTACATGAGAAAAGACATTTTACAATCTGAAAGACACAGTAGGTGAGGGAAGAAACTGGCAGTCTAGAGACATCAGGATTACTGCTGGTTGTAGGCTATGCTACAAAGATATATTTTTTTAGGCTTGGTTTTAAGATTTCAAAGGTGGGAGAGTCTGAAAGGTTGGGAGAGCGAGTTCCATAAGGATTATAATAAAAATGATTTTTATTTACAGTCATGAGAAAAAATAAGTACATTGCCCTTTAAATTGACTGTTTTTTTTACATATGAGGACATGTGGTTAAAGCGATAAGTATATATTGTATTTAATGGGAACCTGTCACACCCCCCAGGTGTTTGTAACTGAAAGAGCCACCTTGTGCAGCACTAATGCTGCATTCTAACAAGGTGGCTCTTTTAGTTCGGGTCCCTGGCACTGCTGCAATAATCACTTTTGAAATTTGTCCCTCATACCGTGAAATCGCCAGGGGGGCAGTTCTTTCCCCCCTAATCCAGACGCCTCACAGCCGTCACTCATGGCCTCTGCGCGCCAGGCGCCACCTCCTCTTCCTTCATTAGCGTCCCCGGCGCCTGTGCTGTTATTGTTTTTTGGGCATGCGCAGTTGCGCTGCCCTTCGAACTTACAGCGCAGGCGCCGGGGAAGCTAATGAAGGAAGAGGAGGCGGCGCCCGGCGCCATAAAGCCGAGTATGATGTGGTTGTAGGGGGTCGCTAGGGGGTGGTCATCCCCTTTAAATTAAATATAGGATGTAGTGGTCCTTGGTGGTAGAGTAGCTCTCAACACATGAAGAGAGAAATCAGGTGGTTGACAGTTCAGAAGATTTAGTCACAAGCAGGCAACAAGCTTGATGATTACAGAGTCTCACCTTAGGCAACTAACTTGGTGGTTGTAACAGTTTTATAAGAGGCTACAGGTTTAACTTGGTCAGTGGTAACAAATTGGTATAGACAAAAGTTATCACCTGCAACACTTTACTAATACTTGCAACATTTTGCTGACTTTTGCAACAGTATCTTTAGCAACACCTTCATCCTGTCTCAATCTCTATATCACTCTTTTACAAGTAACTCCTCTACCCTTTTGGTTGTCTTATCCCTCAGCTACGTGGGAGATGCAATACTATTCATCAAGAATAAGCCTCAGTGGTCCCCTCTGCTGTGGCAACCCTTTGCATCTTGTAATGCAAGTGGATTCATCTTTCATCACTTCAAACTTTAAGGCTATGTGCACACGTTGCAGATTTCCTGCGGATCCGCAGCATTTTTTACCGTGCAGAAACGCTGCAGATCTTCAAGTGATTTACAGTACAATGTAAATCAATGAAAAAAAAAATTGCTGTGCTAATGGTGCGGAAAATTCCGCGCCGTAACGCTGCGGATTAAAAGAAGTAGCATGTCACTTATTTTGTGCGGATCTGCAGCGTTTTTGTACCCATTCCATTATAGAAATCCGCAGGGGTAAAAAAAATGCAAGAAATCTGCACAAAATCCGCACAAAATCTGCACAAAATCCGCATAAAAAACGCATCTAATCCGCACCTGAGTTTTCTGCCAAGAGATGCAGAGTCCGCACAAAAAATTCCGAAGCTAATCTGTAACGTGTGCACATAGCCTCAAACTTCACCATCTTCAGCCCAGTCTGGCTTTTTCTACATGCTGATCAATGGGCCTCACTAAGCCTTGGGGTCATGCACATTAAGGGTATGTGCACACTTTGTCGATTTGCCTGTGGAATTTTCAGCGCAGATTCTGCATCTCTTGGCAGAAAACGCAGGTAAAAATCCGTGCAGGTTTGATGCGTTTTTTATGCGGATTTTCATGCGTCTTTTTCATGCGGATTTGTATGCCTTTTTGTAGGCTAAATAAAAATCTATTATTTAACAAAGAAAAAAGAGTTGTGATGTCATTTCCTTGTCCAGCCTCTTCTTTTACATACTCCATTGAAGAATAATGTTTACACACACAGATAGATAAATCTATAGATAGATATATCTATAGATAGATAATACCAAGCCCGATGTTTAGTAATAAACATAATAAAATGGTACATAAAGAGTTAAATAAAGACACACACACGCAAAATCTGCATTAGGCCGGGGTCACACTTGCGAGAAACTCGCACGAGCCTCTCGCACCTCAATACCCGGCACTGCCGCCGGCACACTGACCGAAGCGTTGAGCTGCATAGAAATACATGCAGCCACACACTCTGATCCCGAGTGACACACTGACATTAGACAATGGCTCCTGCAGTGTTATCACTGAGGGTTCACGCTCTCAATTTACAGCACTGCTGTGTGAGACTTCTCCAACATAGCGGTGCCGCAAGTGACAGTGACCTCTGATGGCGGAGTGATAGGCCGGCTTCACACTCAGCGTATGAAAATACGGTCCGTATATTACGGCCGTAATACGCTGAAAAGTCCCGAAAATAGTGGTCCGTAGCTCCGTAACACCGTAGGCAGGGTGTTTCAGCGTTTTTTGCGCATGGCATCCTCCGTATGTAATCCGTATGTCATCCGTACTGCGTGTTTTTATCGCAAGCTTGCAAAACCGACATACGGCTATACAAGGGATCCATGTGTAAAAAAAAAACCATATAAACTGTCTATATATACATCAGTAGACACATATATGTATATATATTAATATTTCATCCAGCGCGATATAGCAGAAAGCCGGTAATTCAATTACTGGCTTTTGCTTTCTCCTTCCTAAAACCCGACATGATATGAGACCTGGTTTACATACAGTAAACCATCTCGTATCACCATTTTTTTTGCATATTCCACACTTCCTAGAAAGCTCCCTGGCTCGAGATCATAAGAGGGCGCCCTCTGCTGGTTGTCCTCATATGAACTCGAGCCAGGGAGCTTTCTAGGAAAGTTCCCACGATCTAGGAACAGCCAGCAGAGGGCGCCTCACCGCAAATGCAGGTAAATATAGGTCAATGACCTACTTTACCTACATTCTCCGGGGTTTTGCAGACATGAGCAACGTTGCATTAGCAAAGCTCGTGTCTGCAAAATATTTTAACCCCTTCAGATGGATTTACATCGTTGGACTTTACAGATCTGCGGAAGGTAAGGATATTGTTGTTTTTTTTTTTTTTGGTTACAGAACGAGGGTCTTCAGTGATTGGATTGGGCGTTCAATAAAATATTAAAACAACCTTTGTTTTTATTTCATTAAAATAATTTTTAATAATGTGTTTGTGTATTTTTAACCCTTTACTAGTATTGGATTAATAATGGATAGGTGTCATAATTGACGCCTCTCCATTATTAATCTGGCTTAATGTCACCTTACAATAGCAAGGTGGCATTAACCCTTCATTACCCCATATCCCACTGCTACACGGTAATGGGAAGAGAGTGGCCAAGTGCCAGAATAGGCGCATCTTCCAGATGTGCCTTTTCTGGGGTGGCTGGGGGCAGGTGTTTTTAGCCAGGGGGGCCAATAACCATGGACCCTCTCCAGGCTATTAATATCTGCCCTCAGTCACTGGCTTTACTACTCTGGCGGAGAAAATTGTGCGGGAGCCCACGCCAATTTTTTCCGCCATTTAACCCCTTAATTTACTAGCTAGAACGGCCAAATTTTGCATATACACACTACTAACATTAGTAGTGTGGAATATGCAAAAAAAATGGTGATATGAGATGGTTTACTGTATGTAAACCAGGTCTCATATCATGTCGGGTTTTAGGAAGGAGAAAGCAAAAGCCGGTAAGTGAATTACCGGCTTTAAAGCTGTCTAGCGCTGGAAGAAATATTAATATATATATATATATGTGTCTCACTGACATATATATATATATATACAGTGGGGCAAAAAAGTATTTAGTCAGTCAGCAATAGTGCAAGTTCCACCACTTAAAAAGATGAGAGGCGTCTGTAAATTACATCATAGGTAGACCTCAACTATGGGAGACAAACTGAGAAAAAAAAATCCAGAAAATCACATTGTCTGTTTTTTTAACATTTTATTTGCATATTATGGTGGAAAATAAGTATTTGGTCAGAAACAAACAATCAAGATTTCTGGCTCTCATAGACCTGTAACTTCTTCTTTAAGAGTCTCCTCTTTCCTCCACTCATTACCTGTAGTAATGGCACCTGTTTAAACTTGTTATCAGTATAAAAAGACACCTGTGCACACCCTCAAACAGTCTGACTCCAAACTCCACTATGGTGAAGACCAAAGAGCTGTCAAAGGACACCAGAAACAAAATTGTAGCCTTGCACCAGGCTGGGAAGACTGAATCTGCAATAGCCAACCAGCTTGGAGTGAAGAAATCAACAGTGGGAGCAATAATTAGAAAATGGAAGACATACAAGACCACTGATAATCTCCCTCGATCTGGGGCTCCACGCAAAATCCCACCCCGTGGGGTCAGAATGATCACAAGAACGGTGAGCAAAAATCCCAGAACCACGCGGGGGGACCTAGTGAATGAACTGCAGAGAGCTGGGACCAATGTAACAAGGCCTACCATAAGTAACACACTACGCCACCATGGACTCAGATCCTGCAGTGCCAGACGTGTCCCACTGCTTAAGCCAGTACATGTCCGGGCCTGTCTGAAGTTTGCTAGAGAGCATTTGGATGATCCAGAGGAGTTTTGGGAGAATGTCCTATGGTCTGATGAAACCAAACTGGAACTGTTTGGTAGAAACACAACTTGTCGTGTTTGGAGGAAAAAGAATACTGAGTTGCATCCCTCAAACACCATAACTACTGTAAAGCATGGTGGTGGAAACATCATGCTTTGGGGCTGTTTCTCTGCAAAGGGGCCAGGACGACTGATCCGGGTACATGAAAGAATGAATGGGGCCATGTATCGTGAGATTTTGAGTGCAAACCTCCTTCCATCAGCAAGGGCATTGAAGATGAAACGTGGCTGGGTCTTTCAACATGACAATGATCCAAAGCACACCGCCAGGGCAATGAAGGAGTGGCTTCGTAAGAAGCATTTCAAGGTCCTGGAGTGGCCTAGCCAGTCTCCAGATCTCAACCCTATAGAAAACCTTTGGAGGGAGTTGAAAGTCCGTGTTGCCAAGCGAAAAGAAAAAAAACATCACTGCTCTAGAGGAGATCTGCATGGAGGAATGGGCCAACATACCAACAACAGTGTGTGGCAACCTTGTGAAGACTTACAGAAAACGTTTGATCTCTGTCATTGCCAACAAAGGATATATTACAAAGTATTGAGATGAAATTTTGTTTCTGACCAAATACTTATTTTCCACCATAATATGCAAATAAAATGTTAAAAAAACAGACAATGTGATTTTCTGGATTTTTTTTTCTCAGTTTGTCTCCCATAGTTGAGGTCTACCTATGATGTAAATTACAGACGCCTCTCATCTTTTTAAGTGGTGGAACTTGCACTATTGCTGACTGACTAAATACTTTTTTGCCCCACTGTATATACCTATTCTATGTGAACACATTTATTCTACCTATTCTACTGGAAGCTGTCAGTGTGATTTTACTGTACACCGCAATGAATTACCGGCTTTTCTCGCTAACACCGCTGCGTATTTCTCGCAAGTCACACTGCTGGTCTGTGTGTGATCCGTATTTTTGGGGCTTCCATAGACTTTCATTGACGTTTTATTTGCGCAATACGGTGACAAACGCAGCATGCTGCGTAGAAAGCCGTATAATACTGATCAGTTTAATATGGCAGATAGGAGCAGTGGCATAGAGAATAATTGTGCCGTATGTTTTGCGAGTTTTACGGACGTAGTTTCTGCGCTCTTACGTCCGTAAAACTCGCAAGTGTGAAGCCGGCCTCACAGTGTGGGAGGATACCTGCCGTCATTGATACCTACCGATGTGACAGCTCTCCATGGGAGATCGTCGTGGGACACTCATTATTAAATGGATTACATCGGAACAGGGAGTATACTGTTGGTTTATTTATTTTTTTTACAGGTGATCGAGGGCTTCGGGGACATGCTGTTTGGTGAGTATGTACTGTATGTGTATATATGTGTATGTGTTTTTTTTTTTTTACACTTGAACACTGTAACCAATGATGGGACTACTGCTGTCCCATCATTGGCTAGCTGTCACTGTATCAGGCATAGCCGGATGGGGCTAGTAGTCCCATCGGATGATGCCTTCCTACATACAGACCCGCACACACACAGACAAACACAACCCCCAGACCCTCAGGCACACACAGATACACACAAACACCCGCACACAGACATGCACATCTTAGCACACAGACAGTCTCCACCCACACACATAATCTCCCCCCACACTCTGCCTACACACTCTTCTTCCTCCCGATCTGCAGCGTTTCTCGCACCCAACTCTGCAGCAAAACTGCAGATCTTTTTAAACCTGTGGTTTTGCTGTAGAGTTGACTGAATCAATGGAAGTCAATGGGTGCAAAAACGCTGAAGATAAGCAAAAAGAATTGACATGCTGCGGAAAATAAAACGCTGCAAATCCGCGTGTTTTTTTCTGCAGGATGTGCACAATAATTGTCAATCTCCCATTGGCTAACATTGCTTGTGCAGTACACTGTGGATTTGATGCAATTCCGCGCATCCAAAAATGCTGCGGAAACGCATCAAAATCCGCAACGTGTGCACATAGCCTAATAGCAAGTTGTACTAACCACCGGTTGCTCACTAAACACAATGCAAGTGTTTATTAATGCAAAGAGGGGATGATAGCACCCTGTATAATATACTTGGGGTGAGGACCCTGAGGCCTACAGTAGTTAGCAAGATGCTGCTCACTAGTGATGAGCGAGTGTACTCATTTCAGGTTTTCCCGAGCATGCTCAGGTGGTCTCCGAGTATTTGTAACTGCTCGGAGATTTAGTTTTGTTGATGTAGCTGCATGATTTACAGCTGATAGCCAGCCTGAGTACATGTGGGGGTTGCCTGGTTGTTAGGGAATCCCCACATGTGTTCAAGCTGTCTAGTAGCCACAAATCATGCTGCTGAGGCGATGAAAACTTAATCTCCGAGCAGTTACAAATACTCAGAGACCACCCGAGCAACGAGTATACTCGCTCATCACTACTGCTCACCTTATGCAAGCGATATAATTGCATTCATCCCACACATGGCAAAAGGAGGGGGTTCGTGCTGCTGCCTGGTGCAGATTCCAAAATTGAGGGACTTGAAGGGACTGGAGGTGCTTCAGTAAAGCTTATAAAACATTGGTGTGGAAAAAAAAAAGTTTAACGTGAACATGTCAGCAGGTTTTTGCCATGCCACATGTGCTAAATAAAGTCCTTTTGTTTTGGTAATTATTAGTGATGAGCGAATATACTCGTTATTTGAGATTTCTCGAGGGTGTCCTCCGAGTATTTTTTAGTGCTCGGAGATTTAGTTTTTCTTGCCGCAGCTGAATGATTTACATCTGTTAGCCAGCATAAGTACATGTGGGGATTCCCGAGCGTGCTCGAGAAATCTTGAGTAACGAGTATATTCGCTCATCACTAGTAATTATTGGAGGTCTGTCTACTATCTATCTATCTATCTATCTATCTATCTATGTATAGATATATATTTTTTACACATTTAGCTATTTTTGCTAAGGAAAAGTGGGGTGATTTTATAACTTAAACTTTTATATTGTTTTGTTTTTTATTTTTTTATTTTTTTTTAAAGATTTTTGCATTTTTAATTACCGTAGCCCATTGAGCGTTACTATAGTATAGCAGTGTATTGTGAAATTGACAATCTCCCATAAAGCCTTTAGAAAAGATCTGGTGAGTTTATGATTTGGCAGATTTCCTGCACTATCTCTGCACCTATTAAGTAATTTAGGTTATTTAACAGTTTTTTCACTGTGTTTTGAGTGCATTTTTGATGCTGATCTTTTTTTTTTTTTTACTCCGCATAAATCCTCAACATGTCCATTTCTCTTGCAGATACGCTGAGTTTTATGTGCAGATATTTCCCATAAGCCACGTCACACATTCAGTATTTGCTCAGTATTTTACATTAGTATCTGTAAGCCAAAACCAGGAGTGGAGCAATCATTTATCATTTATCACCCACTGCTTGGTTTTGGCTTAGTGTAAGTTCACACTAGGCGTTTTTTCAATGTTTTTTTTTTTTTCTACAGCAAAACCTGATCTCTTGGCAGGAAAGAAGCTGCAGAAAAAAAACATGTTTTCCTTGTTATTTTCTAATGTTTTTCTTGGCGTTTTTGATGCATTTTTTTGTGGCGGTTTTGGCATGCTAGATTTGTCTCCTGTGCATGCTAATAAAATTTTGTATTAAAAAAAGTCCTATCGCAAAGAATGAGGTTTTGGCACAAAAGAACGCTCCAAAACCCAATACCTGCCTTTTTGGTGTGTTTTTTTCACCACTCATTGAAATCAGTGGGTGAAAAATGCTTAAAAACCGCTGAAAGAAGTGACATACTGTATGTCCAAAAAAACATGCAAAGCACAAAATACTGATGACAATAAAATCAATGTGTGCATGAGATTTCTGAAATCTCATAGGCTTTGCTGGTACTGTAGAACACAGCTGAAAAGTATCATAAAAAAAATCAGCAAAAACACCCGCTGTGATCTTAGCCTTACAAATACTGAGATAAAACACTCACCAAACACTCAACCTAAGCACGTAGCCTTAAGGTACCTTCACACTCAGCGACGCTGCAGCGATACCGACAATGATGTCGATCGCTGCAGTGTCGCTGTTTGGTCGCTGGAGAGCTGTCACACAGACAGCTCTCCAGCGACTAACGATGGCGGTAACCAGGGTAAACATCGGGTTACTAAGCGCAGGGCCGCGCTTAGTAACCCGATGTTTACCCTGGTTACCATCGTAAAAGTAAAAAAAACAAACACTACATACTTACCTTCCGCTGTCTGTCCCGGGCGCTCTGCTTTCCTGCACTGACTGTGAGCACAGCGTCCGGAAAGCAGAGCGGTGACGTCACCACTGTGCTTTCCGGCTGGCCGGCGCTCACAGCCAGTGCAGGAAAGCACAGCGCCGGGGACAGACAGCGGAATGTAAGTATGTAGTGTTTGTTTTTTTTAACTTTTACGCTGGTAACCAGGGTAAACATCGGGTTACTAAGCGCGGCCCTGCGCTTAGTAACCCGATGTTTACCCTGGTTACCAGTGAAGACATCGCTGAATCGGCGTCACACACGGCGATTCAATGATGTCTGCAGGGAGTCCAGCGACAAAACAAAGTGCTGGACTTTCTGCAGCGACCAACGACATCACAGCAGGATCCTGATCGCTGCTGCCTGTCAAACTGAACGATATCGCTAGCCAGCACGCTGCAACGTCACGGATCGCTAGCGATATCGTTCAGTGTGACGTACCGTTGCATTAGATGCAGTAAATCCACAGATAAAAAATGCATATGCATTTTTAGTGCATTTCCACGTCAGAAATGGATCAAGAACGCATGTAATCCGTACATGAATGCATCAATAAAGTACCCCAGATGCCACCATGGGACCCCATTTACCTGCATTACATTATGATACAGCAGTGACACAGAGATATTTTGGCAACCCAAATTGTGGCAAAAATTGCCGTGTAGCCTGATCCATAAACCCAAATTTTGAGCATCAGTAGATTTATAAATATGCAACATTTTAATCGATTTTCTTAATTAAATGTATAAAAACTAACATGTAGTGGGAGATAACTCCTACTTATTGTGGCTTGTCACATTCCACATACGACATAAATGCTATTATTAGTAAATGCTAGTCTGTATATGGGATTTTTATAAATCCCATTTCCCTCTACGACAAGTGTTTTCATTACAATTTTACTGCATGAAAAACCTTAGAAGTAAAATGCCACCGTGACCGTGAAATGATACAGAGATGAAACATGGGCACACAGATTGTTTCCAAGAAAGGCAGCTTCTGATCAATTAGTTCATTAAACTCGGTGCTAAATGAAATGAGATGTTCAGTTACAAATCAATTTCCCTGGGTGGAGAGGGTCAAGTACAGAAATTTCTACCCTTGTTACAAGGAAAGCCAATGGAGGCACATACCGATCACCGCTGAATAAGGTTATTAAAGGGGAGGTTAGACGGAAACACAGACAAAAAAGTTTTATAATTCAGTTTCTAAACTTTCACCTTCATTCCAAGTATTTTAATTAAATACTGCGTGTAACAATGGAGAGTTGGTAAATATACTATCTTCAGCAGAAAGTGAACAACAATGGCTTGTTCAGATGTTTGTGCCGTGCGTTTTTCAAGGGTAAAAAGAGATGCAGTTTACAGTGCCTGCAAAATGAATGAGATTTCTGAAATCTCATGTACACGCTGCTTACATTTTCATTGCAGATTTTACCCAAATTTTTTTCAAATTTGCAGCGTGTCAATTTTTCCCCCATTCAAACGGATGAAAGACAAGTAAGGCTACGTTCCCACATTGAGTAGTTTGGTGAGTTTTTTATGCTGCAGAATTTCTGCACCTATTATGTAAATTAGGTTACTTGCTTTTTTTTTTACATGCGTTTTTATTGCATTTTAGAAGTTACTTTTTTTGTGTCTTTTTCATGTCATTCTTTAAATAAAGCCTCTTTATTTTTGATACTTCTTGGCATTTGGCGTTGACAAAACTCTATTGATGCCGTCATGCGCATATTACATGCGGTTTTTTATGCGCTTTTTATCTGTGGATTTTCCGCATCTAATGCAAGGCTATGGGGAAAATCCTCACATAAAAGTCTGCGTAACCAAAAGGGAAATTGACAAGCTGTGAATTTGAAACACGCATCACAGGTCAGTTTACATTGAGTAAAAAAGGAGTGCAGTGGGCATGAGATTTCTAGAAATCCCATCCACTTTGCTGGAATTGTAAGACGCTGCGTTTTTGACACCGTGAAAATGCGCAAAGTCAAAAACTCACCAAAAGTTCATTATGGGAACGTAGCCTTAGGGCTACATTCATACGTTGCATTTTTGCCGCATTTATAAAACAATATGTAGTTTTTTTTCTGCGCCAGCAAATTGAATGAGATGTCTGAAATCTCAAGCACACATTGCTTATTTTTTCCTTGCAGATTAGAAGCAGTTTCATATCTCCAGCATGTCAATTCTTTCAACGTTCACACATTCAGAATGGGAAAAAAACACATAAAAATGCACGTATTTTATGCAGCATTTTGCATGCCAAGAGACATGTATTTGGTGCAGAAATGTCTGCAGTGTTTACTTAATGTGTGCATATAACCTAAGCCTGAGAAATCAAGTACAACGACAAGGACATTAGTGCCTGCTGCATATGTATGCACGGCTTATTCCCAGGCAGGGATCCTGCAGGATACATGAATAGTTTTAATTAAATGTCTTCTTGTATTCTTCTATGTTCTAATAAATGGGACTTTCACCAGACTGAGACTTTTCTGAGCTCCAAGGTCACAACTAATTAAGATTAAAGGGCTATTCTTAAATTTAAAGGGACACTGTCACCTGAATTTGGAGGGAACAATCTTCAGCCATGGAGGCGGGGTTTTGGGGGTTTTGATTCACCCTTTCCTTACCCGCTGGCTGCATGCTGGCGGCAATATTGGATTGAAGTTCATTCTCTGTCCTCCATAGTACACGCCTGCGCAAGGCAAGATTGCCTTGTGCAGGCATGTACTACGGAGGACAGAGAATGAACTTCAATCCAATATTGCAGCCAGCATGCAGCCAGCGGGTAAGGAAAGGGTGAATCAAAAACCCCAAACCCCTGCCTCCATGGCTGAAGATTGTTCCCTCCAAATTCAGGTAACAGTGTCCCTTTAATGTTGTCCCCTATTCATGTGATAGAAGTTAATTTCCCGATTGCTGCGGGTCTGACCACTGGAACCCCCACCAATTCCAATAACCAGTTCATGTGAATGGAGCAGTGGTCAAACAAAACCACTGCTATTCTTGTCAGTCTTATGGGAGTCCCGAAGACCCGTGAAGCACATCGTTCAGCTATCTCTGGAAGTTCCAGAAAGATTGAATGAAGTGCCCCATTCACATGGGACTTTTCAGCCCCCCTGTTGTCAGGAACAGTGGGGTTACTGTAATAACCAGAGGTCCGACTATGATCCCGTGAGTCACAATCTGAGACAGAGATAGAAATAACAACACTTCCCTTACTGGAATAAGAGTTGAAGTGAAATTCGATATTGTATGATACAGCCTGAGGTGCCCCTATTATTTATAATTATTCAGCCAGGGCTGAAATCAATGTGCCAATCCCAAAGTTCCCGCTTTAAGTGTATTACACTGAGGTTTTTAGAAGAAATTTACCTAAGAAAAGGTCAAACAAGGTACTAAGAAAACAGGTGTAAATCGGATGATTTGGTATTATGAGACCCCCTTGGATGGCACACTGAGTACAAATTGATCAAAACCCACAATAACAAGACATATAGATATAACAGAAGCTCTTAAATGCTTAATCTGGGGATTCCCAGGTATCTATTATTACAGCAAAGTTAACCTGAGGTGAGTCTCTACTCAGGCATATAATTTGCATGAGCTGCAGCCAGTCCCAAAATCTTCGGCGCCAAAACAGCTACAGCAAAACAAGGCTCTGCATCTTGTGGGCAAATGCTGAGCCCACACGCCGGGGACTTACAGTTCTGTAGACTCAACGGGGCTTGTCAGGATCCCTCTCAATACAGATTGTATAGGATACCGTCTCTCCTCCAGCAGTCACTCACAACTTCCCTGAAAGCAGCCCGCCTGGGTCTGCACAGGATCAATGTCTTCTGTTGCCTTTCAGCTCAGCACAGCAGGGATTCCACAGAGCTCCAAAGTCACACAGCTCTCATGGTTAACACCCTCACAAACACACTGGCAGCAAACAGTCCTTGCAGAGCCCAAACTCCTCACTTCTTATCAGCTGCCTCACAGTGCGTCTCACATGGCAGTCTCTCTGCTTCTAGCAGCATCCCCTCTCAGTGTCCTACACAGCAGACACTAGGCCCCACCCCCCCAGCACACACACTTTCCCGGGCTTTTGCTCTCAGCTCAGACATGTAACAGCAGTAAGGTCCTAATGCTCTCCTGATGTTATCACAGTTCACCCTCTTACATTACCACCGGTCGGACCCCTATCCATAGAGAAGATATCCCTTATCCCATGGACTTCCAAATTTGAAAACACCCCTTTAACTTTCTACGGCCCTGAACAATATGACTAGTTCTGACTGCTTCAGATCAGCTTTTTAGACTTTGCAATCTGGAAAACTAGAGTTTTGGGCCCTATAAACCTTAACTTTAAAAGATGCTCAGTGTGAACCATTGATTTGCCTACAAGCGTATGTTTTTTTAAATTTATGAAATTCAAGCATTGGAATAAAGTTTGTGTCTTTTATATACCGTAATTGTTTTTAAATAATATAAAATACCCTAAAAAATGTAGAAATACAAAATACGTGCAATCCCCATCCTTCCTTAGCATTCCGCTTAGAGATTCCATCTGCGCCTTGGTTGTAAGTCATCAGTGTGCCAGATATAACTTGACAAAGGTCTAGGATAGATCAAAACATTGTCAAATACATTTGGATGAAATAGAATATTATATGAATTTGCCTGATAACATTTCTTTTTCTGTTCATTCATATGTGGTGACTAATACGATGGAACTATTTTCAGCAGAATATATATTGTGACTCTTTTTATATCATGTGGACCAACTGGTGCGTATGTATCACGTACATGGGAAAAAATGGCATCAGAATGCACTATCAGAAGGAAGGATCAATAGAAACTAAAAATAACTTTCTATTACAGAAATGTTTTTTAAAGGAAATGTGCCGCCAGGTTCTTGCCACCTAATCTGAGAGCATCATCCTGTAGTGGCAGAGACCGTGATTTTAATGATTTTACACTTACTGAAGTGCTTGGTGTACGTTTGTGAAAAATTACTGTTTTATCAACAGGAGAATCTTGAATGTTCCCCTTCTATCGCCACATTAATGATTCAGAAACCTACTTAATTCAGTCTCAAATATGATGTGAACACAAAACTACTAGACAAATGTTCCCTGCACAGATGCATTTTCTCATTTTCTGTTTGGGTACAATATTTATTTTAGCTATAACATTACCTATCAATCTCAGCAGGGAGAAAGTAAAGGGATACGTCAAATCAAGTCTATTAATACATTTAAATGTACAGTGGGGAAAAAAGTATTTAGTCAGCCACCAATTGTGCAAGTTCTCCCACTTAAAAAGATGAGAGAGGCCTGTAATTGACATCATAGGTAGGCCACAACTATGAGAGTCAAAATGAGAAAATACATCCAGAAAATCGCCTTGTCTGATTTGGCAAGATTTATTTTTCAAATTATGGAGGAAAATAAGTATTTGGTAACTTAAAAACATGAAAGATTTCTGAGTCTCACAGACCTGTAACTTCTTCTTTAAGAGGCTCCTCTGTCCTCCACTTATTACCTGTTGTAATGGCACCTGTTTCAAACTGTTATCAGTATAAAAGACACCTGTGCACAACCTCAAACAGACACACTCCAAACTCAACTATGGTGGAGACCAAAGAGCTGTCGAAGGACACCAGAAACAAAATTGTAGCCCTGCGCCAGGCTAGGAAGACTGAATCTGCAATAGGATAGCAGCTTGGTGTGATGAAATCAACTGTGGGAGCAATAATCAGAAAATGGAAGACACACAAGACCAATGATAATCTCCCTCGATCTGGAGCTCCACGCAAGTTCTCACCCCATGGGGTTAAAATGATCACAAGAACGGTGAGCAAAAATCTCAGAAGTCAGAACCACATGGGGGAACCTAGTGAATGACCTGCATAGGACTAGGAAAACCGAAACAAAGGCTACCATCAGTAACAAACTATGCCGCCAGACGTATCACCCTGTATACCTACTGTGAAGCATGGGGGTGGCAACATCATGCTTTGGGTCTGTTTCTCTGCAAAGGGACAAGGAAGACTGGTCTGTGTACATGAAAGAATGAATGGGGCCATGTATCATGAGATTTTGAGTGCAATCCTCCTTCCATCCTTTCACTTGTTTCCGGGCTGCCTGGACTCCTTATGTACCTGTTGCCGGTACCCTGGACTGAGGCCTGTGACAATATCAGTAAACCAAGTAAAGACTGCAATGCCGTGTCCTTTACTCATTGACTGGCAAACACCATCATCTTCATACACCTTGGGAGCCCTGGGGACCCTTCTTCACCTGTGGGAAGCATCACCATCCTTGCTGCAACAACATCCCCCAGAGGACCCCTTTAAAGCAGCGTCGGTCCCTCTACTGACCGAACTCCACAGGTGGAGTCACGACAAACTTTATACAAAAACCACTTTAAAGACTGTTCCCCTTTTACAGTGAGTCCCAGGGCCATGGACCGGGTCGCAGCCACCATGACATCCCCATTAATAGCGACCAGACCCAGTGCTGAGTATCCCCATTGCCCAGGTGGGCGACTCATATATATATATATGTATATACAAAGTGCTTAGTACATCATAAAGCAGTGTCAATAGCAGCCTCTATGGGAACAGTACTCAAAAAAATAATTACCTAAAGTAACACTATGCATAAGGTACGTATGTTATGAGTCCTTACATCACAGAGGGCACAAAGTAGAAGTACAGCATGTTTAGCAGTATGATGCATAAAAGACCAAAATAAGAGTATATTTATGTATCCAAGACGGATCAGATAAAATACTGGTAGAGATGCAAAATAAAACAGTTCACATGTTACAGTATAAAAAGTAGAAAAGCATCCCCAGCTAATAATGAGACGATCCTATATCAGAGTTCATGAAGCGCACTGGTCCAGCATTCCAGATACATGCAAAGACCTGTACACAACCTAAAAGTAGCGTGGAGAGTGCCCCCAATTTGCGCTTCGCATTTGGCTTCCTCTGGGGGCAGTTGTGTAGAGAAAATGTGCATGGGTTGTATATATACCCCTGTTGGCTTACCTGTCTGTCAGTGGTATAACAGCACTTCCAGCTGATGAAAGGAGTTGTCAAGCCAACTTCTTGGCTTGATTGGAGCTGTCCAATCAAGCCAGCAGATAAGGGTGCAAATGTGGCAGTGTGGCCCACCACTACGAGACATTTCAGCGGCTGAGAGACAGTGAATGTTATAAAAGACTTTCATTTAATCCTACCACTGTCTTTTCAGGTACAACTATAGGACATAATGGAGGAGACATTTCAGAAAGGATTGATACCGAAGGACACCAGGAAGGCATTGTCCCAGAATATCCACTCCCTGTCTCTACCTCCTCCCAAAAGTGCACAAAAGCCTGACATCTCCACCTGGCTTCCCAATCGTTTCTGGCAATGGAGATGGTGAGTATGTGATGGCTTGCAATCAGGCGAGTCTTTTCTGGGTATGACAAGTATGCATTAGCGATTTATCTGTTTTTTTATGTCATTATTAGAGTTTGCTTTGACGCATAACTTTTTTTATATTTAGGGTATGTGCACACGTTGTGGATTTTGCTGCGGATCCGCAGCGGATTGGCCGCTGCGGATTCGCAGCAGTTTTCCCTGAGTTTACAGTACCATGTAAACCTATGGAAAACAAAATCCGCAGTGCACTTTCTGCGGAAAAAAGCGTGCGGAAATGTAGCGTTGTTTATTCCACAGCATGTCAATTCTTTGTGCAGATTCCGCAGCGGTTTACACCTGCTCCATAATAGGAATCTGCAGGTGTAAAACTGCAGGTGGAATCCACACAAAATCCACAAAAAATCGCGGTAAATCCGCTGTAATTCCACAGGTAATCCGCAGTGCGGTTTACCTGTGGATTTACGAAAGTAGTCCGGAAAAATCCGCACTACTTTCCGCAACGTGTGCACGTGGCCTTAAAGAGACCCTATACCTGCAGCTCTAGGGGACAGCCATGGGAAGGAGGTTTGCACTTTTCTATACCTGTAGCTCTAGGGGACAGCCATGGGGGCGGGGTTTGCACATTTTTATACCTGTCTATTCTTAGGGCTGCGGGAGAGACGTATCTTCTTTACCAATCTCGTCCCCCAGATCTCTAAGGTACTGATGTGGACTCGATATATTGATGACATCCTAGTCATCTAGCAAGGGACAGAGAAAGATCTCTTTACCTTTGACAAACAACTGAATGACAACAATAATAACATCAGATTGACATGTCATTACAGCTTGTCAAGTGTGGAGTTCCTGCATCTGCATATCTTTAAAGGGGAAGATGGCCTTTTACAGACAGACATCCATAGATAAGACATGGCAGTTAACGCTCTACTGCATGCTTCTTCTTCCCATCCACAACACCTGATATAGAACATCCCTATTAGCCATTTCCTGAGAGCCACACATGTATGTTCTGATGATGTCTCCTTTCTTAATGATAACTTCATGAATCAATTTGAAGAACGTGGGTATTCCAGATGGGAAAAAGACCGGAGAAGGCCGTATTGGTTTAAGAAAGAGGACCTATTATAGACTAGGAAACGTCCATCGTCAGATCAACAGTCTTTTATGAATGCCTTGGGGAAATACTGGCCCATTCTGAAACAAGACCCAGTTGTGTCCAAGTGAACCACACCATCTCCCTCTATTACTTACAGAAAGGCAATGAATCCCACAGATCTGCTGATCCATAGCTTTCACAAGGACCATGGACTGGAACAGACTTTTGGCTCAAAATGCCCTAGATGGGGCTTCTTCCCATGTAGGGATTGTGTGGCCTGTGCAAACTTGGAATGTTGCTCCTCTTTTCCATCAAGTGATGGACCCAAGGAATTCAAAATCACACAACATATCTCCTGTAACACGGAAGGAGTAATCTACCATGCTATGTGCCCCTGTGACCTTATCTACGTCATACTTACCTCCCATCAACTAAAAGTCTGTGTTAGGGAGCATGTGCGGGACATTAAAAATGCATTGATCGAGTGTTAATTGACAAACGGGATGGGAAATGGAGGAAGACTATAGCCCGGCTGGAGGCTAAATGGATTGTGAAAATTGACTGCATATGCCCTAAAAGCCTCTGTTCTGCCCATTTATGTGCAGCAAGTTAATAGTAACATAGTAACATAGTAACATAGTTAGTAAGGCCGAAAAAAGACATTTGTCCATCCAGTTCAGCCTATATTCCATCATAATAAATACCCAGATCTACGTCCTTCTACAGAACCTAATAATTGTATGATATAGTAACATAGTATAGTAATATAGTAATACATAGTGTAGTACCAGTTATAACCATTAGAAATCATTAGATACCCATTTTTCCTGTCCCTGGATTCAGGAACTTTACCCCTTTAACAAGTAATGTATTCTGATTAGTACAGCCCACATAGCCTACCAGGCAAGAAGGTTGCAGACATTTTCTGCCGGAACTTTGCATCTTACACACTTGTTCCTGGCTCTCTCCCTACAAAGGACTGCTCCTGACCAGCGGATTCCAGTGAGGGTCTAATGCATTTATGGGTCTGTGTTAGAATCAGCTATGCAGCCACCGTGTAGTCTCCGCATCTCCTAGTTTAGTTAATGCTTTTGCACTGCTTACAAATAGTTTGCATTTCTGTATAGAGCTGAACAGTGTTGCAGCATGTACTTTGCCTTAGATAGATATTATAACTGCATTCCTGTGTTGTAATGTGAGTTACTGATGTAATTGCACTCTGTATCATGCTGTTGTCTCTGTTATCTGCCAGTACTCATACACTGTTTATTTCCTTTGTAGTTGTTACCCATTATTGTCCACATCTTATATCCTTATATCATCCACTGTTATTGTCCACCATTATTGTCCACATCTTATATCGTCCACCGTTATTGTCCACCATTATTGTTCACCGTTACCAAGTTCACATCATCACCTCAATAGATATAGATTTAACAATCCATACAGTCTGTTTACTGGGGAAGTGGATGAGGGTTTAGCTGTATGCTGGAATCCACACAACAGTATACGTGGAGGAAGGCAGAACAGCCTCAATGAGGTTTTTAGTTTTGCCTCTTTCTTGTAGTTTGCTTTTGTGTAGGTTTCATTATTGTTGAATGTTGTTTTCAACCTCTCACTATTTTTTCTTTTTATGCAGGTTGCTCAGTGTTCCATGTGCATCTATCAATTGTAGTGATTGCCAGACCATATTTATCATTGACTTGGAGAATTTTATTGCCTTTCTGGGACTGTTTGATATTGTTGCATCCTAACAGATTTTCCTCTCTGTTGGTCATCATCCAACATACCCTAGCCCCTCTTGTATATACTTTTTTCTCTTTTCAGACTCTAATGGATGTTAGCTTCTACTGAGATATTGGTGCTCAAGTGAACTCAATTTTGGAGTATATTCCATACACCACCTCCTTTATTGACACTCTATCCTTTTGAGATTATAGGGGTACTCTGTAATAATATATTGCCATATTAGCTTTATCTATTCCCTGTTCTCTGCTGCCGCTCCTCTGTGCATGTATTGGCATGTGTCCTCTTTATGCACTTTATTCATCTACCTTGTGTTCATGCCTTATTTATAAAAAAAAACATATGTTTGATGAGGTTCATTCTGTATTAACTCTTTGTCACTTGAGCTGCATCTATGCATTTGCTGCTGTAATTTCATGTACGTGTCAATATGCGCTCTTCCCACACATTTACCCCTCTTTTTATGGAATCTAAGTTAAGTTTCTCAATAAATCACATCAACCATTTTTCACTTTTGCACTTTGCAATTTTTTTGTCAATATATGTATTTCGATGCATTTTTACTTTTTACTGCAGCATTCCCCCCTTCTTTTCTACTTTTTTTTATTTCCTCAACAATATCGGGATTTATTTGGTACATTATTTCTTCATTCACTTGTATTTTATTATTTATTCACTTTAGGCAACTCCTTGTAGACATAGACATGCACTTTACTATAATCTAGGATTGGAATATCTGCATATAGCCACCCTGCATACCTTCACTATAGTCATTAATTTTTTACTATTCCCATAGAGGCTGTTATTAAATACTAGATGGTGGCCCTATTGTAACGCATCGGGTATTCTAGAATATGCATGTCCACGTAGTATATTGCCCAGCCACGTAGTATATTGCCCAACCACGTAGTATATTGCTCAGCCACGTAGTATATTGCCCAGTCACGTAGTATATTGCCCAGTCACGTAGTATATTGCCCAGTCACGTAGTATATTGCCCAGCCACGTAGTATATTGCCCAACCACGTAGTATATTGCTCAGCCACGTAGTATATTGCCCAGTCACGTAGTATATTGCCCAGTCACGTAGTATATTGCCCAGTCACGTAGTATATTGCCCAGCCACGTAGTATATTGCCTAGTCACGTACTATATTGCCCAGTCACGTAGTATATTGCACAGCGACATAGTATACAGCACAGAGCCACATAGTATACAGCACAGACACGTAGTATATTCCCCAGTCCCACGTAGTATATAGCAGCCATGTAGTATATAGTACTGCCCACGTAGTATATAGCAGCCATGTAGTATATAGTACTGTCCACGTAGTATATAACAGCCATGTAGTATATAGTACTGTCCACGTAGTATATAGCAGCCATGTAGTATATAGTACTGCCCACTTAGTATATAGCAGCCATGTAGTATACAGTACTGTCAACGTAGTATATAGCAGCCATGTAGTATCTAGTACTGCCAACGTAGTATATAGCAGCCATGTAGTATACAGTACTGCCCACGTAGTATATAGCAGCCATGTAGCATACAGTACTGTTCACGTAGTATATAGCAGCCATGCAGTATGTAGTACTGCCAACGTAGTATATAGCAGCCATGTAGTATATAGTACTGCCCACGTAGTATATAGCAGCCATGTATTATATAGTACTGTCCACGTAGTATATAGCAGCCATGTAGTATATAGTACTGCCCACGTAGTATATAGCAGCCATGTAGTATACAGTACTGCCCACGTAGTATATAGCAGCCATGTAGTATATAGTACTGTCCACGTAGTATATAGCAGCCATGTAGTATATAGTACTGCCCACGTAGTATATAGCAGCCATGTAGTATATAGTACTGCTCACGTAGTATATAGCAGCCATGTAGTATATAGTACTGTCCACGTAGTATATAGCAGCCATGTAGTATATAGTACTGCCCACGTAGTATATAGCAGCCATGTAGTATATAGTACTACCCACGTAGTATATAGCAGCCACGTAGTATATAGTACTGTCCACGTAGTATATAGCAGCCATGTAGTATATAGTACTGCCCACGTAGTATATAGCAGCCATGTAGTATATAGTACTGCCCATATATTATATAGCAGCCATGTAGCCCACACAGTATTTAGCAGTGTGGGCACATATCCCTGTTAAAAAAAAAAGAATTAAACTAAAAAATAGTTACATACTTACCCCTGGGATCCAACAGCGCTGTGGCGATGGGCGCGCGGCTGCCGCCATCTTCCGTTCCCAGGATGCATTGCGAAATTACCCAGAAGCCTTAGCAGTCTTGCGAGACCGCTAAGTCTTCTGGGTAATTTCGCAATGCATCGCTGGGAACGGAAGATGGCGGCAGGCGGCAGCGGCTCGGCGGACTACGGAGGGTGAGTATAGCAGGTTTTTTGTTTTTTTATTATTGTTAACATTACATTTTTTTACTGTTGATGCCACATAGGCAGCATCAATAGTAAAAAGTTGGGGACACACAGGGTTAATAGCGGCGATAACGGAGTGAGTTACCCGCGGCATAACGCGGTCCCTTTCCGCCGGCATTAACCCTGTGTTAGCAGTGGCTGGATGGGAGTATGCGGGCGCCGGGCAGTGACTGCGAGGAGTAAGGAGCGGCCATTTTCTTCCGGACTGTGCCCGTCGCTGAATGGTCGTGGCTGTTTTGACACGACCAATCAGCGACTTGGATTTCCTTGACAGACAGAGGCCGCGACCAATGAATATCCGTGACAGAAAGAAGGACAGACAGAAAGACAAAAAGACGGAAGTGACCCTTAGACAATTATATAGTAGACACTGCTGCTTTATGATGCAGTAAGCACTTTGTATTTATACTGTTGCTTGTACGATGCATTAACACCTTATGTTGTAAGATCATGTTGCGCACCTACTATGTCCCTTATGAGTATGTTATTTCAGAAATCATGTATTTGTAACTTTGTTTAATATTTACCTTGGCCCTTTTACATTTTAGGTTTTATAGTTCCCTGCCTTATTGCTGTATACCTCCTGTTCATACATGGTACTTTGGTGTCACCATTCTCCTTTCCCTGTTTTATTCCTCTTGGAAATATATGCACATTTTGTAATAAAATTATTATATTTGACCTTGATACTTTCCTGGTTTCTATCTTCTTTTGGCTTATATACCAACACAAAGTATCAAATATTTGTGAAGTATAATAGGAAATGATACATGGTTGTCTAAATATTTTAAAAACATAAATATGAAAGTTGTGAGGTGCACTTTTATTATGCCCCCTGTAGTCTGATACTACTAAATAAAATCGTTAGTTACCAATTGCCTCCAGAAATCACATAATTAGTAATTTGTGTCCACCTGTGTGTAATTTATTGTCAGTATAACTTCAGCTGTTCTGTGAAGGCCTCAGGGGCTTGTATGAGAATGGAGCGCCCCCATACGCAGGGCCGTCGGTTACTCGGTACCGGTCCTCTCTGTCTCGGTTCTAGGGTTGTCACGGTGGCTGGACCCGGTCCCTGACCCTACTAAGGGGCTTCCAATGAAAGGGTGATGAAAGTTGGTCAAGGGTTCGTGACGGCACCTGTGGTATTCGGTCAGGGTGACCGACGCTGCTTGGAGGTCCACTGGGGTGATGTAATGGCAGCTAGATGGAATACCTTCCCACAGGTGAAGTGCTTCCCCAGGGCTTCCCAGTAGTGTAGGTGGCGATGATGTGAGGCGCCGTTAAAAACGAGGACACAGGGTTGCAGTCTCTTTACCTTTTACTGAAGACTTCGGGATCCGCAATCCAGAGCACTGTCAACAGGGCTGTCCGAGACCGGCCGGTCCGAAGGCACATCCAGAGTTCCCTTTGCAGGTGGAAATCAGTGCCTACCAACTAGCGCCTGTGTGTTGTAGTTCTTCCCTGCTCAGCATTTGAGATAGTCCTCACAACGTTCGTATTCGTTCTTTCTCTCTCCGTCCCCCAAGTATATCTGGCTAGGACGCACCCGTATGACGGGTAGGCTCGGAGCTAGTCTGGGACCCTAGAGACGCCCCTCTCCACGTTTGCCCCCTATGTCTGCTTAGGTGATGTAAGGTAGACAGCCAACCTATAATCAACTGTCCTGCCACTGTTTGAAGTAATGCTTGGAGTCAGTTACTTCCTCAGCGTTCCGGCCACTGGCTACGCGCCTCAGTAGGATGTTGCCGATCTCGGGGCGCGACTCCTACTGGTTCTCCTTTGTGCTGTGATCTCGTTTCTCACTTCTCCACAATATCCTTCGCTTCGTGTCCTTCCTTAGGATGCTGCCGCAAGGTAGTGCAGGTGCGGCTCCATCACGTTCTTTCCTTTCTGCTAGGTACCTGCCAGGAACCCACCCCTGACAGGTCCTCCCTGGAGCTCTCCAGGCTGCGTTCTGACTAACTTCCTATCCAACCCCCAGTTTTACCAGAGAGTGAGGAGTGGCCTAATACATAGTGCCTTTTGCTCCCCCTGGTGGCCGGAGTGTGAAGTGTAATGTGTGACTGTGATACCTGGTCAGGTGAACTCCTTTAGTGCAATCAGACACTCCCCTTAGTAGCAGAGCGACATTACTGCAACGACCAGGACATTGGGGCGCTGCAAGAACAGTAGGGATCAAACAGCATCATGAAAACCAAGGGACACATTAGTCAGGTCAGGGATAAAGTTATAAAGAAGAGTAAAGCATTGTTGGGTTATAGAAAAAAATAGCGCAAACTCTGAAAATCTCACATAGTACTGTTCAATCCATTTGCCAACAAAGGAAGGAGTATGGCACAACTGCAAACATACCAAGACATGGCTGTCCACCTAATCTGAAATCCCAAGCAAGGAGAGCACTAATTAGATAAGAAACCAAGAAGTCCATGGTCATTCTGGAGGAGCAGCAGAGATCCTCAACTCAGGTAGGAGAATCTGTCCACAATACAACTATTAGGCCATATTCACATGTTCTATATTTGTTCAGTATTTTACATCAGTATTTGTAACCAAAGCAAGAAGTGGATGAAAAATAAAGAAGTGGTGAGATGTTTCTATAATACTTTTCCTCTGATTTTTCCACTCCTGATTTTGGCTTACAATTACTGATGTAAAACACTGACCATATACTGAACATGTGAATGTGGCCTTGGTCGTATACTCTCCAAATCTGACCTTCATGGAAGAGTGGCAAGAAGAAAGCCATGTTTGAAAGAAAGCCATAAAAAGTCCTTTTTGCAAAAGAGTGGAACACACAGGAGTTAAAGGAAGGAGAAACCAAATAGCAGAGGATGAGGATGTGCACACAAACAAAGCTCCAACCAATAATCTGAACAAATCTCCAAATGCCAACTCCAACTGTGAACTATACCTCCAACTCCAGAACCAGGCAGTAAGAACTAACACTGGCAATTCCTAAGTTCCAGAGGTGAGCATATGTAGTAATGGGGAGTGTCCACCACTGAATAGCTGAGACAATCCAGGTATGAAAGCTCCAGGAGCTTCAGCTGAGAAGATTAATCATTGCACTGCCAGCAAAGAAAAAAACTGTACTGTTTAATAAAATAGTGAAGTACTTCTAATGAGTGCAGGAGTTCGTGAAACCAGACACTGAGATCTTCTGGCCTCTGTCTGTCGCAGTGTCCCACAGCTATGTAGTGGACACAGCTAGCATGTGAAAGAAGGTGCTCTGGTCAGTTGAGACAAAAGTAGAACTTTTTAGGCTGAGTGCAAAACACTATGTGTGGCAGATAGCTAACTCTGTAAGTAGGGGTGGGCTGGCCGGGTGGCAGAGGGGCAAGTGCTCCCCAGGCCGGTCCCCCCAGCAGCAGTTGTGGTACGCCTGGCCCTTTGATGCCTAGAAGATGGCTAGTGGCACTGTACTTTAAAACGTGTACAAATGCTGGCCATCCCTGTATTGTAGACATGTCCACACTGCACACTGTGTGGACATGTCTTCTGATCTCACCTCAGCACAGCGCTGGCCAGGATGCTTCCTCGGTAAGCCTGAGAGCAGCTTCAGAGACAAGGTCAGCAGGAGCCGGGGCAAGAGGTCAGAGACAGGGCCGGATCCTTCATCGGATTCTCTGAGGCTGTGTGAGGATTTATTGCACCAGTTTGAACTTTCATGCAGCTCAGGTCGTGCTGTCAGTGGGAGTCATAGGCTCCAGCATCACCTGATCTGCATGAAAGTTCAAGCTGCAGCAATAACTCCCAGTCAGGGTCAGACACCAGTATATAGATTCATATTTACAGACTCAGATTCACAGACTGCTCCTGAGCTTGGCTCCAGAACATTATCTATATATATAATTGCCTAAGGGTTTTTCCGTCTGTCTGTCTTTCTGTCTGTCTGTCCTGGAAATCCCGGCTCTCTGATTGGTCGAGGCCGCCAGGCCTCGACCAATCAGAGACCGGCACAGCATCGACGTAGAAATCCCGCGTCTCTGATCAGCAATGGGCACAGCGACGATGATGTCATAAAGGACGTACACATCCCGCGTCCGCCAGGCCTCGACCAATCTGCAACGGGCACAGCGACGATGATGTCATAATGGTTGCCATGGCGACGATGATGTCATAAAGGTTGCCTCGATCAATCAGCGACGGACACAGTCTGCCGCAAATTCTGGAATCATCATTGTCCATATATTACAGGGACATGCATATTCTAGAATACCCGATGCGTTAGAATCGGGCCACAGTCTAGTATATCATATATAATTTCATACATTATAATGTGAGGTCCTGCAGCCAGGTCCAGGTGTGAGCAGTCCAGTGCACATAACACTGTAGGCATGTGCTCATAGTATAAGACATTAGTACACAGATTAGCATATGACTGGTATATAAAATACCAGTGGTGGCGAACCTATGACATGTGTGGCAGGGGGGGCATACAGAGCCCTCCCGAAGGGCACTCGGGCCATCTCCTCAGCACTATTGCTGCCCCCACTCTCCTCAGCCCGCTCGTAATCTCGCTCATCACTAGCGCCGGCGCTGCAGCCACTATCCTTTGCTCCTAACTCTCCCATCAGACCATGTGCTGTTCCATCAGTCTGTGCATGTGTTGAGGACGGGGATCTCTCGCGGGCTGAGGATGAAGATGGTGCACGGGCTGAGGATGAGGATGGCGCATGAGCTGAGGGGAGTGGCGGTGGCACTATTCCCGAGATGGTGCACATGCCCACAGGTAGGACTGATGTATGACGAGACCAGATCAGCGTTGGAACGGGCAGCGGTGAGTAGTTTCTTTTTTTTACGTGAGGCCATTAACCTGTATGCAGCATCACGTGGGGCCATTATACTGTATGCAGCATCACGTCGGGCCATTATACTATATGCATCATCATGTGTGGCCATTATACTGTATGCAGCATCATGTGTGGCCATTATACTGTATGCAGCATCACGTGGGGAATTATACTGTATGCAGCAACATGTGTGGCCATTATACTGTATGCAGAATCACGTGGGGCCATCATACTGTATGCAGCGTCACATGGGGGCATTATACTGTATGCAGCATCATGTGTGGCCATTATACTGTATGCAGCATCATGTAGGGCCATTATCCTGTATGCAGCATCACGTGGGTCCATAATACTGTATGCAGCATCACGTGATGACATTATACTTTATGCAGCATCATGGGGGCCATTATACTGTATGCAGCATCATTTGTGGCCATTATACTGTATGCAGCGTCACGTGGGTCCATAATACTGTATGCAGTGTCATGTGGGGCCATTATACAGTATGGGGCACTATGTGTGGCCATTAAACAGTATGCAGCATTATATGTGGCCATTATACAGTATGGAGCACTATGTGTGGCCATTATTCAGTATGGACCATTGCATGGGGCCATTATACAGTATGGAGCATCATTTGATTCCATTATAGAGTATGGAGCATCATGTGTGGCCATTATACAGTATGGAGCACCATGTGTGGCCATTATACAGAATGGAGCATCACATGGGGCCATTATACAGTATGGATCATCATCTGGTTCCATTATACAGTGTGGAGCATCATGTGTGGCCATTATACAGTGTGGAGCACTATGTGTGGCCATTATACCATATGGGGCATCATGTGGGTCCATTATACAGTATGGAGCACTATGTGTGGCCATTATACAGAATGGAGCATCACAGGGACCATTATACAGTATGGATCATCATCTGGTTCCATTATACAGTATGGAGCAACATGTGTGGTCATTATACAGTGTGGAGCACTATGTGTGGCCATTATACAGTATGGGGCACCATGTAGGTCCGTTATACAGTATGAGGCACTGTGTGGCCATGAAATAGTATATGCAGCATCATAATGTGACCATTTTACAGTATGGAGCACTATGTGTGGCCATTATACAGTATGGAGCATCATGTGTAGCTATTATACAGTATGTAGCAACACGTGGGGCCATTATACAATACTAGATGGTGGCCCGATTCTAACGCATCGGGTATTCTAGAATATGTATGTATGTATATAGCAGCCACATAGTATATAGCAGCCACATAGTATATAGCAGCCACATAGTATATAGCACAGCCCTCGTAACACAGACAGCCATGTAGTATATAGCAAAGCCACGTAGTATATAGGAGCCACGTAGTATATAGCAGCCACTTAGTACATAACACAGCCACGTATACACAGCCCACGTAATATATAGCACAGCCAACGCAGTATATAACACAGCCCATGCAGAATATAACACAGCCCACGTAGTATATAACACAGCCCACGCAGTATATAACACTGCCCACGTAGTATATAGTAGCCACGCAGTATATAACAGCCCAAGTACTATATAGCAGTGTGTGCACCATATCCGTGCTAAAAAAAAATGAATTAAAATAAAAAATAGTTATATACTCACTCTCTGGCGTGTACAGAAGCTGTCCCGATGCGCACGAACGGAAGCTGGCGGCAGCATCGCGCGCATCGGTGGACGATGGAAGGTGAGAATAGCACGATTTTTTTTAAAATTATTTTTAACATTAGCTCTTTTATTATTTTTAACATTAGCTCTTTTAATTATTGATGCTGCATAAACAGCATCAATAGTAAAAAGTTGGTCACACAGGGTTAATAAGCAGCGTTAATGGAGTGCGTTACACCGCGGCATAACGCGATCCGTTAACGCTGCCATTAACCCTGTGTCAGCGCTGACTGGAGGGGAGTATGGAGCGGGCACTGACTGGATGGAAGTAGGGAGGGGCGAATTTGTACTGTATTTGAACTGTGCCTGTCGCTGATTGGTCGTGGCCGGCAGGATTTTCATTACAGACAGACAGACGGAAGTACCCCTTAGATGATTATATAGATAGATTGATCATCATCTGGTTCATGAGGGGCCATTATACAGTATGGAGCACTATGTGTGGCCATTATACAGTATGGAGCATCATGTGGAAACATTATACAGTATGGAGCATCATGTGTGGCCATTATACAGTATGGAGCACTACATGGGGCCATTATACAGAATGGAGCATCATGTGAGGACATAATACTGTATCAAGCACTATGTAGGGCCATAATACTGTGCGGAAGGCAATGCAGGGCCCCGTTATACTGTATAGAGCACTGTGTGGAGCCCATTACACCGTATGGAGGACTATGTGGAACCATTGTACTGTATGGAGGACTTTTTGTGCACATTATACTTAAGGCTACTTTCACATTAGCGTCGTGCACTGCACGTCGCTATGTGTCGTTTTGTAGAAAAAACGCATCCTGCAAAAGTGCTTGCAGGATGCGTTTTTTCTCCATTGACTTGCATTAGCATCGCATTGCGACGCTTTGCCACACGTCGCAACCGTCGTGCGACGGTTGCGCCGTGTTGTGGCGGACCGTCGGCTGCAAAAAACGTTACATGCCCCCACCTCCCCGCACCTCACAATGGGGCAGCAGATGCGCTGGAAAAATGCATCCGCTGCCCCCGTTGTGCGGTGCATTCACTACTAGCGTCGGTACGACGCTAGTGTGAAAGTAGCCTTATGGAGAGCTGTGTGGGGTTTACCTTTGGAAAATCACACTGTGATGGGGTCATCATTCTTTGTTATTCTATAGTATAGATGCTATAGGGCATTAATGTAGGAGTTGTTTTCTAATCTAAAACCTCAGTATTCCGGTTAAATTGCTGTGTTGGCACTTTGCGTTAAATAAGTGGGTTTTAGATTGCAGTTTGGGCACTCGGTCTCTAAAAGGTTCGCCATCACTGTAATATTCTGTGTTACAGACATCCAGACATCATCTCATGTCTATCCAACATTTAAACCTTTAGCACCAATTGGTTGCTGGTATAAAATAGAAGTGACAAAAACTTGTATTAAAAATATTAATTATTTCAATATTAAAATGATTTAAAACTGGAAAAGGTAC
Organism: Ranitomeya imitator; assembly: GCF_032444005.1. Classification (NCBI taxonomy): domain Eukaryota; kingdom Metazoa; phylum Chordata; class Amphibia; order Anura; family Dendrobatidae; genus Ranitomeya; species Ranitomeya imitator. The sequence goes on from NC_091289.1 coordinate 54,432,590, forward strand.
TGAAAGAAAACTGAGGCAAATTAGCTCATATCATTTTGAATTTTAGAAGCATAGATATAATAGCAGCATGAGTATAATGTAGTGTCTATTGTCCAAAACCTTGGCTAAAATACTTTAATATTTAGGGTGTATGCCTATATGTAGGGGGGGCTATGTGAGGGCTCATACTGTATAGAGGAAGCTATGTGAGGACTCATACTGAATATAGGAGACTATGTGAGGGCTCATACTGTATATAGAGGCTCATACTGTATATAGGGTGCTATATGGGGCTCATACTGTATATAAGGGGCTCATACTGTATATAGAGAGGCCATGGGAGGGCTCATATGGAATACAGAGGGACATGTGGGGGCTCACTTTTTTTACGGTGGCTCGTAGTGTACATAGAGAGGTTATGTGGATGCTCATACTGTGTCTAGGAGGCTATGTGTGGACTCACACTGAATATAAGGATCTATGTGAGGGCTCATACTGCATATAGGGCTCATTCTGTATATAGAGGGGACATGTTGAGCTCACACTGTATATAAGGGGCTATATGACAGCTCATACTGTAGATAAGGAAGTTATGTAGAGGTTCATACCTCATATGGGGGGCTGTGTGTGGACTCATACTGTATATAGGGGAGATGTCAGTATACGTAAAGGTAACCTGTCACCAGGTTTTTACCATATAACCTATGACCACCACTTTCAGCCCCATGTGTTCTGGAATGCTGTGTATATGACGCCCTGTGACATAAAAAAATAGGTTTTATTATACTCATGTACTTGGCAGTCCGGTCCAATGTGTGCCGCTGGTCTTGTTCCAGTCCTCCTCTCTTCTTGCGATGACTTTCTCCTTTCCTGCTTCGTTTGGATGACGCAACCTATGTCATCCACACAGTGTTCCCCATCGTGCTCCTGTGCAGGCGCGCTTCTGTCTGCCCTGCTGATGGCAGAGCACAGTACTATAATGCGCATGCGCTGGCGCTCTTTGGCCTTTGCATGCACATGCGCAGAACATTGCTCTGCCCTTAGCAGGGCAGATAGAAGTGTGCCAGCACAGGAGCGCAGGAGCGCGATGGGGATCTCTATGTTGATGATCTAGGACACGTCATCCACACGAAGCAGAGCCTCCATATGACCTTTAATATTATATATTATATGATATTGTTAATTTATTTTAATATGAATTGTAATTAATATGTTAATAATAATATTGAGCAGAATTAATTTCAGCCTATTGCTTTGGCCTCCACGACAGTCATGGTCTGTCATGTGGCACCCATACATCAGATGTTATATACAGGATAATATGTAACTGGTGTAAAGTCTGGCGTCTGTACTCGTAGTACAATATATAGTCACATATTTTCCAGTACATACCATCTGATGCCTGTAGTCACAGTATAACATATACCCGTCATATATTCTCCTGTGCACTGGATGTGGTATACTGTGTGCACATCTGATGTATATACAGATGATATGTCACTGATATATCATATACCACTCACATATTATCTTGTATCCATATTTCTAAATGTAATCAGGTCTACAACACAGAAATGTTATAACTGTATGTCAATTATATTCTGCTTTAAAGAATCCTCCTATTATTCCTCCCCCCCCCAATTCTGTGTAGAGGTTAGAGTAGTGTCAGTGTGTTAATATACTCACCGAGCGGCATGTTCTCCGGTATCCAGCACCGCTCTGCTTCTCCTCTGAGTGACGTCTTCACTCTTCAGACTCCGGCTCACACTAAGCCATAATCATCAACATTAACAGAAATAAACACGTGAAATAGATCACTCTGTAATGACTCTATATATTAATGTATGAGTTTCACTTTTTGTATTGAAGAAATTAAATAAATTCACTTTTTGATGATATTCTAATTTTGTGAGAAGCACCTGTATGTGACCTGTAAGTTTCTTTACAATGTAAGTCTGTAGATTCTCATTTTGAGCCTTGTTCTTGGAGCGCCCCCAAGAGCAGCGGGGTACTTGGTACCGGATCCTTCGGTTCTCGGGGGGATGTCATGGTGGCTGACCCAGTCCGTGGCCCTGGCATGTCCTTGTAAAAGGGAAAGGTCTTTAAGGGGAATGTTCGTGATGCCACCTGTGGTATTCGGTCAGGGTGACCAACGCTGCTTTAAGGGGTCCGCTGGGGTGATATTATGGCAGCCAGGGCTTCCCAGTGTGTAGATGGTGGATGGTGAGAGGCGCAGTGAAGAATGAGGACACAAGGTTGCAGTCTCTTTACCTTTATTGAAGACTTAAGCATCCACAGTCCAGAGCACCAGATCACAGGGCAGGCAGAGTCCGGCCGGTTTGGAGGCAAGTCCAGAGTCCCCTTGTCCAGGTAGAAATCAGTAGCCTTCCTCTAGCGCTGCAGTGTTGTAGTCCATTACTGCTAAGCTTCTCATAAGGTCCTCACAGATGTTGTAGATGTTATGTCTCTCTCTCTGTCCCCCAAGATGGATAGGAAAAACCCGTATAATGGGTGGCTTGAGGCATTTTACAGGGACTGTATCATGCCCCAGCTTCTAAGGGGTGCCACCTTGCCTCCTGGGTGTAGGTGCGGACAGGTAACGTGAAATTAGCTGTCCTACCGGTCTCTGGAGCAAGGCATAAAGGATCGTTGCTCCCTCGGTGTTCCGGCTACCGAGATCCTGCGCCTCAGAAGGAGGCAGCCTGTGTAGGGCTGTTCCCCTCCTGGAATCCACTCCTTTGCTACGACTTCTTTCACCCTCTCTGCAATACACTTCTCCTTCAGTGTCTCTTTCTAGAAGCTGCAGCTCTCAGGGCATGCACAGCTCCGTGTCCTTCTGTCTCGATCTCTGACAGGATCCCACCCCTGTCAGGGACCAACTACCTGAGCGAAGCTCAGCCTGCAACCAACCAACTTCCTCCCCAGGCAACCAGTTTTACCTAAGTGTGAAGAGTGCCCTAATAAATAGGAGCAGAGCTCCCCCTGGTGGCCTGGAGTGTGAAATGTGTTGCATGTTTGTGATACCTGGATGCAGTTGTCCTTCTTTGCCTCCAAACGTAATATCACTCTCCCCAGAGGAAAATGACATTGCTGCAACGAACAGGACCCTGGGGCGCTGCATTCTCATGCTCCATAGACTTATATTGTAAAAGCCACTTACGAGTCACAGAACACAGCATGACCCACAGAGTCTGAATAGCCGTCAGATAACTTAGAAGAGGAGCGGCACTGGATACTGGAAAAGACTGGAATCTGTGAGTATATTAACACACTGACATGCTGTGATCTGTGAGTATATTAACACACTGACACTGCACTAAACTAACATTTACACAGATTTAAAGAAAAAAAGTTAACGACTGCTTCTTAAGGTGGACTGTTTTGTCTTTTTTACAATGGAGGTGAGTATATATGAATCAATTCTATGAGGACAAAAATGTAATTTCCAAGCCACACACTTATTTTTTCCAACACTGTTTTCTGGGCTCTAGATGATTTTCTGCAGTGACTCTGTGTGATGGCATGTTACTGAATCATGATAGAGCACTGTGCACACAGTGACGATACCCTGGAATTGCCAGCATAGTGATTGCAAGTGTGAGTTTGCATACTTGCGATGCTCACAAGCCAACTAGACTCTGAGACAACTGTCTGAGTAGATCACTGAGAGAAGTGGACAAGAATCTCATCAGCATTTGACCATAACTATCCCATCATTACTCCGACTTTATCTTTTTAAACCCTTATAACCTCTACTCCCTTTTAAAATCAGCCAGAGGTAAACACATAAGGATGGGCCGCTGCTAAAGGAGCCACTGCTGTGTACTTGCCCCCAGGCTAAAATTTGCCAGGCAGTCCCTGTCTGTAAGTGTCCCTGAAAACACCATCCCAACAGTCAAACATAGGGGTTGCAGCATCATGCTGTGGGGATGCGTTTCTTCAGCAGGGACAGGGAAGCTCATCAGAGTTGATGTGATGATAGATGGCACTAAATACAGTGCAATCCTCGAGGAAAACCTGTTGGAGACTGAGAAATAATTGAGACTGGGGCATAGATTTACCTTCCAGCAGGACAATGACCCTAAACATACTTCCAGTGCTACAATCAAATGGTTTACATCAAAGCATATTAATGTGTATGGATGGCCAAGTCACAGTCCAGACCCAAATCCCATTGAAAAACTGTGGCAATAGTTTTAAATTTCTGTTCATAGACACTTTCCAGCTAATCTCACTAAGCTAGAGTTAGTTTTCAGTAAAGAATTGGCAAAAATTTCAGCTTCAAGGTGTACAAAGCTGGTAGAGACAAACCCCAAAAGACTTGCAGCAGTAACTGCAGCAAAAGGTGGTAATTCAAAGTATTGACTGATTGAGGTTGAAAGCAAATGTATGTCATAATTTATGTCACACTAAATTAAAATATCTCCAAAAAGTTAATGTATTTCAGTTCTTCAATACAAAAAGTGAAACTCCTATATTATATAGAGTCATTACAAACAGAGTGATCTATTTCAAGTGTTTTTTTTTCTGTTAATGTTGATGATTATGGCTTACAGCCAATGAAAACCCAAAAGTCATTATCTCAGTGAATTAGAATACTTTATAACACCAGCTTGAAAAATTATTTTAAAATCTGAAATGTTGGCCTACTGAAATGTATGTTCAGTAAATGCACTCAATACTTGGTCGGGGCTCCTTGGCATCAATTACTGCATCAATGCAGCATGGCATGGAGCCGATCAGTCTGTGGCACTGCTGAGGTGTTACGGAAGCCCAGGTTGATTTGATAGCAGTCTTCAGCTCGTCTGCATTGTGGGGTCTAGTGTCGCATCTTCCTCTTGACAATACCCCATAGATTCTCTATGAGGATCAGGTCAGGCAAGTTTGCTGCCAATCAAGCACAGTGATACTGTTGTTTTTAAACCAGGTATTGGTACTTTTGGCAGTGTGGACAGGTGCCAAGTCCTGCTGGAGAATTAAATTTCCATCTCCAAAAAGCTTGTCGGCAGAGGGAAGCATGAAGATCTATAAAATTTCCCGGGGGACTGCTGAGTTGACTTTGGTCTTGATAAAACACAGTGGACCTACACCAGCAGATGACATAGCTATCCAAACCATCACTGATTGTGGAAACTTCATGCTAGACCTCAAGCAGCTTGGATTGTGTGCCTCTCCACTCTTCCTCCATACTCTGGGACCTTGATTTCCACATGAAATGCAAAATTTACTTTAATCTGAAAACAACACCTTGTACCACTGAGCAACAGTCCAATTCTTTTTCTCATTGACCCAGGTAAGATGATTCTGGTGTTGTCTATTGGTCATGAGTGTCTTGACACAAGGAATGTGACACTTGTAGCTCATGTCCTGGATACCTTTGTGCGTGGTGGCTCTTGAAGCAATGACTCCAGCAGTAGTCCACTCCTTTTGAATCTCCCCCAAATTTTTGAATGGCCTTTTCTTAACAATCCTTTCAAGGCTGCAGCTATCCCGGTTGCTTGTGCACCTTTTTCTACAACACTTTTTCCTTCTACTCAACTTTCCATTAATATGTTGGTTGGATACAGCACTCTGTGAACAGCCAGCTTCTTTAGCAATGACCTTTTGTGGCTTACCCTCCTTGTGGAGTGTGTCAATGAGTGCCTTCTGGACATCTGTCAAGTCAGCAGTCTTCTCCATGATTGTGGAGTCTACTGAAACAGACTAATGGACCTTTTTAAAAGCTTAGGCTATGTGCGCACGTTGCGTATTTGCTTGAAAAAATTTCTGCAAGGTTTCTGCATCTCTTGGCAGTAAAATACAGCTGAAAATACGCATGTTTTATGCATTTTTATGCATTTTTTGTGCATTTTTCGTGCGTTTTTATCAATTCATAGAGCTAAATAAAGATATATTATTAAATTAAGAATTGTGACGTAATTTCCTTGCTCAACCTCTTCAGCCAAATACCCACATTAATATTAAATTAAGACACACACACAGTCACCAGCATATGTAGGAGCATTAACATAATTAACCTACATATGCTGTAACAAAACAGCAACTGTAAGGCCACGTCCCCACGGTCCGTAATCGGCAGCGCTTTGGACACAGTACATATCCGCTCCGTCCAAAGCGCTGCAGGCTTTTGAACGCAGGTGATTCCACATGTGTTCATTGAACCATGGGGAATCACCACGCCCCATACATTGGATGGGTCATGCTGGTCTGGAAAGATGCACTGCATGTCCATCTCCGCAGTGAAGCCCCAGACGCCGGTGCACATAGTGGACATGAAATCCCATCCACTATGCTGTAACATCTGCCCGCTGCAGGATGGACAATGTGGATGTACGTGGGAAAATACCTTCAGAAATCTGAGTGAAATGTAATATCTGTTTATTTTTCAAAAAATATGAAAAAAAAATTGTGTGGGCTCCCACGTAATTTTATTAATCAGCAGAAGACAAGCCGATAGCCGAGGACTGATGTTAATATTCTGGGAAGGAGCCAATAGCCAAAAAGGTTCCCAGGCTATTAATGTCAGCTCACAGCTATATTTGTGGGGTTGATGTCACCTTTGTATTGTTCGGTGACATCAAGCCCACGGCTTATAAGACACCTATCCATTACTAATCCTATAGTTGTATTGTAAATAAAGACACAGCCAGAATAAAGTCCTTTCTTAATCTTAATTAAACCATACTGAACGCATAATCCCCGACTCCCTCGTCTCCTGCAACAAAAATAAACCACAGATATTCCTAACCTGTCCACCGAGAAGATAATCCATAATGTCCCACGATGATCCTGATCACTTTGAGAGCAGTGACATCAGTGAAAAGACAGCCGGCGATACACTGACAGGAGGTGATCGCCCCCTGCAGTGGATCACTGCGCCACCGTGAGTATATTTTTTTTTATTTTTATGTGAATGTGTATGTAATGTAACTTTTTTTAAAACTGTGAGCACAGGTACCTGCAGATGATACTACTCTCACATCAGACATAGCCCTATGGTAGCAGTAGTTTCATCGGTCCGCGCTTGCTTTTTTACCACAGGTAACGACCATCATGATGATGTGTTGCCCTCTTTATGCACTGAAGATGGCACGATCCCTGAGTTTTTCCAGCAAGATGGTGCACCACCACATTATGGGTGTCAGGTCCAAGCATTCCTACATAAACAGTTTCCTGGAAAGTGGATTGGTCATCATGGGCCAGTTGATGGCCACCAAGGTCTCCCAATCTGACCCCCTTAGACTTTTATCTTTGGGGTCATCTGAAGGCAATTGTCTATGCTGTGAAGATACGAGATGTGCAGCATCAGAAACAACGGATACTGGAAGCCTGTGCTAGCATTTCTTCTGCGGTGTTGCTATCAGTGTGTCAAGAGTGGGAGAAGAGGGTTGCATTGACAGTCAAACACAATGGGCAGCACTTTGAACACATTTTATAAGTGGTCATAAACTTGTAAATAACTCATGAAAGAATAAAGATACGTTAAAACCAAGCACACCATTGTTTTTCTTGTGAAATTCTCAATAAGTTTGATGTGTCACATGACCCTTTTCCCATTGGAAAATGGCCAACTTCAAAATGACCGCCAAGGTCACCATCCATCTTGAAAAGCTTTCCCCTCCTATCAACTAATGTGCCACAAACAGGAAGTTGATATCACCAACCATTCCCATTTTATTTAGGTGTATCCAAATAAATGGCCTACCCTGCATATACACTGCTAAAAAAAAATAAAGGGAACACTTAAACAACAGAATATAACTCCAAGTAAATCAAACTTCTGTGAAATCAAACTGTCCACTTAGGAAGCAACACTGTTTGACAATCAATTTCACATGCTGTTGTGCAAATGGAATAGAAAACAGATGGGAATTATTGGCAGTTATCAAGACACACTCAATAAAGGAGTGGTTCTGCAGGTGGGGACAGTGGCGTAACTACCGCGGTCGCAGCGGTCGCCGGTGCGACCGGGCCCGGCAGGTCAGGGGCCCGGGCCCGGCAGGCAGGCTCGGACTGGCAGTGCCTCCCCCCGCTCCAGGGCCTCCCCCCCCTTCCCCGCCGCCGCCGCCGCCGCTGCCTTGAATACTCACCCTGCTCCAGCGATGGTCTCGGCGTCTGCACTGCAGCTCGTTCCTGCTTGAGCGGTCACGTGACACCGCTCATTAAGATCATGAATATGCGCATATTCATGATCTTAATGAACGGTGTCACATGACCGCTCAAGCAGGAAGAAGGTGCTGCGCCGGCGCCGCCGTCTGGAGTCGGGACAGAGCGCGAGGGATGTCGGCACGGCCGTGCAGTGGGAAGACAGGTGAGTATGAGGGACGAGGGACGGGGGGACGGGGGGACGGGGGGACGGGGGAACGGGGGGGGGATGAAGGAGGACATAAGCCGGCGCGCCGAGCAGGAGCGGAGAGCTAAGCCTGCATACAGGGGGGAATATGAGCCATGCAGGGGGGAATATGAGCCATGCAGGGGGGGATATGAGCCATGCAGGGGGAAATATGAGCCATGCAGGGGGGAATATGAGCCATGCAGGGGGGAATATGAGCCATGCAGGGGGGAATATGAGCCATGCAGGGGGGGATATGAGCCATGCAGGGGGGAATATGAGCCATGCAGGGGGGAATATGAGCCATGCAGGGGGGAATATGAGCCATGCAGGGGGGAATATGAGCCATGCAGGGGGGAATATGAGCCATGCAGGGGGGAATATGAGCCATGCAGGGGGGAATATGAGCCATGCATACAGGAGGGGTAATATGAGCTATGTATATGGGATAGGAGGGAGATGAGCCATGCATACAGGAGGGGGGTCATTATACAGTATTGAGCATCATGTGTGGCCGTTATACAGTATGCAGCAACAATGAAAACCCTATATTAAGGGTCACCAATCTAACCCAAGAAGAGGTGCGAAACCGGCTAAATAAGATTAAAATAGATAAATCTCCGGGTCCGGATGGCATACACCCACGAGTACTAAGAGAACTAAGTAATGTAATAGATAAACCATTATTTCTTATTTTTAGTGACTCTATAGCGACAGGGTCTGTTCCGCAGGACTGGCGCATAGCAAATGTGGTGCCAATATTCAAAAAGGGCTCTAAAAGTGAACCTGGAAATTATAGGCCAGTAAGTCTAACCTCTATTGTTGGTAAAATATTTGAAGGGTTTCTGAGGGATGTTATTCTGGATTATCTCAATGAGAATAACTGTTTAACTCCATATCAGCATGGGTTTATGAGAAATCGCTCCTGTCAAACCAATCTAATCAGTTTTTATGAAGAGGTAAGCTATAGGCTGGACCACGGTGAGTCATTGGACGTGGTATATCTCGATTTTTCCAAAGCGTTTGATACCGTGCCGCACAAGAGGTTGGTACACAAAATGAGAATGCTTGGTCTGGGGGAAATTGTGTGTAAATGGGTTAGTAACTGGCTTAGTGATAGAAAGCAGAGGGTGGTTATAAATGGTATAGTCTCTAACTGGGTCGCTGTGACCAGTGGGGTACCGCAGGGGTCGGTATTGGGACCTGTTCTCTTCAACATATTCATTAATGATCTGGTAGAAGGTTTACACAGTAAAATATCGATATTTGCAGATGATACAAAACTATGTAAAGCAGTTAATACAAGAGAAGATAGTATTCTGCTACAGATGGATCTGGATAAGTTGGAAACTTGGGCTGAAAGGTGGCAGATGAGGTTTAACAATGATAAATGTAAGGTTATACACATGGGAAGAGGGAATCAATATCACCATTACACACTGAACGGGAAACCACTGGGTAAATCTGACAGGGAGAAGGACTTGGGGATCCTAGTTAATGATAAACTTACCTGGAGCAGCCAGTGCCAGGCAGCAGCTGCCAAGGCAAACAGGATCATGGGGTGCATTAAAAGAGGTCTGGATACACATGATGAGAGCATTATACTGCCTCTGTACAAATCCCTAGTTAGACCGCACATGGAGTACTGTGTCCAGTTTTGGGCACCGGTGCTCAGGAAGGATATAATGGAACTAGAGAGAGTACAAAGGAGGGCAACAAAATTAATAAAGGGGATGGGAGAACTACAATACCCAGATAGATTAGCGAAATTAGGATTATTTAGTCTAGAAAAAAGACGACTGAGGGGCGATCTAATAACCATGTATAAGTACATAAGGGGACAATACAAATATCTTGCTGAGGATCTGTTTATACCAAGGAAAGTGACGGGCACAAGGGGGCATTCTTTGCGTCTGGAGGAGAGAAGGTTTTTCCACCAACATAGAAGAGGATTCTTTACTGTTAGGGCAGTGAGAATCTGGAATTGCTTGCCTGAGGAGGTGGTGATGGCGAACTCAGTCGAGGGGTTCAAGAGAGGCCTGGATGTCTTCCTGGAGCAGAACAATATTGTATCATACAATTATTAGGTTCTGTAGAAGGACGTAGATCTGGGTATTTATTATGATGGAATATAGGCTGAACTGGATGGACAAATGTCTTTTTTCGGCCTTACTAACTATGTTACTATGTTACTATGTTACTATGTGTGGCCATTATACAGTATGGAGCATCATGTGTGGTGGCCGTTATACAGTATTGAGCATCATGTGTGGCCATTATTCTATGGGGGTTACATTGAGTTGTATGGCAGGGCTGCAGGGGGGGGGGCCCATTTGGAAGTTCGCACCGGGGCCCCTAACTTTGTAGTTACGCCACTGGGTGGGGACCACAGACCACATCTCAGTACCAGTGCTTTCTTGCTGATGTTTTGGTCTGTTGGACTTTTGAATGTTGGTTGTGCTTTCACACTCGTGGTAGGACTCTACAAACCACACAAGTAGCTCAGATAGTGCAGCTCATCCAAGATGGCACAATGCGAGCTGTGGCAAGAAGGTTTGCTGTGTCTGTCAGAGTAGTGTCCAGAGGCTGGAGGCACTACCAGGAGAAAGACCAGTACACCAGGACACGTGGAGGAGGCCGTGGGAGGGCAACAACTCAGCAGCTGGACCGCTACCTCAGCCTTTGTGCAAGAAGGAACAGGAGGAGCACTGCCAGAGCCCTGCAAAATGACCTCCAGCTTGCCACAAATGTGCATGTGTCTGCACAAACGGTTAGAAACCGACTCCATGAGGATGGTCTGAGTGCCCAAAGTCCACAGATGGGGGTTGTGCTCACAGCCCAACACCGTGCAGGACGCTTGGCACTTGCCACAGAACACCAGGATTGGCAAATTCACCACTTTCACCCTGTGCTCTTTACAAATGAAAGCAGGTTCACACTGAGTACATGTGACAGAAGTGACAGAATCTGGAGACGCCGTGGAGAGCGATCTGCTGCCAGCAACATCCTTCAGCATGACCTGTTTGGCTGTGGGTCAGTAATTGTGTGGGGTGGCATTTCTTTGGAGGGCCGCACAGCCCTCCATGTGCTCACCAGAGGTAGCCTGACTGCCATTAGGTACCGAGAGGAGATCCTCAGACCCCTTGTGAGACCATATGCTGGTGCGGTAGGCCCTGGGTTCCTCCTATTGCATGATAATGCCAAACCTCATGTGGCTGGAGTGTGTCGGCAGTTCCTGCAAGATGAAGGCATTGAAGCTATGGACTGGCCCGCCTATTCCCCAGACCTGAATCCGATTGAACACATCTGGGACATCATGTCTCGCACCATCCACCAACGTCACGTTGCACCACAGATTGTCCAGTAGTTGGCGGATGCTTTAGTCCAGGTCTGGGAGGAGATCCCTCAGGAGACCATCAGCCGCCTCATCAGGAGCATGCGCAGGCGTTGTACATACAGACACGTGGAGGCCACACACACTACTGAGCATCATTTCCTTGTCTTCATTTTCCACTTTGATTTTGAGCATCATTCCAACTCCAGACCTGCGTGGGATATTAGTTGTGATTTATGTTGATAATTTTTAGGTTTTATTGTTTTTAACACATTCCACTATGTAATGAATAAAGATTTACAGCTGGAATATTTCATTCAGTGATATCTAGGATGTGGGATTTTAGTGTTCCCTTTAATTTTTTGAGCAGTGTGTGTATGTATATATATATGTATATATATATATTTTTTTTTTCTTTCTAATGTTGGAATCACACACAGATGACTTTGCTGCAGGAATTTCTGTGATTGAAAACCAACTTGATGAATCAAATTGACAGCAAGGACATGTCTCCAATTTCTGTAAAGATTAATGGGGCAGTTGTACATATTTCTGAAGGCAAATTTGCTGTACTTTAAGTCCACTTAATATTTTAGAATAGCTCACAAGTTGCATATTTGCAACAATTTTGTTCCGAAAATGCCTTTAACAGTCCTAAATTTGTGAAACAGAAGAATTGAACTATTTTTTTTCTGAAAAATTGAACTGATTTTCAGTTGTAAAAATTTCAGCAAGAAAATGTGTAGAGTTTCATGTGTACAGGCAACTGAATTTATTTTCATACTCGTGTTAGAATGTTAAGAAAAATGCTATTACCTGTCTAGTAGTAATAGAGACATATAACAAGTAGACTTGACAGCTTCCAATTAAGGTTTTGTCTACCAGAACATTATGCATAATAATTGGTCCCCAGACTGGAAATATTGCATTTTGCCTTTTTCGACCAGTTGAGTACATGCTAACATCATCTGTATTCCCTATTGATAAAATGTTCCTGCTTTGTTAGCTATAATCCATATCTTGCTTTTGCCATTTGGGAGTTAGGTCTCACATCTTCTCTGCTATATTACTTATACCCTGTAACTGGTTTTAAACAGCAGTCATAAATTCTGGTACATAATAAACATTTTCTCAAAATATTTTTAGTTTTTAATATTTTGTAGACCTCATCCTGTTTTTTGCAAAAAATGAAAAATATCAACATCTCTTTTTCTGCACTACAGCTGCTTAGTGCCCCCATATATTTTTTTTACTTTACATTTAGGTACTGTAGAAGTTAGACCTCTCTCCCACTTGCGTATAAAATCAGCAATTGCAATATGATAAAAAAAATCGCATTGCCCTCGTACCAATGTAAATCAATGAGGCGGTGTTCATTTGCAAGTTTTTCCTCAGGTGTTATCGGGCTGAGATAAAAAATAGTAACATTCTAGGAGTTGCCACGTATATTTGACACGTCTCACCAATGTAAGTCAATGGGTGCAAGAAACAAATCGGAGCGCACAAAGACCATGCATGTGCCATCTGATTTTTATGCCCACATCTCGAAGGAAACCTGAAAATTTAATCAGCAAAGTACAGTAAATTCATAGCATGAGCAGTCAGAATAGATGATAGATATATATAATACATATATATAATGTGCATACAGGTGCTTCTCACAAAATTATGATGTCATCAAAAAGTTTATCTCAGTTCTTCAATACAAAAAGTGAAATTCATATATTATATAGAGTCATTACAAACAGAGTGATCTATTTCAAGTGTTTATTTCTGTTATTGTTGATGATTATGGACAGCCAATGAAAACTCATAAGAATAACATAGAATTAACAAAAACCACCTGCAAAAGCTTGCTATGCGTTAAAAAAAGGTCTCTTAGTCTGTTTCAGTAGGCTCCACAATTATATGGAAGACTGCTGACTTGACAGATGTGCAGAAGGCAGCCATTGATAAACTCCACAAGGAGGGTAAGCCACAAAAGGTCATTGCTAGAGAAGCTGGCTGTTCACAGAGTGCTGTATCCAAGCATATTAATGGAAAGTTGAGTGGAAGGAAAAAGTGTGTTAGAAAAAAGTGCACAAGCAACCGGGATAACCTCAGCCTTGAAAGGATTGTTAAGAAAAGGCCTTTCAAAAATTTTGGGGAGATTCACAAGGTGTGGACTGCTGCTGGAGTCATTGCTTCATGAGCCACCACACACAGATGTATCCTGGACATGGGCTACAAGTGTCACATTCCTTGTGTCAAGCCACTCATGACCAATAGACAACGTCAGAAGCGTCTTACCTGGGCCAAGAAAAAATTGTTATTTTGTATAAAAAATACACACCCAGAATAAAGTACTTTAATTGAAAGAATGACACAGACTTCATTAATGAATCTAAATTAAACCATACTTACGTCATTGCCTACTCCACAGCTGCCATGGTCTCCTGTAACAGAATTAAAATAATAAACAGCAATATTCCTCACCTGCCCGCAGAGAAGATAATAATACATTTGTCTCTCGACGGGTCTAACTCTGCTACATCTAGATGGCCGTTACAACTTTTCCCACTGTGCTCGCGGTGGTGTCAATGAGATGAACTGAGTTGATTGGCTGTGAACTCTCAGGACCTTTCTGATTGCACCGCGAGAGTGCGAACTTTCTCACACTCGCAGTGACATCAGTCAGGTCATAGTGGTTCACCGCGAGGCACTAAGCAGAAGTAGCACACACTTCTCAGTGTATCTGCTGGATGGCAGGCTGTATAGTAACATCATGCAACAATGCAGCCTGCCATCTAGATGTAGCAGAGCTAGACCTGTCACGGGACAAATGGATTATTATCTTCTCAGTGGACAGATGAGAAACATGGTTGTTTATTATTGTAATTCTCTTTCAGGGAACAATGGCTTCAGTGGAATGGGTGATGACGTGAATATGTTTTAATTAAGATTGATTAAAAGCAGTCTGGTCATTAATTCAACTAAAGGATATTATTCTGGGTGTGTGATTTTATACAATATGACTATGAGGTTTGTAATGGGGACGTCTTATTACTTGTCTTACATGGTCTTGATGTCACTGGACAATACAAAGGCGATATCAACCCAACAAATATGAACTCCACTTGACCCCACGGCAGGGCAAGAGAGAAGAGTCGGACAAAGAGCCAGAATTGGCCCATCTAGATAGATGCGACTTTTCTGGGGCGGCTCTGGGCTGCTATTTTTAGGCTGTGGGGCAGTATCCATGGCCTCTTACCAGACTTGGAATTCCAGCCTCCAGCTGTCTGCATTAGCTTGGCTGGTTCTCAAAAATGGGGCAGACACCACGCCAGTTTTTTTTTAACTGATTTACTTAAATAATTTAAAAATATGGTGTGGGGACCGCTATGTTCTTTATAACCAGCCTTGCTGAAGCTGACAGGAGAGGTTTGCAGCACACAGCTATCAGTTTTGCCAGGCTGGTTATCAAACATACAGGAGAACCCCACTTTATTTTTTTATTATTATTTATTTGTAGAGCATCCGGCGGCTGATGAATACACCCATCAGCCAACGCTTTCGCTGTTAACAGTTGAATGCAACTCTCAACATTATCTCCTGATAGTACAGATCGCAGCGGAACAGGGGACCATGGTGTGAGCTGTCTTCGGCACCTGGTGTCGGAGAACAGCGCAAACAGTACCACTGATTCCAAGGCGCCAGTACGTGCCGCATGGATGACACGGGATGTCATTCATGTGTCATCAGTGTGCACGTGTGCGGGACGTTTTGCAGCCTGTGCTGCTACTGGAATCACTTATGTCTGAAAAAGCCTATAGTGAACTTGGTTATTTACCGAACTTTGGACAACGTTTGCCGATTTTTAAGAAAAATGCTCAGGAATCCGAACACGAATTCGAATGAGCTATGTTTGTGCCGAATTTGAGATTGGCGAACATTCTCCGACAAGTAGATCTCTAATATTGATTAGGTGGTATTTTACAATGTTCCTTCTATTCTTGGTAGTTGGATACATAAATACCTACAGGATCAATTAGTTTCTGATATTTCTGGGATTATTTCACTGGGAATATTTACATCTCTCTCTTTCTGGTCAATAAGGGCATCAAATCTGGCTTGTCCGTATTCATTTTAACACGTCAAAGCAGTCAAATGTTTTATTTCCATATTGTCTGTCTTCAATACTCATTTGTATAATTCACGTGCACTATGATGTCATCCTCATATGGCAAGGTGATGCTTTTCTCACTTTTCAACTCTTTAATCTGAGTTTGATTTTAGTATCTTTGCTTATTGTCAAGGATACTGGTGGCAGATCTCACCGCTGCCACCAGTATGTCAAGAGAACTCAACTCTGCTGCCTCCAATCATCAGAACAAATAGGCAATTGGCTGACGACTGATGGATGAGGCCACAGCTGCTTCTACTACTGGGCTGGTTATTGGAGAGCTCAAAATCAAGTCAACATATGGTATGTTCACCCTTGATTCTAACGTATGGAATGTATGTACAGTATATACACCCATATGGTCACTGCAAGCTTTACAATAACAAAAATAACTTCAAGTTGCCACCACCAATTGTTTATGCAGGTCGATTGGACACTCATTACAGGTAGCGTATGGCTTCAAGGGTGCGGTTTAAAGAGCAAGAGTAACAGATCTATTCAATTTTAAATATTTAATCCTGAAAGATAAGCAGTTTTTATTAAAAAAATAAACAAAGATGATGCAAAAAAGGAATAATGAAAGATAGTTACTAAATCTTATGTCACAGAAATCGCTCAGAGCTCATTTAGTGACAAGGGACTGTGGGCACCTACACAATCCTTCAATCTAGGGGCGCTCTAGGCTATCCCTGTCTGCCCGATTACCCCAATGGTGGAGCTGCCGGGATCTCGTATCTTGCTATGGTCCTATCTTACCCTTATCTGTTCCCTCCCCCACCAAGGGAAGTGTGAGGCTGAAGTGTATAGGCAAACACTAACCAGACAGACAGGGGTAAATGGACAGGGATAAAAGAAAATTACAATCTTGCAAATGCACTCACAAAACAACAAAGTGGGAAACAGGGGTGGAATAGGAACGAAGAAACCAAATGGGAGAGGATAAGAATAAACAATGCAAACTCCAACTTAGCAATCTCCTTAAAAACTCTCCAAACTAATCCAAACATTGAACTCTCTCCTTCAACTCCAAACCAGGTAGTGGTAACTGTCACTGGCAACGTCAGAAGTAAGGAGGAGGATTCTTATAATTGCAGGGTGCAACGAACTCAGAGCAGCTGATACAACCCAAGACAGAGAACTCCACGAGTCCATGTAAGCAGTTTAACCCTTGCAGGACCAGAGCAAAGAAAGCCAGAGCTGCTAATAGGATGTTGAAGCCGTTGTAACTACTGCAGGTGTATGTGTTATCAGACGCTGCGTTCGGCTGACCACACTCTGTTGCAGTGTCCCCGTGACAAGAGCTTAATGGAGAGACGTACCACTTGGTAAGAAAATGGACAGAACTCAAAGCAAACTGTACCTTCCAAGGGCTGACAAATGACCACCCACATGCCGCTTTTTATTAGCTCAAGGTTACACCGACATACCTCCCCTTGATGATCTCATGTGGAGCTGTTTGTGGCATGTGCTCAGCCCTTCAGAATTTTATGAGATCCCCAACTTACGGGATATCTTTGCCCCTGGACTTCGCAGGTAACAAATATTTTCATGATTTTTCTTATTGCGATTTTGCATTTTGGAAGAGATCAAACATGACCTAGATGGCATCAACCAATGGACCATTTGAGGGGTTAGATGTGAGTGAATGTGTCATATTCATCCTTTCGTCATGACGCCGAAAATATATCTCCCATAAATATTAAATTGATACAAACCCCAATATTCATATCTGACCACTGGCACTGGCCAGGCTGCAAGAGATCCTCAGATCTAAGGAAGCTTATGCCTCTGTGTAAATGAATCCCCATTTTGGTATCTGGTTCACAGAATTGATCTTCTTGTTTTAATTACCTGGTCACTGCAGGAAGTCTCTGTTTCAAAGGTGGTTGAAGTGTCATCTCTATTTCCCTTGTTTTAATTAGTCCCTCTGTTCCTACGTCTAATTAATTTCATATGTTCAATGTAAAGGACTATTTCAAAGAAGTTGTAGTGTCAGCTCTTCTCCTTCTGGATATGTCTCTATGAATTTAATTTTTTCTCTATGACAATTATATATAAAAACGTGAATAGTCAAGATCCATGCCAGGTGCCTCTGGATAACCACAAGGACTCTGAAATGGTGCTCGTTTTAACAATGGTGGCTCACAGCCACATCATTTTAGCCTTAATGGCGTGAAGCAAGGGGATGTCCTCACTCTTGTTCAGGACCAGTTAGCTGTAAATTACAAAATGACATTTCTAGATTATATATAGTTGCCTTTTGAGGCATGAATCACATCTGATCTGACCGTATCATTAATTTTGAAATTACACCCTTAAAATCTATTGGCCAAGATTTTTGATAATATCTTAAAATCTACTTTTTATAATGATATTGGCCAAGAGGATGTCAAGGTTAAGGGGTGTTTTGATTGTTCTAGAAGCCATCTAGGCTTGGAGATATCCTATATGGAAGATTTTCAATTACCACTTCAATTTCGCTTACTGATAAAGGTGCATCCAATCTTTCTTTATCTTCCTTCAATATTCTTTAAGAAGTCACCTTTTTTCAGCACTTTTTCATACACATCCTACCTCCAGATGTTTTGTAATGATCTGGCACACATGCACTTTATTATCAAACATTCACCAATTTTTAATATGAAGATCTTATGCAATTTTCACTTACATGCATCTCGTTGTAATATAATTCCAGTATACATGGATACTCATCTTAAGACTTTATTTTATTTATGTACACATGCACTTTGTTTTAATACTTTCACATTATGCATTAATAAAATTTTTATAGTAATAAAAAATGTTTTTCTTTTAATTTTTTCAACTATATTTCACTTTATTATTTATTATATAAGACTTTTGTTATTGCAGTAGTGAACAGATTTTGATAATCATATACTGTAAGTTCTATTAGATACAGCATCAATTAATATGCACTTCTTATTTTCTTTAGTCAGACTTCATATACAGTGCCTGTGCTCAATGTATTGTATCTGTGGGCGCAGATTCATTCTTGTAGCTGGTGCACATACGCACTGATGTCCCAGACTTGGTGCCGCTGACGGCGTCTCATCACGGCAGTGGTTTGTTTGTTGGTCCTCGGCTCTGCTCACGTGATCCATGTGGGTGGCTACGCATGACGTTGTGGCCATCCTTGACGTCCTCAGCGACATTGCATGTTTTGGTAATGTCGGCTCTTCATGCACCAATCCAAAGCATCCCTTGAGTAAGATGCTCCAACAAGTGTACTGTGATTGGATTGTGGATATTTAGCTGACATCAGCGCTTTGGGCGCCTATCCACAGCATGCTTTAATTTATCATATTGTAATTTCTGTCCTGTGATTGGATATTGGGTGTTTTTAAGGGGATAATGAATGCCATGATGTCACTCTCCCTGATGAAGGCACACCGCCAAAACGTGCGTAGGGGTTGTGGCACCATCACTTGGCTCAGGTAAATACTAAGTATATTTCTTTGTAACATACTACATGTACTGTATATTTTGTTTCTGTAGCACTACTTTTTATGTCCTTTGTTTTCTATATATATATTGTGCACTTTAATTTGTTTTAGGACTGTCAGCCTATGCTTGCCATGTTTAGCTCTGGTGTAATAACCTAATGGACCTATAAGTTCTTTTTTGCTACTGTTAACATATGTTCACCTGCCAACCAGTGGGGCCACCTTTACATTTTGGCTCACTACCGTACATTATTGGCCCACAATTTTAATCATTGTTATTTTAAGTGGGAAATAAAGAATTGTTTTTTATTCAATTCTGTGTGGGCCTATTTCTATATGTTCTCCTTCGAAGTCAGTTATGAGTTGCAGTCAATAGTGAGAATAGTATGGTATTCGGTGAAACTTAACAAAATTAATTTGTGTCAATAACTAAAATTGCATTTTTTTACACATATTGACTACCGCCCATTACTAGAGTTAATCAAGTTAGCCGATACTGAAATCCTATAACTGTCATGTTTTATTTTCTCTGACTTATTAGTTAAGTCTCTGCCAAAGAGAGCAAATACTGACGGTGTGATTCTGTTAGACACAACAATTTTTCTTTACTGGTCTCTACTGGATTGGCTTAATTAACTTGTTAATAATTACTTTTATCGTTACTCATCTTTTCTGGCTCCATGCTGGTCCTTCTCCACTCTGCCACTGCTGTCTCTTACGACTCTTATGGTAACCTGACGAGCACCACTAGTGTTATCTTGCTACGCTATGCATGCTGCTGCCACGTGCTTTCCTTGTACTCGCCACTAAAACCAACTTAGCACTATTACTACTAAGCTACAGCTTCTTAAAGGGAATCGGTCACCTACTTTTTGGCATATAAGCTGAAGCCACCGCCATCAGGGGCTTATCTACAGCATTCTGTAATGCTGTAGATAAGCCCCCCGATGTAACCTGAAAGATAAGAAAAACAAGTTATATTATACTCCACTGGGGAGGCTGTCTGGTGTGGTCCGGTCCGATGGGCGTTGCGGTCCGGCGCCTCCCATCTTCATGCGATGACGTCCTCTTCCTTGCTTCCTGTTGTGGCTCCTGTGCAAGCGCAGGCGCCTGGAAAGGTCAGCGAAGCCCATCGCCTGTGCACTGCAGTACTTTGCTCTGCCCTTAATAGGGCAGATAAAGTACGCCTGCGCAGGAGCCGCAACAGAAGCAAGGAAGAGGAAATCATCGCATGAAGATGGGAGGTGCCGGACCGCGACAACCATTGGACCGGACCACACTGGACAGCCCTTGGGTGAGTATAATCTAACTTGTTTTTGAGTCGCCCGCCAGGGCTGTCGGGTACTGAGTTCACAGGGGGAATGTCACTGTGGCGACCCGGGCCCATGGCCCTGGGCGCCCATGTAAAAGGGGAAAGGTCTTTAAAGGGAATAAAGTTTATGTTTGTGATGCCACCTGTGGTATTCAGTCAGTGGGGACTGATGCTGCTCTAACAGGTCCTCTGGGGTGATGTTATGGCAGCTAGATGGTATACCTTCCACAGGTGAAGTGTATCCCCAGGACTCCCAGTGTGTAGATGGTAGATGGTGAATGGCGCAGTAAAGAATGAGGACACAGGTTTGCAGTCTCTTTACCTTGTTTACTGTCGACTTCAGGCAGCCACAGTCCAGGGCACCAGATCACAGGGCAGGCAAGGTCTGGCCAGCTTGGAGGCAAGTTAGGAGTCCCCTTACCCAGGTAGAAATCAAAGCCTTCCTCTAGCACCGTGGTGTTGTAGTCCCTTACTGCCTATGGCTTCACATAAGGTCCTCACAGATGTTCTCTCTCTCTGTCCCCCGTATAGGATAGGACACGACCCATATGACTGGTGACTTGAGGCGGTTTATAGGGACTCTAGCACGCCCCAGCTTCTAAGGGTGTCACCGTGCCTCCTGGGTACTAAGGCGGACAGGGAACGTGGAATTCAGCTGTCCTGCTGGTCTTTGATGTAAGTCGTGGAGAGCCTTACGATCCTCGGTGTTCTGGCTACCGGTCTCTGCACCTCAGAAGGAGGCAGCCTGCTCGGGGCTGGTCTCCCCCTGGTATCCTCTCCTGTGCTTTGCTCTCCTTCATGTTCACTGCAATGTATTCGGCTTTCTGAATGTCTCTTTCCTGGAACTGCTGCACTGCGGCTACACAGCTCCGTAAACCCTCTGCTGCCTTAGACTGATCCAGTCTGTTTCCTGGCAAGAACTCACTGACTTTTCCTACAGACTACCAGATATATATATAGATGGGGAGTCACCTAGTAAATAGGATCAAAAGCTCCCCCGGTGGCCTGGAGTGTGAATGTGTTGCATGTTTGTAGTACCTGGTTACAGTTATCCCTTCTTGCCTCCAGACGTAACATCACTCTCTCCGTGAGGAGAGCAATGCTACTGTGACAACCAGGACCCTGGGGCGCACCTGAGCAAGGTTTTTTTAACTAGTCCAGTGCATCCGTTCCTGAAGATATGGGGCGGCAGAGCAGCAGTCTGAACACGTGGTGCTGGTGCCGAGCTGCCGACTCTCCCTACTCCCTGCTGAGTGAGACACAATGAGGCCCCTGCTCACAGCCTCACTCGTGGCGGCCGGAAGGTGACTGTGACTACTGAGGTGGAGCGGTAGCGCCATGTCTCCTGACCCTGGATCCTGGACACACATTGCTGGCCTGTCCTGGACTCGCAGTAGAGCAGTACACAGTAAGTAGTACTGTAATTATCTCCCTCCCGCCGCATGCTGTCTGCTGCATGGCTCTGTCCATGACTCACTTCACCCCTTCCTTCAGATTCCTCAGCCTCATTTCTGCCTGTAGTGCCTGAGTGTTATGAACTGGTGATTCAGAAACACAATGGACCTGGTGATTAAGAGCACACAAAGTGACCTGATAGTTACGAATAACATAGGACGAGCTCTGAGACGTGGGAACTCTGCTGACCGCAATCCCTAATCCTATCACACCACACTAGAGGTAGCCGTGGAGCGCTCCTGACCAGACCTAGGCGCCTCGGGCACAGCCTGAGAAACTAGCTAGCCCTGAAGATAGAAAAATAAGCCTACCTTGCCTCAGAGAAATTCCCCAAAGGAAAAGGCAGCCCCCCACATATAATGACTGTGAGTAATGATGAAAATACAAACACAGAGATGAAATAGGTTTTAGCAAAGTGAGGCCCGACTTACTGAATAGACCGAGGATAGTAAAGATAGCTTTGCGGTCAGCACAAAAACC
Organism: Ranitomeya imitator; assembly: GCF_032444005.1. NCBI lineage: Eukaryota > Metazoa > Chordata > Amphibia > Anura > Dendrobatidae > Ranitomeya > Ranitomeya imitator. Next base: position 54,455,108 of record NC_091289.1, read on the forward strand.
TACAAACAACCACGCAGAGGGCGCAAAAAGACCCTCCGTACCGACTAACGGCACGGAGGTGCTCCCTCTGCGTCCCAGAGCTTCCAGCAAGCAAGAAAAACCAATATAGCAAGCTGGACAGAAAAAATAGCAAACAAAAGTAACACAAGCAGAACTTAGCTTATGCAGGGCAGACAGGCCACAAGACGATCCAGGAGAGAGCAAGACCAATACTGGAACATTGACTGGAGGCAAGGAACAAAGAACTAGGTGGAGTTAAATAGAGCAGCACCTAACGACTTAACCTCGTCACCTGAGGAAGGAAACTCAGAAGCCGCAGCCCCACTCACATCCACCAAAGGAAGCTCATAGACAGAACCAGCCGAAGTACCACTCATGACCACAGGAGGGAGCTTGACCACAGAATTCACAACAGTACCCCCCCTTGAGGAGGGGTCACCGAACCCTCACCAGAGCCCCCAGGCCGACCAGGATGAGCCAAATGAAAGGCACGAACCAGATCGGCAGCATGAACATCAGAGGCAAAGACCCAGGAATTATCTTCCTGACCATAACCCTTCCACTTAACCAGGTACTGGAGTTTCCGTCTCGAAATACGAGAATCCAAAATCTTCTCCACTATATACTCCAACTCCCCCTCAACCAAAACCGGGGCAGGAGGGTCAACGGATGGAACCACAGGTGCCACGTATCTCCGCAACAATGACCTATGGAATACATTATGGATAGAAAAAGAAGCAGGAAGGGTCAAACGAAAAGACACAGGATTAAGAACCTCAGAAATCCTATACGGACCAATGAAACGAGGCTTAAACTTAGGAGAGGAAACTTTCATAGGAATATAACGAGACGACAACCAAACCAAATCCCCAACATGAAGTCAGGGACCCACACAGCGCCTACGGTTAGCGAAACGTTGAGCCTTCTCCTGGGACAATGTCAAATTGTCCACTACATGAGTCCAAATCTGCTGCAACCTATCCACCACAGTATCCACACCAGGACAGTCCGAAGACTCAACCTGCCCTGAAGAGAAACGATAATGGAAACCAGAATTGCAGAAAAACGGCAAAACCAAAGTAGCCGAGCTGGCCCGATTATTAAGGGCGAACTCAGCCAAAGGCAAAAAGGACACCCAATCATCCTGATCAGCAGAAACAAAACATCTCAGATATGTTTCCAAGGTCTGACTGGTTCGTTCAGTTTGGCCATTTGTCTGAGGATGGAAAGCCGAGGAAAAAGACAAATCAATGCCCATCCTAGCACAAAAGGCTCGCCAAAACCTTGAAACAAACTGGGAACCTCTGTCAGAAACGATGTTCTCCGGAATGCCATGTAAACGAACCACATGCTGGAAAAACAATGGAACCAAATCAGAGGAGGAAGGCAATTTAGACAAGGGTACCAAATGGACCATCTTAGAGAAGCGATCACAAACCACCCAAATGACCGACATCTTTTGAGAGACGGGGAGATCCGAAATAAAATCCATAGAGATATGTGTCCAGGGCCTCTTCGGGACCGGCAAGGGCAAAAGCAACCCACTGGCACGAGAACAGCAGGGCTTAGCCCGAGCACAAATCCCACAGGACTGCACAAACGAACGCACATCCCGCGACAGAGACGGCCACCAAAAGGATCTAGCCACCAAATCTCTGGTACCAAAGATTCCAGGATGACCAGCCAACACCGAACAATGAACCTCAGAGATAACTTTACTCGTCCATTTATCAGGGACAAACAGTTTCTCCGCTGGGCAATGGTCAGGTCTATTAGCATGAAATTTTTGCAGCACCCGCCGCAAATCAGGGGAGATGGCAGACAAAATTACCCCCTCTTTGAGAATACCCGCCGGCTCAGGCAAACCCGGAGAGTCCGGCACAAAACTCCTAGACAGGGCATCCGCCTTCACATTTTTAGAGCCCGGAAGGTACGAAACCACAAAGTCAAAACGGGAGAAAAACAGCAACCAACGAGCCTGTCTAGGATTCAACCGTTTGGCAGACTCGAGATAAGTCAAGTTCTTGTGATCAGTCAAGACCACTTAGCTCCTTCAAGCCAATGACGCCACTCCTCGAACGCCCACTTCATGGCCAACAACTCTCGATTGCCAACATCATAATTACGCTCAGCAGGCGAAAACTTCCTGGAAAAGAAGGCACATGGTTTCATCACCGAGCCATCAGAACTTCTCTGCGACAAAACAGCCCCTGCTCCAATCTCAGAAGCATCAACCTCGACCTGGAACGGGAGCGAAACATCTGGCTGGCACAACACAGGGGCAGAAGAAAAACGACGCTTCAACTCCTGAAAAGCTTCTACAGCAGCAGAAGACCAATTGACCACATCAGCACCCTTCTTGGTTAAATCAGTCAACGGTTTAACAATACTAGAAAAATTATTGATGAAGCGACGATAAAAATTAGCAAAGCCCAGGAACTTTTGCACACTCTTCAGAGATGTCGGCTGAGTCCAATCATAAATGGCCCGAACTTTAACAGGGTCCATCTCGATAGTAGAAGGGGAAAAAATTAAACCCAAAAATGAAACCTTCTGAACACCAAAGAGACACTTTGACCCCTTCACAAACAAATAATTAGCACGCAGGATCTGGAACACAATTCTGACCTGCTTCACGTGAGACTCCCAATCATCCGAGAAGACCAAAATATCATCCAAGTATACAATCAGGAATTTATCCAGGTACTCTCGGAAGATGTCATGCATAAAGGACTGAAATACTGATGGAGCATTGGAAAGCCCGAATGGCATAACCAGGTACTCAAAATGGCCCTCGGGCGTATTAAATGCTGTTTTCCATTCATCGCCCTGTTTAATACGCACAAGATTATACGCACCACGAAGATCTATCTTGGTGAACCAACTAGCCCCCTTAATCCGAGCAAACAAATCAGACAGCAGCGGCAAGGGGTGCTGAAATTTGACTGTGATTTTATTTAGAAGGCGGTAATCAATACAAGGTCTCAACGAACCATCCTTCTTGGCCACAAAAAAGAACCCTGCTCCCAATGGCGACGACGACAGGCGAATATGACCCTTCTCCAAGGATTCCTTTACGTAACTCCGCATAGCGGCGTGCTCAGGCACAGACAAATTAAACAGTCGGCCCTTAGGAAACTTACTACCAGGAATCAAGTCGATAGCACAATCGCAATCCCTATGCGGAGGTAGGGCACTGGACTTGGACTCATCAAATACATCCCGGTAATCCGACAAGAACTCTGGGACCTCAGAAGGGGTGGATGATGAAATAGACAGAACTGGAACATCACCATGTACCCCCTGACAACCCCAGCTGGACACAGACATAGATTTCCAATCCAATACTGGGTTATGGACTTGTAGCCATGGCAACCCCAACACGACCACATCATGCAGATTATGCAACACCAAAAAGCGAATATCCTCCTGATGCGCAGGAGCCATGCACATGGTCAGTTGGGTCCAGTACTGAGGCTTATTCTTGGCCAAAGGCGTAGCATCAATTCCTCTCAATGGAATAGGATACTGCGAGGGCTCCAAGAAAAACCCACAGCGCCTAGCAAAGTCCAAGTCCATCAAATTCAGGGCAGCGCCTGAATCCACAAATGCCATGACAGAATAGGATGACAAAGAGCAGATCAAAGTAACGGACAAAAGAACGGACTGCATTAACCCCCGAAGACCAGAAAGGAAAAAAGGTCTAAAACTGAGGCAACCAGATCTGCCACAAATCCAAAATTGGATCGTGACAGTACCCCCCTTTCAATGAGGGGCCTATGGACCCTCAACACTGGACCTCACCAGTAAGCAACCTACAGTGAGAATGACTCAATTCACCAGAGTTCACCTCCCCAGTCGCCTGACCCTCAGGTTTACAGTGGACACAGCACGGTGGAGAAGACAATGTAGGTGGCACAAATCTCCAGAGCGCCGACCTGTGGAATGAGTTGTGTATGGGCATTACTGAAGGTAACTCAAACTGGTAAGTCTCTCGGACTGACACTGGCTGACACCCGATATGGCCCGATTACCCTCGAACTCCAGACTCCAGCTCCACACTTCCACCTAATATTTTTGGTGGACACCCATACGTAGTCATTCACACACAGATCCGGACCTGAACGTTTATTTTCACGCATGCGTCTGCCACCAGATGGTGAACTCTTTACAGAACCGACAACAGAGGCGTCCCCCTGTATCACCAAACTCACACCCCCACTATGCACCGAGGGAACCACCACCCTCCTCAGACCCCTCCTCCCTAGAGGTCTCTGACATATCGGGTTAGAATGTAGTGAGTGTAGAGTCTTGCCCCTACTTCCTTTAAGCACCTCTACTGCCCCCACTGGAGAAGAAGGGGTAGGTTGTAGAAGGATGGCAGAGATCGTAGCTCCAGGGCAGCAGTCCTTACACGACTGACCCCAGCTGACTACTTCTCTGGACCGCCAGTCTATGGCAGGGTTGTGTCTTTTCAACCAAGGGAAACCTAAGACAATGGGAGTTGGTATGCCCTCCAAGACGTAACATGACAGGAACTCTTCATGACAAACCCCTATACGCAGATGTATATTGTCAACGACTTGGGTAATGCTCCCCTGGCTGAGCGGGACAGAGTCAATGGCCTGGACGCTTAGGGGTCTACCTAGCGAGCTACTTATCAGGCCATGGGTCTGGACAAAATGAGCATTCACCAAATTGACTCCTGCTTCACTGTACACCAGCACTGGAATATTCTCAGTTACCCCACCAACAACCACCTCAGCAGGTAAAGTACACTGAGACGAGAAAACGGAGGAAATATACACTCCCTGGTCGCTTCCTTCCACACAACCAGGGGGACACGGCTTCTTAGATGGAACTGGTATTTTGGCGCGAGCTGGGCAGACATTGATAAAATGACCAGTCTGCCCACAGTAGAAACATGCCCCCACACCACGGCGAACTCCAGACAACCCCGTTTGGGAACCAACTCCTCCCACCAGCATGGGTTCGTCCACCTGCCCAGGTGTGTCCTCCTCCCTAGCAAGGACTATAGGGGCACATTTGGTGTATGCCTCTCCCTCAAGCGTCTATCCACCTGGATGGCAAGGGACATGGTGGCCTCCAACGACTTGGGGGCGGCGTACTGCACCAGAGTATCTTGTAACCTAGAGGACAGACCCTGCACAAAATGGCTCCTAAGGGCCGGGTCATTCCACTGTGTGTCAGTGGCCCACCTCCTGAACTCTGAACAATAGTCCTCCGCCGGCCGGCCCCCCTGCTTGATCTTACGGAGTCGGGATTCTGCCAAGGAGACGCCATCCGGGTCACCATATACCAGCGCCAGAGCTGCAAAAAACTCATCCACTGATCGTAGAGATGCAGAACTGGTCGTCAGGGAGAAGGCCCAGGATTGGGGATCACCTTTAAGAAGGGAAATGATGATTCCCACCTGTTGTTCCTCACTCCCTGATGAACGAGGGCGGAGCCTAAAGTATAACTTACAGGCCTCCTTAAAAACCAAAAATGTATCTCTCCCACTAGAGAACCTGTCAGGAAGAGATATCTTGGGCTCTGGTTGAGCATGTACCTGGGCCGAAGCCCCAAACCCCACCAACTGCTGCAGCTGCTGCACCACCTCACCACGCAACACCTTAAACTCATTGGTGAGGGTCTGAAGCAGTTGGGCAAAGGCCTGCATTTGAGCCATGGCTCACCAGAAAGAATGTGAAGGTTGGTGTTAATGTCACGCCGTTTACGGCGATAAAGGGGCTGGACGGCATACTGGAACCCGCACCTGTCCCTGCCTTTATAAGGGGCCCTGGCTTTCCCTTATCTCAGGGGTACCTATGAAGGTTAGGAGGCCTGAGCCGCCAGCGTATCCCTGTCTCCTGTGCAGGCCCCCTAAGAGAGGTGGACTGCACCAGTGTATAAATATCACCATAACAGAGTATACAGACAAGGAAAAGGAAAACCACACTTAGCTTAATGCTGCAAGGCACAGCATAGCAAGGAAGAAACACCAGATACAGCGGACACAGCTGTAGAACAATAGTTCCCAGCTAGCTCCTACTCCCGGCTTGGTCGCTGAAGAATGAACTAACACCGACAGTCAGCTGATGAACCAGGTGACCTCTTAAAGGATGGAGGGAGTGGTCACTACAAACATCAGCCGGCCCAGCAGCAATGCCATAACATCAGCGGCCACCGGGGGGAAGGGGAACTGCATTAATCCCCGAAGACCAGAAAGGAAAAAAGGTCTAAAACTGAGGCAATCAGATCTGCCACAAATCCAAAATTGGATTGTGACAGGTGTGTGTGTGGGGCTTTGTGTGTGTGTGTGTGCGGGGCTGTGTGTGTTTGTCAGGTATCGTCCGATGGGACAAACAGTCCCATCCGGCTATGTCTGCTACAGTGACAGGTAGCCGGATGATGGGACAGTAGTAGTCCCATCATCCGGGAACTGTGTTAAAGGGTTAAAAAAAAACACATATACACTGTATGCAGAATTATTAGGCAAGTTGTATTTTGATCACATGATACTTTTTATACATGTCCTACTCCAAGCTGTTCAGGCTTGAGAGCCAACTAACAATTAAGTAAATCAGGTGATGTGCATCTCTGTAATGAGGAGGTGTGTTGTCTAATGACATCAAAACCCTATATAAGGTGTGCTTAATTATTAGGCAACTTCCTTTCCTTTGGCAAAATGGGTCAGAAGAGAGCTTTGACGGGCTCTGAAAAGTCCAAAATTGTGAGATGTCTTGCAGAGAGATGCAGCAGTCTTGAAATTGCCAAACTTTTGAACAATCAAGCATTTCATGGCAAATAGCCAACAGGGTCGCAAGAAGCGTGTTGGGCAAAAAAGGCGCAAAATAACTGCCCATGAATTGAGGAAAATCAAGCGTGAAGTTGCCAAGATGCCCTTAGCCACCAGTTTTACCATATTTTAGAGCTGCAACGTTACTGGAGTAACAAAAAGCACAAAGTGTCCAGTACTCAGGGACATGGTAAAGGTAAGGAAGGCTGAAAAACGACCACCTTTGAACAAGAAACATAAGATAAAACATCAAGACTGGGCCAAGAAATATCTTAAGACTGACTTTTCAAAGGTTTTATGGACTGATGAAATGAGAGTGACTCTTGATGGGCCAGATGGATGGGCCAGAAGCTGGATCAGTAAAGGGCAGATAGCTCCACGCCAACTCAGAAAACAACAAGGTGGAGGTGGGGTACTGGTATGGGCTGGTATCATCAAAGATGAACTTCCGAGTCCTTTGGGGGTTGAGGATGGAGTGAAGCTCAACTCCCAGACCTACTGCCAGTTTCTGGAAGACAACTTCTTCAAGCAGTGGTACAGGAAGAAGTCAGTATCGTTCAAGAAAAAAATGATTTTCATGCAGGACAATGCTGGATCACATGCCTCCAACTACTCCACAGCATGACTGGCCAGTAAAGGTCTCAAAGAAGAAAAAATAATGACATGGCCCCCTTGATCACCTGATCTGAACCCCATAGAGAACCTATGGTCCCTCATAAAATGTGAGATCTCCAGGGAGGGAAAACAGTACACCTCTCGGAACAGTGTCTTGGAGGCTGTGGTGGCTAAACAGGCTGTGGTAAACAGATCAAGCAACTGACAGAATCTATGGATGGAAAGCTGTTGAGTGTCATCATAAAGAAAGGTGGCTATATTGGTCACTAATTTTGGGGGGTTTTGTTTTTGCATGTCAGAAATGTTTATTTCTAAATTTTGTGCAGTTATATTGGTTTACCTGGTGAAAATAAACAAGTGAGATGGGAATATATCTGGTTTTTATTAAGTTGCCTAATAATTCTGCATAGTAATAGTTACCTGCACAAACAGATATCCTCCTAAGATAGCCAAATCTAAAAAAACCCACTCCAACTTCCACAAATATTAAGCTTTGAGTCTGACATTTATGAGTCTTTGGGTTGATTGAGAACATAGTTGTTGATCAATAATAAAAATAACCCTCTAAAATACAGCTTGCCTAATAATTCTGCACACGGTGTATACAGTGCCTTGCGAAATTATTCGGCCCCCTGGAACTTTTCAACCTTTTCCCACATATCATGCTTCAAACATAAAGATACCAAATGTAAATTTTGGTGAAGAATCAACAACAAGTGGAACACAATTGTGAAGTTGAACAAAATTAATTGGGTATTTTAAATTTTTGTGGAAATTCAAAAACTGAAAGTGGGGCGTGAAATATTATTCAGCCCCTTTAACTTAATACTTTGTTGCGCCACCTTTTGCTGTTATTACAGCTGCAAGTCACTTGGGATATGTCTCTATCAGTTTTGTACATCGAGAGACTGAAATTCTTGCCCATTCTTCCTTGGCAAACAGCTCGAGCTCAGTGAGGTTTGATGGAGATCGTTTGTGAACAGCAGTTTTCAGCTCTTTCCACAGATTCTCAATTGGATTGAGGTCTGGACTTTGACTTGGCCATTCTAACACCTGGATACGTTTATTTGTGAACCATTCCATTGTAAATTTTGCTTTATGTTTGGGATCATTGTCTTGTTCGAAGACAAATCTCCGTCTCAGTCTCAGGTCTTTTGCAGATTCCAACAGGTTTTCTTCAAGAATGGTCCTGTATTTGGCTCCATCCATCTTCCCATCAATTTTAACCATTTTCCCTGTTCCTGCTGAAGAAAAGCAGGCCAAAACCATGATGTTGCCATCACCATGTTTCACAGTGGGGATGGTATGTTCAGGGTGATGAGCTATGTTGCCTTTATGCCAAAAATTTCGTTTGGCATTGTTGCCAAAAAGTTCGATTTTGGTTTCATCTGACCAGAGCACCTTCTTCCGCATGTTTGGTGTGTCTCTCAGGTGGCTTGTTGCAAACTTTAAACAACACTTTTTATGGATATCTTTGAGAAATGGCTTTCTTCTTGCCACTCTTCCATAAAGGCCAGATTTGTGCAGTGTACGACTGATTGTTGTCCTATGGACAGACTGTCCCACCTCAGCTGTAGATCTCTGCAGTTCATCCAGAGTGATCATGGGCCTCTTGGCTGCATCTCTGATCAGTCTTCTCCTTGTTTGAGATGAAAGTTTAGAGGGACGGCCGGGTCTTGGTAGATTTGCAGTGGTATGATACTCCTTCAGTTTCAATATGATCGCTTGCACAGTGCTCCTTGGGATGTTTAAAGTTTTGGAAATCATTTTGTATTCAAATCCGGCTTTAAACTTCTCCACAACAGTATCATGGACCTGCCTGTTGTGTTCCTTGGTCTTTGTGATGCTCTCTGTGCTTCAAACAGAACCCTGAGACTATCACAGAGCAGGTGCATTTATACAGAGACTTGATTACACACAAGTGGATTATATTTATCATCATTAGGCATTTAGGACAATATTGGATCATTCAGAGATCCACAATGAACTTCTGGAGCCGGCAGCTGACGTCAGCATGCAAGCAACGGGAACGCATGACATCACTACTTTCAAGTTTAACCCCTTCCCGACCCATGACGCCACGTAGGCGTCATGAAAGTCGGTGCCATTCCGACCCATGACGCCTATGCGGCGTCATGGAAAGATCGCGTCCCTGCAGATCGGGTGAAAGGGTTAACTCCCATTTCACCCGATCTGCAGGGACAGGGGGAGTGGTAGTTTAGCCCAGGGGGGGTGGCTTCACCCCCTCGTGGCTACGATCGCTCTGATTGGCTGTTGAAAGTGAAACTGCCAATCAGAGCGATTTGTAATATTTCACCCATTATAACGGGTGAAATATTACAATCCAGCCATGGCCGATGCTGAAATATCATCGGCCATGGCTGGAAATACTAGTGTGCCCCCACCCCACCCCTCCGATCGCCCCCCCACCCCCCCGATCTGGCCGGTACACTGCTCCGGCTCCCCTCCGTCCAGTGCTCCGCTCCCCCCCCGTGCTCGTGTCCGCTCCCCCCGTGCTCCAATCACCCCCCCATGCTCCAATCACCCCCCCTGCACTCCGATCCACCCCTCCCCGTGCTCCGTTCCACCCCCCCGTGCTCCATTCCAGCCCCCCCGTGCTCCGTTCCACGCCCCCCGCGCTCCGTTCCACCCCTCCCGCGCTCCGATTCCCCCCCCCGTGCTCCGATCCCCCCCCCGTGGTCCCCCCCCCCGTGGTCCCCCCCCACCCCATCATACTTACCGATCCAGCCGTGGTCCCGTCCGTCTTCTCCCGGGCGCCGCCATCTTCCAAAATGGCGGGCGCATGCGCAGTGCGCCCGCCGAATCTGCCGGCCGGCAGATTCGTTCCAAAGTGCATTTTGATCACTGAGATATAATCTATCTCAGTGATCAAAATAAAAAAAATAATAAATGACCCCCCCCCCTTTGTCACCCCCATAGGTAGGGACAATAAAAAAATAAAGAAATTTTTTTTTTTCCACTAATGTTAGAATAGGGTTAGGGTTAGGGGTAGGGTTAGGGTTAGGGGTAGGGTTAGGGTTAGGGTTAGGGCTAGGGGTAGGGTTAGGGTTAGGGGTAGGGTTAGGGGTAGGGTTAGGGTTAGGGGTAGGGTTAGGGGTAGGGTTAGGGTTAGGGGTAGGGTTAGGGCTAGGGTTAGGGTTAGGAATGTGCACACGTATTCTGGTCCTCTGCGGATTTTTCCGCTGCGGATTTGATAAATCCGCAGTGCTAAACCGCTGCGGATTTATGGCGGATTTACCGCGTTTTTTTCTGCGCATTTCACTGCGGTTTTACAATTGCGATTTTCTATTGGAGCAGTTGTAAAACCGCTGCGGAATCCGCACAAAGAAGTGACATGCTGCGGAATGTAAACCGCTGCGTTTCCGTGCAGTTTTTCCGCAGCATGTGTACAGCGATTTTTGTTTCCCATAGGTTTACATTGAACTGTACACTCATGGGAAACTGCTGCGGATCCGCAGCGTGTGCACATACCTTTAGAATTAGGCTATGTGCACACGGTGCGGATTTGGCTGCGGATCCGCAGTAGTGTTCAATCAGGTTTACAGTACCATGTAAACATATGAAAAACCAAATCCGCTGTGCCCATGGTGCGGAAAATACCGCGCGGGAACGCTGCGTTGTATTTTCCGCAGCATGTCAATTCTTTGTGCGGATTCCGCAGCGTTTTACACCTGTTCCTCAATAGGAATCCGCAGGTGAAATCCGCACAAAAAACACTGGAAATCCGCGGAAAATCCGCAGGTAAAACACAGTGCCTTTTACCCGCAGATTTTTCAAAAATGGTGCGGAAATATCTCACACGAATCCGCAACGTGGGCACATGGCCTTAGGGTTAGGGTTGGAATTAGGGTTGTGGTTAGGGTTAGGGGTGTGTTGGGGTTAGTGTTGTGGTTAGGGGTGTGTTGGGGTTAGGGTTGTGATTAGGATTATGGCTACAGTTGGGATTAGAGTTAGGGGTGTGTTGGGGTTAGTGTTGGAGTTAGAATTGAGGGGTTACCACTGTTTAGGCACATCAGGGGTCTCCAAACGCAACATGGCGCCACCATTGATTCCAGCCAATCTCGTATTCAAAAAGTCAAATGGTGCTCCCTCACTTCCGAGCCCTGACGTGTGCCCAAACAGTGGTTTACCCCCACATATGGGGTACCAGCATACTCAGGACAAACTGCGCAACAATTACCGGGGTCCAATTTCTCCTGTTACCCTTGTGAATCTAAAAAAATGCTTGCTAAAACATAATTTTTGAGGAAAGAAAAATGATTTTTTATTTTCACGGCTCTGCGTTGTAAACGTCTGTGAAGCACTTGGGGGTTCAAAGTGCTCACCACATATCTAGATAAGTTCCTTGGGGGGTCTAGTTTCTAAAATGGGGTCACTTGTGGGGGGTCTCTACTGTTTAGGCACACCAGGGGCTCTGCAAACGCAACGTGACACCCGCAGACCATTCCATCAAAGTCTGCATTTCAAAAGTCACTACTTCCCTTCTGAGCCCCGACGTGTGCCCAAACAGTGGTTTACCCCCACATATGGGGTATCAGCGTACTCAGGAGAAACTGGACAACAACTTTTGGGGTCCAATTTCTCCTGTAACCCTTGGGAAAATAAAAAATTCTGGGCTAAATAATTATTTTTGAGGAAAGAAAACGTATTTATTATTTTCACGGCTCTGCATTATAAACTTCTATGAAGCACTTGGGGGTTCAAAGTGCTCACCACACATCTAGATAAGTTCCTTTCAGGGTCTAGTTTCCAAAATGGGGTCACTTGTGGGGGGTTTCTACTGTTTAGGCACATCAGGGGTTCTGCAAACGCAACGTGACGCCCGCAGAGCATTCCATCAAAGTCTGCATTTCAAAACGTCACTACTTCAATTCCAAGCCCCGGCATGTGCCCAAACAGTAGTTTACCCCCACATATGGGGTATCACCGTACTCAGGAGAAACTGGACAACAACTTTTGGGGTCAAATTTCTCCTGTTACCCTTGGGAAAATTAAAAAATTCTGGGCTAAATAATTATTTTTGAGGAAAGAAAACGTATTTATTATTTTCACGGCTCTGCATTATAAACTTCTATGAAGCACTTGGGGGTTCAAAGTGCTCACCACACATCTAGATAAGTTCCTTTGGGGGTCTAGTTTCCAAAATGGGGTCACTTGTGGGGGGTTTCTACTGTTAAGCCACATCAGGGGCTCTGCAAACGCAACGTGACGCCCACAGAGCATTCCATCAAAGTCTGCATTTCAAAACGTCACTACTTCACTTCCGAGCCCCGGCATGTGCCCAAACAGTGATTTACCCCCACATATGGGGTATCAGCGTACTCAGGAGAAACTGGACAACAACTTTTGGGGTCAAATTTCTCCTGTTACCCTTGGGAAAATAAAAAATTGCAGGCTAAAAGATCATTTTTGAGAAAATAATTTTTTTTTTATTTTCATGGCGCTGCGTTATAAACTTCTGTGAAGCACTTGGGGGTTCAAAGTCCTCACCACACATCTAGATTAGTTCCTTTGGGGGTCTAGTTTCCAAAATGGTGTCATTTCTGGGGGATCTCCAATGTTTAAGCACACAGGGGCTCTCCAAACGTGACATGGTGTCCGCTAATGATTGGAGCTAATTTTCCATTTAAAAAGCCAAATGGCGTGCCATCCCTTCCGAGCCCTGCCGTGCGCCCAAACAGTGGTTTACCCCCACATATGGGGTATCAGCGTACTCAGGACAAACTGGACAACAATATTTGGGGTCCAATTTCTCCCATTATCCTTGGCAAAATAGGAAATTCCAGGCTAAAAAATCATTTTTGAGGAAAGAAAAATTATTTTTTATTTTCATGGCTCTGCGTTATAAACTTCTGTGAAGCACCTGGGGGTTTAAAGTGCTCAATATGCATCTAGATAAGTTCCTTGGGGGGTCTAGTTTCCAAAATGGGGTCACTTGTGGGGGAGCTCCAATGTTTAGGCACACAGGGGGCTCTCCAAACGCGACATGGTGTCCGCTAACAATTGGAGCTAATTTTCCATTCAAAAAGTCAAATGGCGCGCCTTCCCTTCCGAGCCCTGCCGTGTGCCCAAACAGTGGTTTACCCCCACATATGAGGTATCGGCGTACTCGGGAGAAATTGCCCAACAAATTTTATGATCCATTTTATCCTACTGCCCATGTGAAAATGAAAAAATTGAGGCGAAAATAATTTTTTTGTGAAAAAAAAGTACTTTTTCATTTTTACAGATCAATTTGTGAAGCACCTGAGGGTTTAAAGTGCTCACTAGGCATCTAAATAAGTTCCTTGAGGGGTCTAGTTTCCAAAATGGGGTCACTTGTGGGGGAGCGCCAATGTTTAGGCACACAGGAGCTATCCAAACGCGACATGGTGTCCGCTAACGATGGAAATAATTTTTCATTCAAAAAGTCAAATGGCGCTCCTTCCCTTCCGAGCCTTACCATGTGCCCAAACAGTGGTTTACCCCCACATGTGAGGTATTGGTGTACTCAGGAGAAATTGCCCAACACATTTTAGGATCCATTTTATCCTGTTGCCCATGTGAAAATGAAAAAATTGAGGCTAAAAGAATTTTTTTGTGAAAAAAAAGTACTTTTTCATTTTTACGGATCAATTTGTGAAGCACCTGGGGGTTCAAAGTGCTCACTATGCATCTAGATAAGTTCCTTGGGGCGTCTAGTTTCTAAAATGGGGTCATTTGTGGGGGAGCTCCAATTTTTAGGCACACGGGGGCTCTCCAAACGTGACATGGTGTCCGCTAAGGAGTGGAGCCAATTTTTGATTCAAAAAGTCAAATGGCGCTCCTTCCCTTCCAAGCCCTGCCGTGCGCCCAAACAGTGGTTTACCCCCACATATGAGGTATCAGCGTACTCAGGACAAATTGGACAACAACTTTCGTGGTTCAGTTTCTCCTTTTACCATTGGGAAAATAAAAAAATTGTTGCTAAAAGATAATTTTTGTGACTAAAAAGTTAAATGTTCATTTTTTCCTTCCATGTTGCTTCTGCTGCTGTGAAGCACCTGAAGGGTTAATAAACTTCTTGAATGTGGTTTTGAGTACCTTGAGGGGTGCAGTTTTTAGAATGGTGTCACTTTTGGGTATTTTCAGCCATATAGACCCCTCAAACTGACTTCAAATGTGAGGTGGTCCCTAAAAAAAATGGTTTTGTAAATTTCGTTGTAAAAATGACAAATCGCTGGTCAAATTTTAACCCTTATAACTTCCTAACAAAAAAAAATTTTGTTTCCAAAATTGTGCTGATGTAAAGTAAACATGTGGGAAATGTTATTTATTAACTATTTTGTGTCACATATCTCTCTGGTTTAACAGAATAAAAATTCAAAATGTGAAAATTGCGAAATTTTCAAAATTTTCGCCAAATTTCCGTGTTTATCACAAATAAATGCAGAATTTATTGACCTAAATTTACCACTAACATGAAGCCCAATATGTCACGAAAAAACAATCTCAGAACCGCTAGGATCCGTTGAAGCGTTCCTGAGTTATTACCTCATAAAGGGACACTGGTCAGAATTGCAAAAAACGGCAAGGTCTTTAAGGTCAAAATAGGCTGGGTCTTGAAGGGGTTAACCAAGGTCACAATTTGTCAAAAATCTGCCTTGGTTGTAAGCATACAGTATAACACTTAAAGCATCAAGATCTCTCCGTGACAACAGTAAATAAAATAAAATAACCTAATATTGAGTGCAAGAAATAATAAAGAATTGTTGTACTTGGAAAAAGGCTGTCAGCAAGCAAGTTCTTTACAAGAGGCTATTTGTACATTGTGTAATAAACTAAGCAGAGTCACTTCTGGAATGGAGCAAATTCATAATAAATAATAATAAATAATAATAATAATAATAATAGTCCTTTAGAAACCAAACTGCTATTACTGAAGCAGCAATACTTTAGCTATGACACATGGAAGACGCTGTCAGGGACGTATTCCTCCTCTGCTCTGGCTGGAGAGTTGTTTATTTTATTGACTTTAGGCAATTCTGCTCTTTCATGATACTTATTTTGAATTTTGTCCAAGTCAGATTGCAAAGTGCATTATCGGTTATAGCAGACTATAAGGAATCTTCTGCTATCTGACGAATATGATTTCCAATTATGCTACCCACATATGTCTCTACTGTCATAATTATCATAAGTACAGCATATTATTTTTCCTTGCAACAGGGACCATTACTACATACTGTAACCTTCAGTACAAAAAGCATAATATTCCTCAAGGATTAGATGATACATGACAAGTATGCGGGATTCTTTCAGTGAGGTACATAAGCGTCTATAGTGGATAATCATGATCTCAAAGACTGGAAAAGTTCACATAACAGCATAGACCCAAATATGCACAAGACGCTAAAGGAATTTACATAGAATGACACTGTGGCGATCTAATAACCATGTATAAGTATATAAGGGGACAATACAAATATCTCGCTGAGGATCTGTTTATACCAAGGAAGGTGACGGGCACAAGGGGGCATTCTTTGCGTCTGGAGGAGAGAAGGTTTTTCCACCAACATAGAACAGGATTCTTTACTGTTAGGGCAGTGAGAATCTGGAATTGCTTGCCTGAGGAGGTGGTGATGGCGAACTCAGTCGAGGGGTTCAAGAGAGACCTGGATGTCTTCCTGGAGCAGAACAATATTGTATCATACAATTATTAGGTTCTGTAGAAGGACGTAGATCTGGGTATTTATTATGATGGAATATAGGCTGAACTGGATGGACAAATGTCTTTTTTCGGCCTTACTAACTATGTTACTATGTATGTTACTGTGAGTGCATAGAGTTACTAAACTGAAAGATAATTAGTCCATTAAGCTATACATTATAATAGTAATATACTATTATTTACGGGAAGCAGACATTTTTCTGGGCTGTCAGGAATAAACAACAGGAAAAGCAATTAGATACATTTAAATGCACTAAATATTTAAATAAAATGCCAACCATCTCCAGGTAAGAAGAAAAAAGCTCACCTGGCACTTCCTTTAAAGGGTTGTGCTGCATGTACACCACTCGGTATATGAAGGCAAGATAAAGGAACACAAGTTCATTGGAATCCTAGTGAAATGTTACTCATGGCGACCAATAATTAGAATCCTTCACAGTAGAGGTGAGGTAACAGCCTACAGGCACACACCTAAGACATGGTTCTGAGCTGAAGTTGATCACAGGGGTTTTATTCAGACTTCTTTCCATCACACTGGATCACTTCTCTTCATACAATGCTTCAACCACATATTTGAAAGTGTCTTCACAGCTAATTTCTCTTCATACACAGGGTCTCAACATATATTAGAACTATACCTTGATTATGCAGTGAGGTGGGGGGATGAGTCCAGTGCTGTGGCTCACCCTGACTTTTACCTTGAGGCAATAAAGATACTCCTGGCTATCCTGACTGATTCTATGATTCTAGCAGTCACCTCCCTGAATGAACTGGTTTATACAGCTTATCTGAGTTCAGTCTGACAGTAGACTCTCTATAACACTGTTTCCTCTTGGAGGTCCTGTACACCATAACAGCTTTCCCAGAACCCTCTGGGACTGTGCTAACCCCTCCCTGTCTCCTGTAACTATTTTAACCCCTCTAGTTGCTGGATGATTCTAAAACATCAGTGCATTTTCTACTTGTCACAGTTGCCTGGCCGTAAGTTACAAGTCTGCAGTGTTAGAGAAGTCTGCCTTCATTGTTTGTCTAACTCGGGTAGGCTAGAGGTTCTGTCAGTGGCCGCCACTAGAGTTGAGCGACCTTGACCTTTTTAGAGTCGAGCCGGGTTTTGCGAAACCCGACTATGTCCAAAGTCGGGTCGAGTGAAATCGGCCGATTATGACGTAAAGTCGGGATCGACCGAAACACGAAACCCAATGCAAGTCAATGGGGCAGCATAGTCGGCAGTGAGTGGGGGCCAGGAAAACACCTAGAGTGCCCATTTTAATGTCAAAACCATCCATTCTTCTTAATGAAGCTTGTCAAGCGTAATTTACCTTAAAATAATTGGAAGGCATTTGAAATTGGGGGTCATTTGGCTAAAGTTGTGGGGGGTAGGGCTGGTTCAAGTAATTAGTGGGCCCAGTAAATCTGGACCACGTCACGGCAGTGGAGCAGGGAGAGGTAAGTATTTCAACTTTGCAAGTGCTGTGATCCTGAGCAAGCAGGGGGGGCCCACTCGTTGGCATTGGCACTGGCACAGGGCCCCTCAAAGTACAGCGGTGTGTTTGCACGGCGGGGGCGCCTCCCACCGGCAGCAACACTTTTGCGTACTATGAGAGGCCCTGTGCCAGTGACGTCGCCAACTAGTATTCCTCCCCCCACCTGATGAAGGAACCTGCACTTTCATCTGCACCTTCCTCTTTGTCCCCGTGTAAGGTGGTATGGTATGCGGGAAGAGCAACCTGACTTTCAGCAGGGTCACAATGTTGTTGTGTAGCGTGCACGGGGAATGTTGCGTTATGGGTCAATGTACCAGCAGACTCATCTATCACTGGCTGGGCAATGGGCACGATGAAGTGGAAACACAGATATAGGCCCAAAGAAGAAAGTGGGCTAAATGCAGTTCAAAATTGGTAACACAGGAATAACCAGGGGGCATTGCAGTGGAGGACAACTGGAATGAGAGGCTGACACAGAGAGTAGGGCCAAATCAGTAAGTAGTCGAAATGCAGTTCAAAATTGGCAACCGTAGTAAACAGGCGGCACAGCTTTGTTCAGTGGAGGAGAACAGCAAGGAGTGGCAGACACCGATAGTAGGCCCCAACCCAACTAGTAGGCCAAATGCAGTCTAACATTAACAACTACTTAACGAGAGGCTGAAAATGGAATTTCAGGACAGGAAACCAGGAGAACAGCAAGGAGTGGCAGACACCGATAGTAGGCCCCAAACCAACTAGTACGCCAAATGCAGTTGTTCCATTTAACCACAATTTAATGAGAGCCTGAAGATAGAAGCTCAGGAAAGGCAACCTGGGGAACACCTTGGAGTGTAACACACCATCTCTCTCCACCCCATACCCATTTTGTAGGCCTAATGCTGTGTACTTTTCTACAACTACTAAACGAGAGTCGGAAGACCGAAGCAATGGCAAGGAAACCTGGGGAACACCTTGGAGTGTAACACACCATCTCTCTCCACCCCATACCCAATTTGTAGGCCTAATGCAGCCTACTTTCCGACACCTACTAAACGAGAGCATGAAGATCGAAGCTCAGGAAAGGCAACCTGGGGAACACCTTGGAGTGTAACACACCATCTCTCTCCACCCCATACCCATTTTTTAGGCCTAATGCAGTGTACTTTTCTACAACTACTAAACGAGAGTCGGAAGACCGAAGCAATGGCAAGGAAACCTGGGGAACACCTTGGAGTGTAACACACCATCTCTCTCCACCCCATTCCCCATTTTTTAGGCCTAATGCAGCCTACTTTCCGACACCTACTAAACGAGAGCATGAAGATCGAAGCTCAGGAAAGGCAACCTGGGGAACACCTTGGAGTGTAACACACCATCTCTCTCCACCCCATACCCATTTTGTAGGCCTAATGCTGTGTACTTTTCTACAACTACTAAACGAGAGTCGGAAGACCGAAGCAATGGCAAGGAAACCTGGGGAACACCTTGGAGTGTAACACACCATCTCTCTCCACCCCATACCCAATTTGTAGGCCTAATGCAGCCTACTTTCCGACACCTACTAAACGAGAGCATGAAGATCGAAGCTCAGGAAAGGCAACCTGGTGAAAACCTTGGAGTGTAACACAACCTGTCTCTACACCCCATACACAATTAGTAGGCCTAATGCAGCGTAGTTTCCAACAGCTACTAAACGAGAGCCGGAAGATCGAAGCTCAGGAAAGGCAACCTGGGGAACACCTTGGAGTGTAACACAACCTCTCTCTACACCACGGAAGGGCTGATTCTTAGGAAGGAAGGCTGTTGTAAATAAGCATTGCGCGTCCGAGGGTGATTATATTCTTATTCGGTATCTACTCACCCTCGGACGCGCCATGCTTCTTGATTTGTAATTAATGTTTATTTGCAATGTGCTTTTGACTTACTCAATTATTTTTTTAATTATTGATTTTATTAAATTAATAGTTTAACATCTTATTGGAAATAATTTAAAGGAGACGCGACAGGACAACACTCGGTGGATGCCATATCTGTGTTAACAACTCCAAAAAACTTTCAGTTAACTTCTTGCAGGAGAAAGAAATTGTAGCTGTTGGACCTTTGTAGTACAGTTCCAGATATTTGTTGTGTGTTTGTTTTGATTGTTAAAATGTCTGCATTTGAGATCTCAACACGATCTTATTTTTTATAATCAAATTAATTTTTTAAATATTTTATTAGGTTGGTTCAAGGGGTACACGGGCCGCAGTAGACAGGTCAGTGGAGGCCTAGTGGAAGGAGGGACCACAGACAGGCATCGAAGGCCTAAAATAATAACACATGGCTGTAGGCAATTTTAAATTGGTTCCAGGGGTACACGGGCAGCAGTGCCCTGGTCAGTGTAGTAGTAGTTGAAAGAATGGACCGCAGACAGGCATCGAAGGCCTAAAATAAAAAAATTGGGCTGGCTGTAGGCAATTTTAAATTGGTTCCAGGGGTACACGGGCAGCAGTGGTGTGGTCAGTGGAGGCCTAGTGGAAGGAGTGACCGCAGACAGGCATCGAAGGCCTAAAATATTAACACATGGCTGTAGTCAATTTTAAATTGGTTCCAGGGGTACTTGGGCAGCAGTGCCCTGGTCAGTGTAGTAGTAGTTGAAAGAATGGACCGCAGACAGGCATCGAAGGCCTAAAATAAAAAAATTGGGCTGGCTGTAGGCAATTTTAAATTGGTTCCAGGGGTACACGGGCAGCAGTGGTGTGGTCAGTGGAGGCCTAGTGGAAGGAGTGACCGCAGACAGGCATCGAAGGCCTAAAATAATCACACATGGCTGTAGGCAATTTTAAATTGGTTCCAGGGGTACACGGGCAGCAGTGGTGTGGTCAGTGGAGGCCTAGTGGAAGGAGTGACCGCAGACAGGCATCGAAGGCCTAAAATAATAACACATGGCTGTAGGCAATTTTAAATTGGTTCCAGGGGTACACGGGCAGCAGTGGTGTGGTCAGTGGAGGCCTAGTGGAAGGAGTGACCGCAGACAGGCATCGAAGGCCTAAAATAATAACACATGGCTGTAGGCAATTTTAAATTGGTTCCAGGGGTACACGGGCAGCAGTGCCCTGGTCAGTGTAATAGTAGTTGAAAGAATGGACCGCAGACAGGCATCGAAGGCCTAAAATAAAAAAATTGGGCTGGCTGTAGGCAATTTTAAATTGGTTCCAGGGGTACACGGGCAGCAGTGGTGTGGTCAGTGGAGGCCTAGTGGAAGGAGTGACCGCAGACAGGCATCGAAGGCCTAAAATAATAACACATGGCTGTAGGCAATTTTAAATTGGTTCCAGGGTTACACGGGCAGCAGTGGTGTGGTCAGTGGAGGCCTAGTGGAAGGAGTGACCGCAGACAGGCATCGAAGGCCTAAAATAATCACACATGGCTGTAGGCAATTTTAAATTGGTTCCAGGGGTACACGGGCAGCAGTGGTGTGGTCAGTGGAGGCCTAGTGGAAGGAGTGACCACAGACAGGCATCGAAGGCCTAAAATATTAACACATGGCTGTAGTCAATTTTAAATTGGTTCCAGGGGTACTTGGGCAGCAGTGCCCTGGTCAGTGTAGTAGTAGTTGAAAGAATGGACCGCAGACAGGCATCGAAGGCCTAAAATAAAAAAATTGGGCTGGCTGTAGGCAATTTTAAATTGGTTCCAGGGGTACACGGGCAGCAGTGGTGTGGTCAGTGGAGGCCTAGTGGAAGGAGTGACCGCAGACAGGCATCGAAGGCCTAAAATAATAAAACATGGCTGTAGGCAATTTTAAATTGGTTCCAGGGGTACACGGGCAGCAGTGGTCTGGTCAGTGGAAGTCTAGTGGAAGGAGTGACCGCAGACAGGCTTCGAAGGCCTAACATAACAAACTTGGGCTGGCTGTAGGCACTTTTAAATTGGTTCCAGGGGTACATGGGCAGCAGTGTATGGTCAGTGGAAGTCTAGTGGAAGGAGTGACCGCAGACAGGCTTCCAAGGCCTAACATAACAAACTTGGGCTGGCTGTAGGCACTTTTAAATTGGTTCCAGGGGTACACGGGCAGCAGTGGTATGGTCAGTGGAAGTCTAGTGGAAGGAGTGACCGCAGACAGGCTTCCAAGGCCTAACATAACAAACTTGGGCTGGCTGTAGGCACTTTTAAATTGGTTCCAGGGGTACACGGGCAGCAGTGGTCTGGTCAGTGGAAGTCTAGTGGAAGGAGTGACCGCAGACAGGCTTCGAAGGCCTAACATAACAAACTTGGGCTGGCTGTAGGCACTTTTAAATTGGTTCCAGGGGTACATGGGCAGCAGTGTATGGTCAGTGGAAGTCTAGTGGAAGGAGTGACCGCAGACAGGCTTCCAAGGCCTAACATAACAAACTTGGGCTGGCTGTAGGCACTTTTAAATTGGTTCCAGGGGTACACGGGCAGCAGTGGTCTGGTCAGTGGAAGTCTAGTGGAAGGAGTGACCGCAGACAGGCTTCCAAGGCCTAACATAACAAACTTGGGCTGGCTGTAGGCACTTTTAAATTGGTTCCAGGGGTACACGGGCAGCAGTGGTCTGGTCAGTGGAAGTCTAGTGGAAGGAGTGACCGCAGACAGGCTTCCAAGGCCTAACATAACAAACTTGGGCTGGCTGTAGGCACTTTTAAATTGGTTCCAGGGGTACACGGGCAGCAGTGGTCTGGTCAGTGGAAGTCTAGTGGAAGGAGTGACCACAGACAGGCATCGAAGGCCTAAAATATTAACACATGGCTGTAGTCAATTTTAAATTGGTTCCAGGGGTACTTGGGCAGCAGTGCCCTGGTCAGTGTAGTAGTATTTGAAAGAATGGACCGCAGACAGGCATCGAAGGCCTAAAATAAAAAAATTGGGCTGGCTGTAGGCAATTTTAAATTGGTTCCAGGGGTACACGGGCAGCAGTGGTGTGGTCAGTGGAGGCCTAGTGGAAGGAGTGACCGCAGACAGGCATCGAAGGCCTAAAATAATAACACATGGCTGTAGGCAATTTTAAATTGGTTCCAGGGTTACACGGGCAGCAGTGGTGTGGTCAGTGGAGGCCTAGTGGAAGGAGTGACCGCAGACAGGCATCGAAGGCCTAAAATAATCACACATGGCTGTAGGCAATTTTAAATTGGTTCCAGGGGTACACGGGCAGCAGTGGTGTGGTCAGTGGAGGCCTAGTGGAAGGAGTGACCACAGACAGGCATCGAAGGCCTAAAATATTAACACATGGCTGTAGTCAATTTTAAATTGGTTCCAGGGGTACTTGGGCAGCAGTGCCCTGGTCAGTGTAGTAGTAGTTGAAAGAATGGACCGCAGACAGGCATCGAAGGCCTAAAATAAAAAAATTGGGCTGGCTGTAGGCAATTTTAAATTGGTTCCAGGGGTACACGGGCAGCAGTGGTGTGGTCAGTGGAGGCCTAGTGGAAGGAGTGACCGCAGACAGGCATCGAAGGCCTAAAATAATAAAACATGGCTGTAGGCAATTTTAAATTGGTTCCAGGGGTACACGGGCAGCAGTGGTCTGGTCAGTGGAAGTCTAGTGGAAGGAGTGACCGCAGACAGGCTTCGAAGGCCTAACATAACAAACTTGGGCTGGCTGTAGGCACTTTTAAATTGGTTCCAGGGGTACATGGGCAGCAGTGTATGGTCAGTGGAAGTCTAGTGGAAGGAGTGACCGCAGACAGGCTTCCAAGGCCTAACATAACAAACTTGGGCTGGCTGTAGGCACTTTTAAATTGGTTCCAGGGGTACACGGGCAGCAGTGGTCTGGTCAGTGGAAGTCTAGTGGAAGGAGTGACCGCAGACAGGCTTCGAAGGCCTATCATAACAAACTTGGGCTGGCTGTAGGCACTTTTAAATTGGTTCCAGGGGTACATGGGCAGCAGTGTATGGTCAGTGGAAGTCTAGTGGAAGGAGTGACCGCAGACAGGCTTCCAAGGCCTAACATAACAAACTTGGGCTGGCTGTAGGCACTTTTAAATTGGTTCCAGGGGTACACGGGCAGCAGTGGTCTGGTCAGTGGAAGTCTAGTGGAAGGAGTGACCGCAGACAGGCTTCCAAGGCCTAACATAACAAACTTGGGCTGGCTGTAGGCACTTTTAAATTGGTTCCAGGGGTACACGGGCAGCAGTGGTCTGGTCAGTGGAAGTCTAGTGGAAGGAGTGACCGCAGACAGGCTTCGAAGGCCTAACATAACAAACTTGGGCTGGCTGTAGGCACTTTTAAATTGGTTCCAGGGGTACATGGGCAGCAGTGGTCTGGTCAGTGGAAGTCTAGTGGAAGGAGTGACCGCAGACAGGCTTCCAAGGCCTAACATAACAAACTTGGGCTGGCTGTAGGCACTTTTAAATTGGTTCCAGGGGTACACGGGCAGCAGTGGTCTGGTCAGTGGAAGTCTAGTGGAAGGAGTGACCGCAGACAGGCTTCGAAGGCCTAACATAACAAACTTGGGCTGGCTGTAGGCACTTTTAAATTGGTTCCAGGGGTACATGGGCAGCAGTGGTCTGGTCAGTGGAAGTCTAGTGGAAGGAGTGACCGCAGACAGGCTTCCAAGGCCTAACATAACAAAATTGGGCTGGCTGTAGGCACTTTAAATTGGTTCCAGGGGTACATGGGCAGCAGTGTATGGTCAGTGGAAGTCTAGTGGAAGGAGTGACGGCAGACAGTCTTCGAAGGCCTAACATAACAAAATTGGGCTGACTGTAGGCACTTTTAAATTGGTTCCAGGGTAACACGGCCAGCAGTGGCCTGGTCAGTGTAGTAGTTGTAGAAAGAAGGGACCGCAGACAGGCTTCGAAGGCCTAACATAACAAAAATGTCAAAACAATGGTATTGTCAGTGCCAGGCATTGAAGGATGTCAGCGCCTAGACTACACATTGGTGAAGCTGTGAGAGATAATTTTGCTAGTGGTAGAGCACTGTTTGAGCTGGGGGGGGAACTGGCTTGTGGCCGGCGGTACAGGCACAGGGCCCCTCATATTACAACGGTGTGTCTGACGTTGGGTGCGCACCACCACCGCCAGAGACACTTTATTGTACTATGAGGGACCCAGTGGCAGTGCCGTCGACCAAAAGCGGCCACACCCACCTCTTCAGACAAACAGCACTCTCAAGGGTCCAAGCGCAAAGTGGCGATAGCACGGCCCCGTGTGGGGAGTTTGGCCATTTCGTGAGGTGGAAACATGTCGTATGCTGGACAATCAGGTGAAGAAAATTACGAGATTGGAAAAGTCATTCAGAATAGTCCACAGGCAAGACCTTTTCATAGGAAAGCTAGGTGTCAGCCGGGCAGGGTGGGGCAAAAGATTTTGAAATCCAGTTGTGGTTCATTTTAATGAAGGTTAGATCATCTACATTTTGGGTAGCCAGACGAGTCCTTTTTTCTGTTAGTATTGAACCTGCAGCACTGAATACTCTTTCTGATAGGACACTAGCTGCCGGGCAAGCAAGCTCCTGCAATGCATATTCTGCCAATTCTGGCCAGGTGTCTAATTTGGATGCCCAGTAATCAAATGGGAATGACGGTTGAGGGAGAACGTCGATAAGGGATGAAAAATAGTTTGTAACCATACTGGACAAATGTTGTCTCCTGTCACTTTGAATTGATGCTGCAGTACCTGTCCTGTCTGCGGTCATAGAAAAATCACTCCACAACCTGGTCAGAAAACCCCTCTGGCCAACGCCACTTCTGATTTCTGCCCCTCTAACACCTCTGGTCTGCTGGCCCCTGGAGCTCGTGTGAGAACGATCACGGGCGCTGTGTGCAGGGAATGCCAGAAGCAAACGGTCAACAAGAGTTGATTGTTTTGTTGCTAATATTAGTTCCAAGTTCTCATGTGGCATAATATTTTGCAATTTGCCTTTATAGCGAGGATCAAGGAGGCAGGCCAACCAGTAATCGTCATCGTTCATCATTTTTGTAATGCGTGTGTCCCTTTTGAGGATACGCAAGGCATAATCCGCCATGTGGGCCAAAGTTCCCGTTGTCAAATCTGCGGTTGTGCTTGGTTGAGGGGCAGTTGCAGGCAAATCTACGTCACTTGTGTCCCTCAAAAAACCAGAACCCGGCCTTGCCACGCCACCAATTTCCCGTGCCCCCGGGAAAGCTTCCTCATTAAAAATATACTCATCCCCATCATCCTCCTCATCCTCCACCTCCTCTTCGCCCGGTACCTCGTCATGTACACTGCCCTGACCAGACAATCGCTGACTGTCATCAAGGCTTTCCTCTTCCTCTGGTGCAGACGCCTGATCCTTTATGTGCGTCAAACTTTGCATCAGCAGACGCATTAGGGGGATGCTCATGCTTATTATGGCGTTGTCTGCACTAACCAGCCGTGTGCATTCCTCAAAACACTGAAGGACTTGACACATGTCTTGAATCTTCGACCACTGCACACCTGACAACTCCATGTCTGCCATCCTACTGCCTGCCCGTGTATGTGTATCCTCCCACAAAAACATAACAGCCCGCCTCTGTTCGCACAGTCTCTGAAGCATGTGCAGTGTTGAGTTCCACCTTGTTGCAACGTCTATGATTAGGCGATGCTGGGGAAGGTTCAAAGAACGCTGATAGGTCTGCATACGGCTGGAGTGTACAGGCGAACGGCGGATATGTGCGCAAAGTCCACGCACTTTGAGGAGCAGGTCGGATAACCCCGGATAACTTTTCAGGAAGCACTGCACCACCAGGTTTAAGGTGTGAGCCAGGCAAGGAATGTGTTTCAGTTGGGAAAGGGAGATGGCAGCCATGAAATTCCTTCCGTTATCACTCACTACCTTGCCTGCCTCAAGATCTACAGTGCCCAGCCACGACTGCGTTTCTTGCTGCAAGAACTCGGACAGAACTTCCGCGGTGTGTCTATTGTCGCCCAAACACTTCATAGCCAATACAGCCTGCTGACGTATGCCAGTAGCTGCCCCATAATGGGAGACCTGGTGTGCAACAGTGGCAGGTGCGGATGGAGTGTTTGTGCGACTGCGGTCTGTGGACGAGCTCTTGCTTCTGCAGGAGGACGAGGAGGAGGAGGAGGAGGAGGGGGTGCGAACGGCTACAGACAACTGTTTACTAGACCGTGGGCTAGGCAGAACTGTCCCAAACTTGCTGTCCCCTGTGGACCCTGAATCCACCACATTTACCCAGTGTGCCGTGATGGACACGTAACGTCCCTGGCCATGCCTACTGGTCCATGCATCTGTTGTCAGGTGCACCTTTGTGCTCACAGATTGCCTGAGTGCATGGACGATGCGCTCTTTAACATGCTGGTGGAGGGCTGGGATGGCTTTTCTGGAAAAAAAGTGTCGACTGGGTAGCTCGTAGCGTGGTACAGCGTAGTCCATCAGGTCTTTGAAAGCTTCGCTTTCAACTAACCGGTAGGGCATCATCTCTAACGAGATTAGTCTAGCTATGTGGGCGTTCAAACCCTGTGTACGCGGATGCGAGGCTAAGTACTTCCTTTTTCTAACCATAGTCTCATGTAGGGTGAGCTGGACTGGAGAGATGGAGATCGTGGAACTAGCGGGGGTGCCGGTGGACATGGCAGACTGAGAGACGGTGGGAGATGGTATTGTTGCCGCCGGTGCCCTAGATGCAGTGTTTCCTACTACGAAACTGGTGATTCCCTGACCCTGACTGCTTTGGCCTGGCAAAGATACCTGCACAGATACAGCAGGTGGTGCGCTAAATGGTGGTCCTACACTGCCGGAAGGGATGTTGCGTTGATGACTAGCTTCATTGGCCGAGGGTGCAACAACCTTAAGGGACGTTTGGTAGTTAGTCCAAGCTTTCAAATGCATGGTGGTTAAATGTCTATGCATGCAACTAGTATTGAGACTTTTCAGATTCTGACCTCTGCTTAAGGAAGTAGAACATTTTTGACAGATGACTTTGCGCTGATCAATTGGATGTTGTTTAAAAAAATGCCAGACTGCACTCTTTCTAGCATCGGATACCTTTTCAGGCATTGCAGACTGAGCTTTAACCGGATGGCCACGCTGTCCTCCACCAGGTTTTGGCTTTGCCACGCGTTTTGGGCAAGATACGGGCCCGGCAGATGGAACCTGTGGCGATGTTGATGCCTGCTGCGGCCCCTCCTCCTCCTCTGCTTCAGAACTGCTGCCGCCTGCACCCTGTTCCCCCAATGGCTGCCAATCGGGGTCAAGAACTGGGTCATCTAATAACTCTTCTTGTACCTCCTGCGCAACTTCGTCTGTGTCACCGTGTCGTTCGGTGGTATAGCGTTCGTGATGGGGCAACATAGTCTCATCAGGGTCTGATTCTTGATCAGCACCCTGCGAGGGCAATGTTGTGGTCTGAGTCAAAGGACCAGCATAGTAGTCTGGCTGTGGCTGTGCGTCAGTGCACTCCATGTCAGATTCAATTTGTAATGGGCATGGACTGTTAACTGCTTCACTTTCTAAGCCAGGGACGGTATGTGTAAAGAGCTCCATGGAGTAACCCGTTGTGTCGCCTGCTGCATTCTTCTCTGTTGTTGTTTTTGCTGAAGAGGACAAGGAAGTGACTTGTCCCTGACCGTGAACATCCACTAACGACGCGCTGCTTTTACTTTTACCAGTTTCACGAGAGGAGGCAAAAGAGCTAGAGGCTGAGTCAGCAAGATAAGCCAAAACTTGCTCTTGCTGCTCCGGCTTTAAAAGCGGTTTTCCTAATCCCAGAAAAGGGAGCGTTCGAGGCCTTGTGTAGCCGGACGACGAACCTGGCTCCACAGCTCCAGACTTAGGAGCAATATTTTTTTCCCCACGACCACCTGATGCTCCACCACTACCACTACCCTCATTACCAGCTGACAATGAACGCCCCCGGCCACGACCTCTTCCACTAGACTTCCTCATTGTTTTAAAAACGTAACCAAACTAACGTTATTTGTTGCAGTCACACAACTTACACGGTGAGCTATAACTTCAGTATGATTTAGCTACCCCTTTACAGGTTGGTGAGACCACAGCGAAAATCAGGCCCAATGTTACACACTCTTTTTTTGGTGGCTGCAAATTAGAGAGATGCCCCACACGCAGGACTGTCACTGAAGCACAAATGTTAATATTAATGTCACACTATTATTTTTTTTTTATTTTTATTTTTTTCAGGAACACTTTAGAAACCCCCCCCCAAAAAAAACATTGATTTTTGCAGGGAGAATTTAGAAAACAAATGTAACAAACTATATGCTTTCTATGGGCCACTGAGTGAGAGATGACGCACACAGGAATCAGGAGTGGCACACAAGCCCAGAGGCCAATATTTTTCTACCAATGATTGATGGAGTTATTTTCTCTGGTAGATTTTGGAACCCAAATCAAGGAAAAAAAATATAGGCTTTCTATGGACCACAATTGGAGAGAGAGAGAGAGAGAGAGAGAGAGATGGCACACCCAGGAGTCAAGACTGGCACACAAGCAGAAAGGCCAATATTAATCTCCCACTGTTTTTTTTTTTTTTTTTCAGGGAGACTTTAGAAAAAAAAATAATAAAAAAAATATGATTTTATCAGGAAGAATTTAGAAACCAAATAAAATAAAATGATTTTTTCAGGGAGAATTTATAAAACCAATAAAACCAAAAATAGGCGTTCTATGGCCCACTGACTGAGAGATGACGCACACAGGAATCAGGAGTGGCACACAAGCCCAGAGGCCAATATTTTTCTACCAATGATTGATGGAGTTATTTTCTCTGGTAGATTTTGGAACCCAAATCAAGGAAAAAAAATATAGGCTTTCTATGGACCACAATTGGAGAGAGAGAGAGAGAGAGAGAGAGAGAGAGAGAGATGGCACACCCAGGAGTCAAGACTGGCACACAAGCAGAAAGGCCAATATTAATCTCCCACTGTTTTTTTTGGTTGATTTTTTTTTTTTTTTTCAGGGAGACTTTAGAAAAAAAAATAATAAAAAAAATATGATTTTATCAGGAAGAATTTAGAAACCAAATAAAATAAAATGATTTTTTCAGGGAGAATTTATAAAACAAATAAAACCAAAAATAGGCGTTCTATGGCCCACTGACTGAGAGATGACGCACACAGGAATCAGGAGTGGCACACAAGCCCAGAGGCCAATATTTTTCTACCAATGATTGATGGAGTTATTTTCTCTGGTAGATTTTGGAACCCAAATCAAGGAAAAAAAATATAGGCTTTCTATGGACCACAATTGGAGAGAGAGAGAGAGAGAGAGAGAGAGAGAGATGGCACACCCAGGAGTCAAGACTGGCACGCAAGCAGAAAGGCCAATATTAATCTCCCACTGTTTTTTTTGGTTGTTTTTTTTTTTTTTTTTTCAGGGAGACTTTAGAAAAAAAAATAATAAAAAAAATATGATTTTATCAGGAAGAATTTAGAAACCAAATAAAATAAAATGATTTTTTTCAGGGAGAATTTATAAAACAAATAAAACCAAAAATAGGCGTTCTATGGCCCACTGACTGAGAGATGACGCACCCAGGAGTCAAGACTGGCACACAAGCAGAAAGGCCAATATTAATCTCCCACTGTTTTTTTTTTTTTTTTTCAGGGAGACTTTAGAAAAAAAAATAATAAAAAAAATATGATTTTATCAGGAAGAATTTAGAAACCAAATAAAATAAAATGATTTTTTCAGGGAGAATTTAGAAAACAAATAAAACCAAAAATAGGCGTTCTATGGCCCACTGACTAAGAGAGAGAGAGAGAGATGGAACGCTTAGTACTGGCACACAAGCCCAAAGGGCAATATTAATCTCCCTTTTTTTTTCCAGGGAGAATTTCTAAAACCCCCCCCAAAAAAAAAATAGGCTTTCTATGGCCCACTATTTGTGAGAGAGATGGGACGCTCAGGACTGGCACAGATGGCACGCTCAGGACTGGCACAGAAGCCCAGAGGCCAATATTAATCTCCCTTTTTTTCTGGGAGAATTTATAAAACCAAAAAAATATTTAAATAGGCTTTCTATGGCCCACTATTTGTGAGAGAGATGGCACGCTCAGGACTGGCACAGATGGCACGCTCACAACTGGCACACAAGCCCAGAGGCCAATATTAATCTCCCTTTTTTCAGGGAAAATTTATAAAACCAAAAAAAAAATTAAATAGGCTTTCTATGGCCCACTATTTGTGAGAGAGATGGCACGCTCAGGACTGGCACAGATGGCACGCTCACAACTGGCACACAAGCCCAGAGGCCAATATTAATCTCCCTTTTTTCAGGGAAAATTTATAAAACAAAAAAAAAAATTAAATAGGCTTTCTATGGCCCACTATTTGTGAGAGAGATGGCACGCTCAGGACTGGCACAGATGGCACGCTCACAACTGGCACACAAGCCCAGAGGCCAATATTAATCTCCCTTTTTTTCAGGGAGAATTTATAAAACCAAAAAAAAAATTAAATAGGCTTTCTATGGCCCACTATTTGTGAGAGAGATGGCACGCTCAGGGCTGGCACAGATGGCACGCTCAGGACTGGCACACAAGCCCAGAGGCCAATATTAATCTCCCTTTTTTTCAGGGAGAATTTATAAAACCCAAAAAAAAACAAAATAGGCTTTCTATGGCCCACTATTTGTGAGAGAGATGGCACACTCAGGACTGGCACACAAGCCCAAAGGCCAATATTAATCTCCCACTGTATTTTTATCAGGGAGAATTTATACACCCCACAAAAAAAAATACAGAAAAATGAAAAGGCTTTCTATGGCCCACTATGTGAGAGAGATGGCACACACAGGGATGGCACTCTAGCAGAAATGCCAAATTGCCAATCTTAATCTCCCACCAAAAAAAAAAAAAAAAAAAACACAGGGAATGTCCTACAATTACTATCTCCCTGACTGCAGTAATCTCAGCCAGGTATGGCAGGCAGCTACTATCTCCCTGCCTGCAGTAATCTCAGCCAGGTATGGCAGGCAGCAATAAGGAGTGGACTGATGCACAAATGAAATAAAAAGTGTGGACAAACAAAAAAGATAGCTGTGCAGAAAGGAAGGAACAAGAGGATTTGTGCTTTGAAAAAAGCAGTTGGTTTGCACAGCGGCGTACACACAGCAATGCAGCTATCAGGGAGCCTTCTAGGGCAGCCCAATGAGCTACAGCGCTGAGGGGAAAAAAAAAAAAAAAAAACTTCCACTGTCCCTGCACACCGAGGGTGGTGTTGGACAGTGCAAATCGCTGCAGCACAAGCGGTTTTGTGGTTAATGGACCCTGCCTAACGCTATCCCTGCTTCTGACAAAGCGGCAGCAACCTCTCCCTAAGCTCAGATCAGCAGCAGTAAGATGGCGGTCGGCGGGAACGCCTCTTTATAGCCCCTGTGACGTCGCAGACAGCAAGCCAATCACTGCAATGCCCTTCTCTAAGATGGTGGGGACCAGGACCTATGTCATCACGCTGCCCACACTCTGCGTTTACCTTCATTGGCTGAGAAATGGCGCTTTTCGCGTCATTGAAACGCGACTTTGGCGCGAAAGTCGCGTACCGCATGGCCGACCCCGCACAGGGGTCGGATCGGGTTTCATGAAACCCCGACTTAGCCAAAAGTCGGCGACTTTTGAAAATGTTCGACCCGTTTCGCTCAACCCTAGCCGCCACTAGTTCAGGATTCTTTGTTGCCAGAGCTTGGGGTAGTGGCCACGTGACTGCAAGTATGTGATTTGCATAGATGTGGTCATGTGCCGACAAGATGAGTGCACCCTCACTTAACGTAAGTGTCGCAATGTAGCCTGTATATATGTGTCTGTATTGATAGAATTATATAATATAGTGATTCTCCAATTAAGCCCGATTCATCAAGGCTTTTACACAAGAATTCTGCCTTAAAAATCTTTGAAAAGTTGCATACTTTCGTCGCACTTCGAGGCTGTGATTGCTTCGACTTTTTTGCCTATCTGTCACCATTTTTGCTTATTTCCAGCAAAGTGGTGGAGCTTGGGTGGGATAGGGATATGGCAGCCCCCACTCGTAAAATTTATTATGATTGGCGACATTCCTTAAGCCACAAATCTTACTCTAGTCCCTGACTAGAGTAGAATTTGTGGCGAGGATCACGGAGGTACACACCACATCTCAATTTTGTAGAAAAAGACATGGACCGCACATCCAAAAATCACGTGTTGATCTAATACTGCGGGGCAAATATATACAAAACCGAACATGAGGTTCTTAGTTTAATATTCTGATCAGACTTTATGAAGCCTACTACCATATCATGATAAACTTCTCAGTGGGTGAGGCGCAGTGTGCCAGCCAACAGTGCACCAGGAGGCCGGACGACCTGGTGAGTTTTTTTTTACATCCATTTACTTGGTGTTGGTGCTGGGTGGCAGCCATTGTTATGGCGGTGCGGTGCTTGTGGGGTGGAGTGGCCTGGAGTCATGGGGACTCAGCCTGCAGTATAGGTGCTTCGAGCCATCAGGTTGCTCGCCCTGCTCCTGCACAGTTGCCCTGACTGTGGTTTGCGCATGAGGCTTTTAGGCTAGGGACCCAATAAGAAGTGCACCGTGACATGACAGTGGGCTGCATACATTTCAAAAACCTGACCTGCACATCCAAACATAGACTAAGTGTGAACAGGTGCTGAACCTAGAGTCGCCAACTCGTATATAAATAATTAAATAAATAAGGCAGCACACTGCAGCGCCAGAACATACAAACTTGAAACACGAAATTTGAACTGCATTACTGCACTAGAAATATGAAAAATGAGAGCGTTTAGCGCATAAAAATGGCCAATTTTATGTGTACCTGGTAGCCACTTTACGGCATCTCTCTTATACCAGGTCCTACGCTTGCCTTACCTCGCTGAGAATAAACGTCTACATCTGAATGGGTACATGTGAAACCTCTTCCTAGACTAAAATTCTCTCTCTCTATGGAGGGGTATTGGACCTGCTGTAATTAAAACACCTGTGGCTAGAAGGCGGAGTGCATGATCAGAAGGCTAGAGAATACATTTCAAAAACCTGACCTGCACATCCAAACATAGACTAAGTGTGAACAGGTGCTGAACCTAGAGTCGCCAACTCGTATATAGTTAAATAAATAAGGCAGCACACTGCAGCGCCAGAACATACAAACTTGAAACACGAAATTTGAACTGCATTACTGCACTAGAAATATGAAAAATGAGAGCGTTTAGCGCATAAAAATGGCCAATTTTATGTGTACCTGGTAGCCACTTTACGGCATCTCTCTTATACCAGGTCCTACGCTTGCCTTATTTTTCTAGTGCAGTAATGCAGTTCAAATTTCGTGTTTCAAGTTTGTATGTTCTGGCGCTGCAGTGGGCTGCATACAGTCTGATCAGTATGTTAAACAAAGAGCCTTAGGCCGGGATCACACACAGCGAGATACGGCCGAGTCTTGCAGATTAAAACCAAGCTCTGGCACCGGCACTCCAGAGCGGATCGTGCTGCCGCATAGCAACACATGGAGCCGCATGCTCCGCTCCGGAGTGCCGGTACCAGAGCTTGTTTTTAACCTGCGAGACTCGGCCGTATCTCCCTGTAGTGTGACTCCGGCCTAATGCTCAGTTTTGTTCCTTTTTTCTCTTGGTGGCATTAGATAAATGTATTATTTATGGAAGTGTGATCCAAGTCTTTTTATTTTACAGCTCTGGCACACCATTTTTCAGATGTTTCTGATTCATTAAGACTCCAACACACCTACTCATGAAGACCGACATGAAAAACGCTGATCTTGATGAATCGTGGCCATTATATCTAATCATAGAATCCAAGAGGCTTCCTCAATAAAAGGACGCCTCCTCGAAGTATCATTATTTTTTCAATCTGTGCAATATTTCACTTCCATAAAATTGAAAATCAGTGATATCTGTGGGCTTGAATATTAGTAATATCTCTGTTGTGTGCTTCAAAAAATGTTTTGCTGTTCCCAGGACATTCTTAGATTAACTTTCAATATAAGAAATACAGTATGTGCTGAAATGTGTGCAGCACAGGCTGATTTATGTAGGTTGTACCTCAGGAAAATTGAAAATCTTGTTTTAGAGGACATTTCAGATATTCAATCTATGAATGTCTTGGGGGTGGCAAATCATCTTATTGAAGCACACAACAGAGATATTTCTGTTTGGCAACTTGTATGCAATTCATAGAGGGTACACCGAGGAGAGAAGCAGCCAGTTCTCCATGATTTTCAAGAACTAGGGAGAAGCAGGATGCTGAACTCATTCTCCTTCCCTGATTTTAACTTTATTGGTGTCCTTAAAGTGAATTTGACATCAGGTTTTTGCTAAGCAGGATGTAGGGACAGAGACAACGGCCTACCACCAATGACGGCAGACAATACGGCCACTATGGGGCCTGTGAGTGTGGGGGCCTGATTCCAGCGCTGACACCGGGCTCCCCCTGCATCGTACTTTCAACTGTTTGATCCTGGATGCCAACACAGTAGAAACCAATAATGGGAGATTTTGTATCTGCTTGTGAAGTCTGCGCACGCGCCAAAGTCAGTCATAGCCAGCCGGCTTAGGAATTGGTTCCATTGGCTATTCCTGAAAGACCATGGACTCATTTGTCAATAAATTTCATTACAGATTTACCTCTGTCTGATGGGAAGACTGCTGTCTGGGTGGTAGTTGATTGATTCAGCAAACAAGCTCATTTTGTTCCTTTGTCAGGATTACCTAATGCAGAGACACCCTCCAGGTTGTTTATTTCTCATATTGAAGGTTACAAGGGATCCCTCTGAACATTGTGTCCGATAGGGGAGTACAATTTGTCTCTAAAGTTTGGAGAGCTTTTTGCAGTAAACTAGGGAATGACTTGTCTTTTTCATCTGCTGATCACCCTGAAACCAATGGTCAGACAGAGAACAAATCAGGCTTTGGATCAAATTTTAAGGTGCTTTGTGGCAGCTCGGCAGGAGGACTGGTCTTCGTTTTAACCTCTCGATGAGTTTGCTTTTCACAGTCACGTTAATCAATCTACCAGGAACTCACCGTTCTTCTGTAATTATGGTTTTCATCCCCATTTTGGTGCATTTTCTAGAATCAATTCTGAAAGCCCTGGGGTGGAGGTCGCCATGCAGAGACTTGGGGATGTCTGGAGGGAAGTTCAAAAGAATATTGGTACTGCCCAGATTCGCCAAAAATGAAAGGCAGATAGAAGACATTCGGTGGGTCCTGTTTTTAGGATTGGGGATAAGGTTTGGTTGTCTTCTAGAAACATTAAACTTAAAGTGTCGTTGGCCAAGTTGGGCCCAAATTTATTAGTCCATATGAGATCCTGGAGGTGGTCAATCCTGTGGCACTTAGGTTAAAGCTTCCTCCATCCCTTCGCATCTCTAAGGTATTCCATAAATCT
Source organism: Ranitomeya imitator (assembly GCF_032444005.1). NCBI lineage: Eukaryota > Metazoa > Chordata > Amphibia > Anura > Dendrobatidae > Ranitomeya > Ranitomeya imitator. Next base: position 54,491,012 of record NC_091289.1, read on the forward strand.
CTATTAAAGGAGTATGTCCCTTGTGCTTTGTCTCCCTCATCCCCACCTCCTCTGCTTTCAGTGGACGATGGCCTGGAGTATGAGGTTTAGAAGGTTCTGGATTCTCAGAGAGTCCGTAATTCCCTCCAGTACCTCATTCACTGGAGGGGATATATACCAGAGGAGAGATCCTGGGTCCCTGCTGGAGATGTGAAGGCTGATCGGTTAGTTAGGGCCTTCCATCTAAAATTTCCTGGGAAGCCTGAGGGTCCGGTGGCCCCCATAGAAGAGGGGGTACTGTTTTGGTTCCACCCCTCAGTATGTCAGATGCAGTTACTGACAGCTTGGCCATCCAATCTGGTATAGGTGTGTGCTGAAGCTGTCAGTACTTTGATTGACAGCTTGGCCATACAATCTGGTACAGGGGCGTGCTGAGCTGTCAGTGTGTTGATTGACAGCTTGACTTTCCAATCTGAGATTGTGAGGTGTTGGCTGTCTCATGTGTTCATTATTCCAGTTAATTGCCATGCTTCTTAACTGAGCAGAGTTTCCCAGAACACTGCCAGACATACATTCATCTTGTGAGGTTTGTGCTATATGCTTTCCTGTGCCTTGAGTTCTGTATGCTTGATCTGTTGCCTGACCTTTGACGTTGTTTTGACCATCTGCCTATTTAACCCCTTCAGCTCTGATCCATTATCTTCGTACTCTGAACTCAGAACATTACCTGAATACGCTTTTGTCTCTTCCTTCTGTTTATGGCATACCCTCCTGGCTTCTGACCTTGGACTCCTTGACCACTCTGACTCACGGCTTGGCAGTGAGAAGTGACTAGCGTCACAAAAACATACCAAAAAAAGGAGATGGTCTCGGTCGAAATCTGTCTGTAGCTCTGCACCCATTGAAAAAAATATGTCTAAGTTACAAAAATAATTTCTATGTAAAGAAAAACACAATTTAAATTTTGGTGGTCCTATATAAACACTTACTTCTTAGTTTTTTTTCACAATTTCTCTCGATATAAAACAAAGAATATGAAAATTACATAACAAATAATCCCTATGTATTGCAAAAAAAGAGGCAAAAATTATATAAGAAAATGTTAGTCATTAAACACACATGTAGGATTAAACCCGAAAATGTGCCTGGTCAGGATTGGGGGAAAATGTCTTGGCCCTGAACTCGTTAATAATAGTTAAGTTATATTTACTCCCAAATAGTGTCATTGAGAAAAACAACTCACACCATAAAAACAAGCATCATCTTTATACTTAAAGAAAATGATTTATAGATTGCCTATTTAGTGCATTATCTACCAAATTAAGTTATCTGATAGTAATGTGCCATGTAAATGATAAAATCTATAATCACCACTGGGGGGCTAATGAGCATATGATATACTGTTTTATTATACATTTCGCTGCATCAATGTAGGCACTAAGTGTCACGCTCGCGCCCAGACTGGTTGGTGCGGGCGTGCGGGGGTGTGGCCCCACTGGACCACAGACCAGACTTCCCTGGAAGGGGCAGAACTAAGTAGCTTCCTTGGTCTTCGCTGGAGCCTCTGATGGTGAGGTCAGACTTGTGCGGCAGGAAGCTACAGGTGCTACTCCAGGGTGGTGTCTGGCTGTGGCTGCTGATCCCACCGGAGAACGGAACCTAGGCCTCTTCCACACATCAGTGTCTCCGGTACGTGTACTGACAGTTTTCTCACGTACCGGAGACACTGACACACATAGACCCACTCAAATGAATGGGTCTATGCACTTGTCTCCGTGTTTTCACGGACCGTGTGTCCGTGTGCAAAACACGGAGACATGTCCGCTTTTCTCCGGCAGCATGTACCACAATACGTCCCGCACACGTGCACATGGAGAACAGTGTGCACTCTCCTCCGTGTGCACGTACCGCCTGCAGGAGAGACAGCGCTACAGTAAGCGCATATTCATCACTGTAATGAGCCGTAGCACGTGACCGCTCACACAGGACAGGCTGCTGGCGCTGAGAGCATACATCGCGGGAGCTGGGTGAGTATTTCTTGGCAAGCGCGCGGGTGCACAGGGGATGGGAGGCGGGAGGTGACCTCCAAACTTTATTTTTAACACAAAAAAAAAAACCTTGATTTTTCATTCTTTCTCTCCAGTGAACGCTGCTGGGGAGAAGGAATGAATGCCGGCTTCAGCACCAAAAGCAGGGGACAGCGCTTAACTGTAGCGCTGTCTCCTGCCGCTCGTGTGCCACACTGATGTGCTACGTGAACACACGGACACGGATAACTCAGGTACCGATTTCTTTTTTTACACGTACTTTTATCTGGACGTGTGAAAGAGGTCATAGACAGGCAAGCAGGCACGGCTGGCACTCTGGCAGACAGGCGGGCATGACTGGGATACAGGCAGGCTGACGGGTACAACAGAGACACTGGCAGGCAGGTGGGCACGGCTAGCTATCTGGTAGGCAGACAGGTACGGCTAGCTCTCTGGTAGGACTGGTGGACAAGGCTGGTACACTGGAAGAACCGGTAAGGACCGGTCTGCAGGCAGGTATGTAAAACAGGTAAGAACCTGTTCAGACAGGAGGACTTAAGAATAGGTAGAGAAAGATCGCAAGAGCGGATGCAGAGCGAAAGCACAGGAGCCAAGAGCAGAGATGTAGGAGGCGGAGCCAGGAGGTGGGGCCACATGCAGAAATGCAGGAGGTGGAGCCAATAGCAGGAGGCGGAGCTCCGTGCAGAAACACAGGAGGTGGAGTCAAGAGCAGGAGCCACGTGCAGAAACGCAGGAGGCGGAGCCAAGAGCAGGAGGCAGAGCCAAGTGCAGAAATGCAGGAGGCGCAGCCAAGAGCAAGAGACATAGAACCGCAAGGAGCGGAGCCAGATAGAACCGCGAGGATTGGAGCCGCAGAGCGAGAGCTGAGCGGAGCCACAGAGCAAAGCCACAGAGTGCAGAGCAAGGTCAGAGTGCAAAGCAAAGCTGCAGAGAGCAGAGCTGAGAGCAAAGCCACAGAGTGCAGACCTGAGAGCAGAGCAAAGTCAGAGCGCAGAGCTGAGTGCATAGCAAGACACAGAGTACGCATAGCAGGGAAAGGAAACCAAGGCAGGGATATAAACGGACACAGGAACAGGACTAGGCTAAGACAAAGTCAGGAACAGGTCAAGGCACAGAGACATGGACACAAGCCAGGGTACGACGCCCCTCTCGGTGGCGGACATAGGCCAGGGTACGAGGCCCCACTGGATGGCAAACACAGGACACAGACCAGGGTAAAACACCCCCCTGGGTGGCGGACATAGAGACAGGGCCTGGCACCTCAGCAGCTAAGAACTGACTGAGGGAGTAAGTTGCACAGGTCCCCACCAATGGGTGGGGATCTCTTAAATACAGGAAACCTCATGACAATTGGCCGGGGACACCTTAGCAAGGTGCACACAGTCTCAATAGGACACAGGCGTTGCCGACGCCACCCCCTTATGCACACAGACAGAGCATGCACAGAGCAAACAGCAGACATGAGGCACACAGCATGGAGCTGGCAGCAGAGAGAAGTCACAACAAGGCCCAGAGAAGTAAGTGAGTTTGAGTGTAATGCAGGTGGGGGATGGGAGGCCATGCAGTGATGCCAGCAGGGTTGTTACACTAAGCTTCTATGCTCCTGAAAAGAGATGGACATAGTGCCCACGTTCCCGCTTGAAGACACATGTATTTCTGTATTAAATGTGTATTGTGACATGCGCTATCAGTGATAGATTGTATTTTGACTGACAGTAAGGAGACTTAGGGTTAATGTTTGGACTAACCCAGAGTAGGAGGGGATTATGTAAATGGACAGAGACAGTATCCTGGCTAGGATGGAGCAGGGAATGTAAGATGAAGAGAGTGCCCTGGGCGGTAGTTCAAAGGCATCCGCAAGCAAAGTAACGGCCATAGTGGCAACCTAGTTCCCCTAAGGGAAAGGAGGACACAGAACCGTGGATTTAGGACAGGATTCTCAATAACTGGACTGTAGTACTATGTTGGTATGTGGTGAAGGCAAAGGAACTTGGAGGAAAAAGCAATTAAGCCTGATAGAGGTAGAGAGACCATGTATGAAGATGCTCCATGATGTAAAGGAAACATTAGTGAAGTTATGCACTCGCTATCAATTGTACATAATCCCTACCAAGTTGATGTTCAGTAATAGACTGTTTATGTTTGGTTGGTGGTCTCCCTCATTGAACTTTACACCATCTGGTCTTGGCCAGCCGATGTTACCGGCACTATGCGGTCTGCAAGGGAGTAGCGCCCCCGTAGGCAAAGCCCACACATCAAGCCAGGACTCCCATGTATATGTAGCGTGCTGGGACATGGAAGATGAGTACCTCTCCCACGGCTACCGTCCCACCATGCCACATTACACTCCTCCTAGTGGTGGTTGCAGGTAAGTTTTATTTATTATTTAAAGGGAACCTGTCACTCCGTTTTTTCAGTACGAGATAAAAATACTGTTAAATAGGGCCTGAGCTGTGCATTACTATAGTGTATTTTGTGTACCCTGATTCCCCACCTATGCTGCCGAAATAACTTACCAAAGTCGCCGTTTTTGCCTGTCAATCAGGCAGGTCAGGTCATATGTGTGTGGTGACATCGCTGATTCTTCCCCCAGATCTTGCATATCTTTCCGTTGGTGGCGTAGTGGTTTGCGCATGCCCATCTTCTGAATCCACTGGGCAGGAGAAGAAAAAACGCGCGATCGGCGCTATTTCCATAGTGATCTGTGGGGGCGGCCATCTTCCTGAGGCCGTGCGTGCGCATATGGGGACCCCTGAGATGCGAACTCGGCTTCAGGAAAATGGCCGCCGCGATCTCCATCTGCGCACGCGCGGCATCCTGCGGCCATTTTCCTGAAGCCCCGGGCAGCAGAGGACTCCATATGCGCACGCGCGGCCTCAGGAAGATGGCCGCCCCCACAGATCACCAGGGAAATAGCTCAGATCGCGCGTTTTTTCTTCTCCTGCCCAGTGGATTCAGAAAATGGGCATGCACAAACCACTACGCCACCAACGGAAAGATATGCAAGATCTGGGGGAAGAAACAGCGATGTCACCACGCCCATATGACCTGACGAGCCTGATTGACAGGCGAAAACGGCAACTTTGGTAAGTTATTTCGGCAGCATAGGTGGGGAATCAGGGTACACAAAATACACTATAGTAACGCACAGCTCAGGCCCTATTTAACAGTATTTTTATCTCGTACTGAAAAAACGGGGTGACAGGTTCCCTTTAACTGTTACTATGTAAACTGAAGCGCTCAAACGTCACGTAGATTATCATCATAGGTTTCTATTACAGTTGGTGCAAATTGACTAACAACACCCGGTCCATTACTCTTCTTTTAATTTGGCCAAGTAATGAAAAGAAGAGCCGTGAATGTCATCAGTTGAAAGTCGCTTCGCTTTTGCAGCTGTGTCCCCCAACTTGATGTCATGAATAGGATGTATTACTGTGCTGATTGGTTGCAACACCCATGTGAAGCCCTATCGTATGTTGATGCCATCAGTCTTGTGGGAAACACAGTTGTGAGATTGGAGGAGCAGTGCTCGTTAGGGAGGCAAGTCATTTTTTTTTTAATTATTATACCCACTGAACCAAATGAGCTTTACTTAAATGTAGCTTTAGTAGAAAGACATAATGATAAAATGTAGATGTCACTTTAACAATATGAATACTAAATAAATCCTTTAAAGCAGAAGCATAATAATGTTGCAGCAATCAATACCTTATATTGAACATACTGCCATTCTATTAGGTTGATCTGTAATATTCTGTTGTACTTCTTTCTACTTCTGTTTCATGAAGAATGATCACATGAAATGTCAATAACCCGCATAACGAATGGATAGTAATTTTATTTCTGAGCACTTGGGTTGAACCAGACACGATTTATTAGGACTGGTGTGTTCCTGGAGCTCAGGTGGAAGGGAGGTTGTTGACATTAATTGTGCCTATGTGTCCTGCATTAATTCCCTACTATGAATAATTTATCATGGAAGGAGCCACTATCAAAGCAATGAACGCAGGAACATTTGTGGCTTTACAGGAAGTTTTACTGTCTACGATTCAGAAATGAATTCCTAAATCAATTAAGAATACATATTTGAACGTTCTCTTAATTAGTGCATAATTGGCATGCAGGTCTTTGTGCAAAGACGCGTAATGAAACAAAAGTGATTATATTGAATAACAAAGCAAAACTCATATGTAATCATTCTAATTTTTGAGTGTAAATCCTTCTTGATAAGGTTTGTAAGAGGAAACTTTTCACAATTTAGCATCAGCCGATATGGCCATACTTCAAGGCGATACTGACATTGGGTTAATAAACCATAAAGTGAGTTTGTTGAAATTCAATTGCAATTAGGAATGAAGAAGGTGACAATGCTAGACCATCATACAGGCGTATATAGGCAGGACAAGATCTGGAGATACCCTCAATGTAATTGGAGAAAGAGGCGGTTGAGATACCAGAGAACTGGTGACAAGCTTGGAGATCGTGGCGGCCATTTTCCTGCAGCCGAGATGCGAACTCGGCTTCAGGAAAATGGCCGTCGAGATCGCTATCTGCGCACGCGCGGCATTCCGCGGCCATTTTCCTGAAGCCCCGGGAAGCCGAGAAGAACCATCTGCGCACGCGCGGCCTCACAAAGATGGCCGCGCCCACCGATAAACGGCTGAATAGCGCAGATCGCGCTATTTTCCTTGAAGCTGCGCAGTGGATTCGCCACTTGGACATGCGCATACCACTACGCCACCAACGGAGATCTGGGGGAGAAACAGTGCTGTCACCACGCCCATATGACCTGACCAGCGTGAGTGACAGCCCAAAACGGCGACTTTACAAAGGTATTTCGGCAGCATAGGTGGGGAATAAAGGCTCACAACATACACTAATGTAAAGCCCAGCTCTGCCCCTATTTAACGCTATTTTTAGCTCTTCTTGAAAAAACGGGGTGACAGGTTCCCTTTAAACACAGAGTTGGAAGTCTTATGCAGGTAGTCGAGGATGATTGGGAACCCTGAGACGGCGAAGTGGAATAGAGGGACTGAGAATTGATGTGTACAGACCTGGGAGCTTTAGTTAACGAATGCTTGGTTTGCCAGGCTTGGGCACGGGTACTGCAAATAAATGAACTGTGTAAAAGGCGAGCCAAAGACAGAGGGCCCCGTTGATGTCTACTGTATTACAGTAATGCTGTTCACAAGATATGTTCATCCACCTGCCACGATTAAGCATGTTCCTATATATTATGGAGAAGATATCGAAGTCAAGTTCAATATTGCCAGGATGTTGCATCTGAGCAATGTTCTGCTCAAAAATCTTAGGTTCCAACATTCATGTGGATGTTAATTTGTCACATATTGTGACATTCAGCTGTGTAATACACACTGCCACACTGCACAAATTGTCCGGGATTGGTTGGATGAGCATTAGAAGGTGCTGACCTAGGTTTCAAATCTTCTAGATCTCACTTTGTTGAGCATGCGACATGTGATAGAAGAACAAGTCTAATCCATTGAGGCTACAGCATGCATTTATGGATCTTATTTTTTATTTCAAAATCTATTGATCAAAATGTACTTTTATGGTGGGGCAAGCCCCGTAAAATAGATTGTTAAGCTTCTATTATCCATTACAATGTTAATTGTGGAAAGGGCACAGACTGCACACTGATGCATTTCATAGACCCTCCATAGACTTGTATGGGTACTTTCCATCCATAAAAAAGGAAACGTATTTGTGACTTTTTTTATGGATCCGCAGTCTGCAAAAAAGCACGGACATGTAAATAGTTCCATAAACTTTAATGGTTATCTGTTTTATCCATTAAAACCACAGACAAAACACGTACATGAAACATGAACCTCTGAGTGAGGCCTTAGGAGGGTGGTTTAAAAGTGTCATACCTAAACTGTATCTGAGGATGAGGACTTGATCAAGCCTTTGTCCCCATCCAATAGCTGGAGGTCTCTTGCTATTTAAAGTGCCTCCTCCAACATGGAGGTGCCTGTGCAATGTTGTGAGTTTGTTCCTAACATGCTTGTCAGTTCTCAGGTCCCAGTACGTGTATCCTAGACTGCTGCACCCGCTAGTGCTTTCTTCAGCAGCAGCCGAGCCAGCTGCACCCGCCATTGCTCACCTCAATGGCAGCCAAGCCAGCTGCACCTGCCAATGCTTTCCTCAATGGCAGCTGAGCCAGCTGCATCTGCCAGGGCTCATCGCTCCATCAGACTGTCCTGTCTGCACCTGCGGTTTCTGACATCTTCTCTGCCTGCCTGCATCTGTTGGACATTCCCCCGGGGCCATCCAAGCTACCCGTTCCTAGGGGTCAGCTGCCATCTACCCAAGGTCAGTCCTGGAGTAGCACCTGGATCACCTCCCTTGTCTCTCCATGGACCTCAGTGTCGTTAAGCTGCTGCGTGTCCATGGTCAGATTGGGTGAAGCTCCTAGTGACGCCTCTCCAGGTCTTCCTTGGGCTTTGGCACAGGGGTTCCACCACCCAGCCTGTTACACTGTTTAGGAACAATTTGTAATTATACAACACGTCACCTAATAATTGGGACACTAACTAGTAAAATCTCAGCTACTGAACCCCATGGAGATGCAAGTCAAGCACAAGCCAGTAAATGCTGATACATTTGCTCACCACTAGTGATGAGCGAGTGTGCTCGACACTGCTTGATACTCGATCGAGCATCGGAGTGCTCGGGTACTCTTGTTACATGATCGAGTGTCGCGAATGCTCCAGTCCCCCCCACCCTCCGCATGTTTTGCGGCTGTTAGACAGCCAATAAACATGCAGGGATTACCTGCCATACATGGTAATACCATAGCCATGATGGCTACTGGCATTAGACTGAGTGCCCACCATCAGTAATAATAACGTTCTGGATGAAGCGTATTTTCATTGCAACGAAAATGTTGTGTTGTACAGTAGAAGCACAGTGAATGGGATTACTAGAAATCCAATTCCAACTGTGCTTCATTTTTATGCTGCATACACTAACTTGCACTGCGAGTTTCTGAGCTGCAGCATGTCAATTTTTCTTGCCGGAGGAGCTCAGTCTTTGCAGCCTTTCCTCATAGATTTGCATTAGATGCGGTAAATCCAGAATTTAAAAAAGCACAAGCATTGTAAGTGCATTTACGCAGGTGTTTTAAGCCTGGTTTTAATAAATAAATAATTGTAAAAAAAGGACATAGGCTCCCCCCTAGTTTTGAATACCAGCCAAGGTAAAGCAGACAGCTGAGGGCTTATATTATCAGGCTGGGAAGGTCCCCGGTTATTGGGCCCTTCCATGCCTAAAAATACAAGCGCACAGCCATCCTACAGGTGGTGCATCAGATGAGATGTGCCAATTCTGGTGTTTTGCATGGCTTTCCTGATTGCTCTGGTGCGCAGGTAATCGGGAAAATGGTAGTTGGGGTTGATGATAGCTGTGATTTGTCAAAATCACAGCTGGCACCAAGTCCTGGGGTTAATAATGGAGAGGTGTCTATCAGTCCCCCACATTACTAACCTGGTAATAAAAATAACAACACAGAAAAAAACACTTTATATGAATAAAGATTTCCCCACACTAGCGTTCGTTCACCAATTTATATAAAGAAAAAAATCCCACGCAGATTTGCAGTAATTCACCGAATTCAAAGAAGTCCAGAAATAAAAACCTGAAAAACATAAAAAGACAGAAATACAGTCTTTATTCAAAAAGTGTTTTTTTCAGTGTCTGTTTTTTATTTTTTATATACCAGGTTAGTGATGGGGGTGTCTGACAGACACCTCTCCATTACTAATCCCAACGGTTAATGGCAGCTGTGATTTTTCACAAATCACAGCTGTCATCAACTCCAACTACCATTACCCACATAATGTGATGCGCAAATTCTGGGGTGGCTGTGGGCTTGTATTTTTAGGCTGGGAAAAGCCCAATAACCAGGGACCTTCCCATCCTGATAATATCGGCCCGCAGCTGTCTGCTTTACCTTGGCTGGTTATCAAAAATAGGGGAGACCCTATGTCATTTTTAAAAATTATTTATTTATTAAAACCAGGCTAAAATGCACTTACAAAGCAAGTGCTTTTTTAAACTGTGGATTTACCGCATCTAATGCAAGTCTAAGGGGAAATTCTGCACAAAATACTGAGCGTTCCAGCAAGAGAAATTGACACAGCAGGTGAGTTTATGCAGTGTAAAAAGGAAGCACAGGGGGTATGAGATTTCTATTAATCCCATCCACTGTTCTTGTATTGTACAATGCAGCATTTTTTACGTAACAAAAATATGCTGGGTCGAGAATGCTAGTATTACTGATTGTAGGAACGCAACCTAAGGGCTGGAGGAGTCGTTTTTTTTTCTCTTTTTAATTTTGCCTTATATACAAATCATTATACAGGAAAGAATGTTTCCTAACACTTTTTCCTGTAAAATCCATTTTATCTTTGGTTTTGTATGTTTTATTGTCAGTCCATGAAAGTGGAGTAATGCTCCGAATTATATGGGCAGTCTTGTCTCTGTCTCTGTCATCCCGCCTCAGCACCACCCATTTTGTCAAAGCTGGATGGGCTGGCGAAAAAATTCTAAAAAATTGCCAAAGTTTTGTGGAACTTTGAGAAAATCACCAAAAACATGTTGATGAATCAGGCCCATAGAGTGTATTTTAAAGGTCGAATACACTCATGTCAAAGGTGGAATCAGAGCAGAGATATGCTGACAAAAAACCAGGACTGAGAAACACTGCACCATGCATGATCAAGCAGGAGCATTGGTACTATGGCAGCAGTGGCGTAGGAAGGGGGGTGCGGGGGGGGCGGTCCGCCCCGGGCGGCACAATGCTGGGGGCGGCCGGCGCTGCAGGAGAAGAAGATTAAAAAAAAAAAAAAAAAAAGACGCCCCTTTAAATCTTCGGGCGGCGCCGTCCGCCGCCACGACCAGGGCCAGCTCCCCCCACCCCCGGGTCCCGCCCCCGCCCCCCGCTCTATACTCACCTCTCCTGGTTCCTGCGGCGCCGGCAGCTGCAGCGTCCTCTGACTCTGCGACGTCTCAGAGCAGAGGGCGCGATGACGTCACTACTGTGCGCGCCGCTCTGCCTCTCTGTCCTGAGCGTCGCAGAGCCGGAGAGACGCTGACTGCACCGGACCTGCGCTGGGAACGGGAGAGGTGAGGATTTTACTTTTTTTTTTTTTTTCTTTATGTCTGACTGTCTGGGGCTGGGGCAATGCTGGACACACTGGGGCAATACTGGAGACCATGGGGCAGATTGCTGGACACACTGGGGCAGTACTGGAGACCATGGGGCAGAATGCTGGACACACTGGGGCAATACAGGAGACCATGGGGCAGATTGCTGGACACACTGGGGCAATACAGGAGACCATGGGGCAGATTGCTGGACACACTGGGGCAATACAGGAGACCATGGGGCAGATTGCTGGACACACTGGGGCAATACTGGAGACCATGGGGCAGAATGCTGGACACTGGGGCAGTACAGGAGACCATGGGGCAGAATGCTGGACACACTGGGCAATACTGGAGACCATGGGGCAGAATGCTGGACATACTGGGGCAATACTGGAAACCATGGGGCAGATTGCTGGACACACCGGAGCAATACTGGAGACCATGGGGCAGAATGCTGGACACACTGGGGCAATACAGGAGACCATGGGGCAGATTGCTGGACACACTGGGGCAATACTGGAGACCATGGGGCAGAATGCTGGACACACTGGGGCAGTACAGGAGACTATGGGGCAGAATGCTGGACACACTGAATACTGGAGACCATGGGGCAGATTTCAGGACACATTGAGGCAATGCTGGAGACCCTGGGGCAGACTTCTGGACATACTGGGGCAATACTGGAGACCATGGGGCAGATTGCTGGACACACCGGGGCAATACTGGAGACCATGGGGCAGAATGCTGGACACACTGGGGCAATACAGGAGACCATGGGGCAGATTGCTGGACACACTGGGGCAATACTGGAGACCCTGGGGCAGATTGCTGGACACACTGGGGCAATACTGGAGACCCTGGGGCAGATTTCTGGACATACTGGGGCAATACTGGAGACCATGGGGCAGATTGCTGGACACACCGGGGTGTTATGGCTGGCAATCAGGCAACACAGCGTGCAGTAATCAGCGCACATACAGAGATCTGGCAATAACCAAAAACAATAGGACGAGCTCTGAGACGTGGAATCTCTGTAGACTGCAGTACCTGATCTATCCTCACACAACTATAAGCAGCAGTGGATTGCGCCTATCACTACCTATGCAACTCGGCACAGCCTGAGGAGCTGACTAGCCTGAAGATAGAAATACAAGCCTGACTTACCTCAGAGAAATACCCCAAAGGAATAGGCAGCCCCCCACATATAATGACTGTTAGCAAGATGAAAAGACAAACGTAGGAATGAAATAGATTCAGCAAAGTGAGGCCCGATATTCTAGACAGAGCGAGGATAGCAAAGAGAACTATGCAGTCTACAAAAAACCCTAAAACGAAAACCACGCAAAGGGGCAAAAAGACCCACCGTGCCGAACTAACAGCACGGCGGTGCACCCCTTTGCTTCTCAGAGCTTCCAGCAAAAGTTAATAGCAAGCTGGACAGAAAAAACAGAAAACAAACTAGAAGCACTTATCTAGCAGAGCAGCAGGCCCAAGGAAAGATGCAGTAGCTCAGATCCAACACTGGAACATTGACAAGGAGCAAGGAAGACAGACTCAGGTGGAGCTAAATAGCAAGGCAGCCAACGAGCTCACCAAAACACCTGAGGGAGGAAGCCCAGAGACTGCAATACCACTTGTGACCACAGAAGTGAATTCAGCCACAGAATTCACAACAGTACCCCCCCCCCTTGAGGAGGGGTCACCGAACCCTCACCAGAACCCCCAGGCCGACCAGGATGAGCCACATGAAAGGCACGAACAAGATCTGGGGCATGGACATCAGAGGCAAAAACCCAGGAATTATCCTCCTGAGCATAACCCTTCCATTTGACCAGATACTGGAGTTTCCGTCTAGAGACACGAGAATCCAAAATCTTCTCCACAATATACTCCAATTCCCCCTCCACCAAAACAGGGGCAGGAGGCTCCACAGATGGAACCATAGGTGCCACGTATCTCCTCAACAACGACCTATGGAATACATTATGTATGGAAAAGGAGTCTGGGAGGGTCAGACGAAAAGACACCGGATTGAGAATCTCAGAAATCCTATACGGACCAATAAAACGAGGTTTAAATTTAGGAGAGGAAACCTTCATAGGAATATGACGAGAAGATAACCAAACCAGATCCCCAACACGAAGTCGGGGTCCCACACGGCGTCTGCGATTAGCGAAAAGCTGAGCCTTCTCCTGGGACAAGGTCAAATTGTCCACTACCTGAGTCCAGATCTGCTGCAACCTGTCCACCACAGAATCCACACCAGGACAGTCCGAAGACTCAACCTGTCCTGAAGAGAAACGAGGATGGAACCCAGAATTGCAGAAAAATGGAGAGACCAAGGTAGCCGAGCTGGCCCGATTATTAAGGGCGAACTCAGCCAACGGCAAAAATGACACCCAATCATCCTGGTCAGCGGAAACAAAACATCTCAGATATGTTTCCAAGGTCTGATTGGTTCGTTCGGTCTGGCCATTAGTCTGAGGATGGAAGGCCGAGGAGAAAGACAAGTCAATGCCCATCCTACCACAAAAGGCTCGCCAGAACCTCGAGACAAACTGGGAACCTCTGTCAGAAACAATATTCTCAGGAATGCCATGTAAACGAACCACATGCTGGAAGAACAAAGGCACCAAATCAGAGGAGGAAGGCAATTTAACCAAGGGCACCAGATGGACCATTTTAGAAAAGCGATCACAGACCACCCAAATGACCGACATCTTTTGAGAAACGGGAAGGTCAGAAATGAAATCCATCGAAATATGTGTCCAAGGCCTCTTCGGGACCGGCAAGGGCAAAAGCAACCCACTGGCACGTGAACAGCAGGGCTTAGCCCTAGCACAAATTCCACAGGACTGCACAAAAGCACGCACATCCCGCGACAGAGACGGCCACCAGAAGGATCTAGCAACCAACTCCCTGGTACCAAAGATTCCTGGATGACCGGCCAGCACCGAACAATGAAGTTCAGAGATAACTTTACTAGTCCACCTATCAGGGACGAACAGTTTCTCGGCCGGACAACGATCAGGTTTATTAGCCTGAAATTTCTGCAACACTCTCCGCAAATCAGGAGAGATGGCAGACACAATGACTCCTTCCTTGAGGATACTCGCCGGCTCAGATAACCCCGGAGAGTCGGGCACAAAACTCCTAGACAGAGCATCCGCCTTCACATTTTTAGAGCCCGGAAGGTATGAAATCACAAAATCAAAACGAGCAAAAAATAACGACCAACGGGCCTGTCTAGGATTCAAGCGCTTGGCAGACTCAAGATAAGTAAGGTTCTTATGATCAGTCAAAACCACCACGCGATGCTTAGCACCCTCAAGCCAATGACGCCACTCCTCGAATGCCCACTTCATGGCCAGCAACTCTCGGTTGCCCACATCATAATTACGCTCAGCAGCAGAAAATTTCCTGGAAAAGAAAGCACATGGTTTGAACACTGAGCAACCAGAACCTCTCTGTGACAAAACCGCCCCTGCACCAATCTCAGAAGCATCAACCTCGACCTGGAACGGAAGAGAAACATCAGGTTGACACAACACAGGGGCACAGCAAAAACGACGCTTCAACTCCTGAAAAGCTTCCACGGCAGCAGAAGACCAATTAACCAAATCAGCACCCTTCTTGGTCAAATCGGTCAATGGTCTGGCAATGCTAGAAAAATTACAGATGAAGCGACGATAAAAATTAGCAAAGCCCAGGAATTTCTGCAGACTTTTTAGAGATGTCGGCTGGGTCCAATCCTGGATGGCCTGAACCTTAACCGGATCCATCTCGATAGTAGAAGGGGAAAAGATGAACCCCAAAAATGAAACTTTCTGCACACCGAAGAGACACTTTGATCCCTTCACGAACAAGGAATTAGCACGCAGTACCTGGAAAACCATTCTGACTTGCTTCACATGAGACTCCCAATCATCTGAGAAGATCAAAATGTCATCCAAGTAAACAATCAAGAATTTATCCAGATACTCACGGAAAATGTCATGCATAAAAGACTGAAAAACAGATGGAGCATTGGCAAGTCCGAACGGCATCACCAGATACTCAAAATGACCCTCGGGCGTATTAAATGCCGTTTTCCATTCATCTCCCTGCCTGATTCTCACCAGATTATACGCACCACGAAGATCAATCTTAGTAAACCAACTAGCCCCCTTAATCCGAGCAAACAAGTCAGAAATCAATGGCAAGGGATACTGAAACTTAACAGTGATCTTATTAAGAAGGCGGTAATCAATACACGGTCTTAGCGAACCATCCTTCTTGGCTACAAAAAAGAACCCTGCTCCCAATGGTGACGACGATGGGCGAATATGTCCCTTCTCCAGGGACTCCTTCACATAACTGCGCATAGCGGTGTGTTCAGGTACGGACAAATTAAATAAACGACCCTTAGGGAATTTACTACCAGGAATCAAATCGATAGCACAATCACAATTCCTATGCGGAGGTAGGGCATCAGACTTGGACTCTTCAAATACATCCTGAAAGTCCGACAAGAACTCTGGGATGTCAGAAGGAATGGATGACGAAATAGACAAAAATGGAACATCACCATGTACTCCCTGACAACCCCAGCTGGTTACCGACATAGAGTTCCAATCCAATACTGGATTATGGGTTTGTAGCCATGGCAACCCCAACACGACCACATCATTCAAATTATGCAGTACCAGAAAGCGAATAACTTCCTGATGTGCAGGAGCCATGCACATGGTCAGCTGGGCCCAGTACTGAGGCTTATTCTTGGCCAAAGGTGTAGCATCAATTCCTCTCAACGGAATAGGACACCGCAAAGGCTCCAAGAAAAATCCACAACGTTTAGCATAATCCAAATCCATCAGATTCAGGGCAGCGCCTGAATCCACAAACGCCATGACAGAATACGATGACAAAGAGCACATTAAGGTAATGGACAAAAGGAATTTTGACTGTACAGTACCAATAACGGCAGAGCTATCGAACCGCCTAGTGCGTTTAGGACAATTAGAAATAGCATGAGTAGAATCACCACAATAGAAACACAGTCTGTTCAGACGTCTGTGTTCTTGCCGTTCTACTTTAGTCATAGTCCTGTCGCACTGCATAGGCTCAGGTTTACTCTCAGACAATACCGCCAGATGGTGCACAGATTTACGCTCGCGCAAGCGACGACCGATCTGAATGGCCAAGGACATAGACTCATTCAAACCAGCAGGCATAGGAAATCCCACCATTACATCCTTAAGAGCTTCAGAGAGACCCTTTCTGAACAAAGCCGCTAGTGCAGATTCATTCCACAGAGTGAGTACTGACCACTTCCTAAATTTCTGACAATATACTTCTACATCATCCTGACCCTGGCATAAAGCCAGCAGATTTTTCTCAGCCTGATCCACTGAATTAGGCTCATCGTAAAGCAATCCCAGCGCCTGGAAAAATGCATCAACATTACTCAATGCAGAATCTCCTGGTGCAAGAGAAAACGCCCAGTCCTGTGGGTCGCCGCGCAAAAAAGAAATAATAATCAAAACCTGTTGAATAGGATTACCAGAAGAATGAGGTTTCAAGGCCAAAAATAGCTTACAATTATTTCTGAAGCTCAGGAACTTAGTTCTGTCACCAAAAAACAAATCAGGAATCGGAATTCTTGGTTCTAGCATCGATTTCTGATCAATAGTATCTTGAATCTTTTGTACATTTACAACGAGATTATCCATTGAGGAGCACAGAGCCTGAATATCCATGTCCACAGCTGTGTCCTGAAGCACTCTAATGTCTAGGGGAAAAAAAAGACTGAAGACAGAGCTAAGAAAAAAAAATGATGTCAGGATTTCTTTTTTCCCTCTATTGGGAATCATTGGGGGGCTCCTTGTACTGTTATGGCTGGCAATCAGGCAACACAGCGTGCAGTAATCAGCGCACATACAGAGATCTGGCAATAACCAAAAACAATAGGACGAGCTCTGAGACGTGGAATCTCTGTAGACTGCAGTACCTGATCTATCCTCACACAACTATAAGCAGCAGTGGATTGCGCCTATCACTACCTATGCAACTCGGCACTGCCTGAGGAGCTGACTAGCCTGAAGATAGAAATACAAGCCTGACTTACCTCAGAGAAATACCCCAAAGGAATAGGCAGCCCCCCACATATAATGACTGTTAGCAAGATGAAAAGACAAACGTAGGAATGAAATAGATTCAGCAAAGTGAGGCCCGATATTCTAGACAGAGCGAGGATAGCAAAGAGAACTATGCAGTCTACAAAAAACCCTAAAACGAAAACCACGCAAAGGGGCAAAAAGACCCACCGTGCCGAACTAACAGCACGGCGGTGCACCCCTTTGCTTCTCAGAGCTTCCAGCAAAAGTTAATAGCAAGCTGGACAGAAAAAACAGAAAACAAACTAGAAGCACTTATCTAGCAGAGCAGCAGGCCCAAGGAAAGATGCAGTAGCTCAGATCCAACACTGGAACATTGACAAGGAGCAAGGAAGACAGACTCAGGTGGAGCTAAATAGCAAGGCAGCCAACGAGCTCACCAAAACACCTGAGGGAGGAAGCCCAGAGACTGCAATACCACTTGTGACCACAGAAGTGAATTCAGCCACAGAATTCACAACACCGGGGCAATACTGGAGACCATGGGGCAGAATGCTGGACACACTGGGGCAATACAGGAGACCATGGGGCAGATTGCTGGACACACTGGGGCAATACTGGAGACCCTGGGGCAGATTGCTGGACACACTGGGGCAATACTGGAGACCCTGGGGCAGATTTCTGGACACATTGAGGCAATGCTGGAGACCCTGGGGCAGACTTCTGGACACACTGGGGCAATGCTGGACACTGGGGCAGATTGCTGGACACACTGGGGGTAATATACTGGACACACTGGGGCAATGCTGGACACTGGGGGTAATATGCTGGACACACTGGGGCAGACTGCTGGACACACTGGGGAAAGGCTGGACACTGGGGCAGATTGCTGGAGACACTGAGGGCAGATTGCTGGACACACTGGGGGTAATATGCTGGACATACTGGGGCAGATTGCTGGACACACTGGGGGTAATATGCTGGACACACTGGGGCAGATTGCTGGACAACATGGGGGTAATATGCTGGACACACTGGGGCAGATTGCTGGACAACATGGGGGTAATATGCTGGACACACTGGGGGCAGGACTTGAGGCATGGGCAGAATGTAGATACGGGGCATGATTGGAGACACGGGGCAGGATTGGATCATGGGACAGGACGGATACGATGGAGGCTGGTGGGGCAGGATGGGGAGATCATATGGGGTAGAATGGATACTCATGAGGGCAGGATACGACAACATATGGCTGGAGCCAGGAATGAGATAAACGGGGCCAGGGTGGGGAATATTATTACCATAGGGGATAATTAAGGGATATTATTACTGCAGTGATGTATTTATTTTATTTTTTGAGTATACTGTTTTAAATGGGGGGGCGGTCCTGTTACTGTGCAGAGTGACACTATATCACCTTTTTTTCTTCATGTGGTGTAATGTAGAAGTTGTGAAAAATTAAGTAATGTGTTCTGCAAGCGGAGCTCGAGATAACTGTGTTATTTCCTGCAGAAACGAGTCCTGGCTGGAAGGAATGATGGCGGTCTGTGCTGGATGAAAGATGAAGGACTTCACCTAGAGACGTCACTGGTGAGTCAGTGTTACCTATACACTGACACTATACACTGTATACTATATAGAGGTCCTGTGTATAATGTCACCAGTGATCTCTGTATTACCTCTACACAGACACTGCATACTAAGTACAGATCTCCTGTGAATACTGGCACTTATGGTGATAGTATTGTGTTTTTTTTTTTATTACTGATCAGTATTGTAGTATTCAGTCACTATGTGGTGGTAATATGTGGTCTGGAAATGGTGCGGTGGTATTTGTCCCTTGTATGTAGTATTATTCGGTCACTATGTGGCCTGGTCATGGTGTGGTGGTATTAAGTCACAGGTGTGGCATGTGGGGGTGACACCATTAGGCCCAGTTTAAGTTCTACAAAACAGGAAAACCATTTTTGGTAACCTTTGTGTGTATTGAGCTGGGGGGGAGGGGGGGGGCGCCAAACTCGGGATCAGCCCCGGGCGGCAAAAGCTCTAGCTACGCCTCTGTATGGCAGGACTGGTTTAATGGCAACTAGTGAGTAAATATAGGCTGGAGGGGGCATCCTTTGGGGAAGGAAGGTGATGTGCAAAACAAGGAAAATTTAAAAATGTGTCACATTAGCACAAGTGACTACCGTAATTATATGTGTACAATATCATAAACACATTGTAATTTTGGGAATAACCCTTTAAATCCACTTGAAGTTGAAATTTTTGTAAATCTACAAAAATATATGTATTTATAATAGTTTTGTTATCGTAATGACAGGGATTTCACCTACTGTATGTATACAGACAGTTCAGCGTTGTTATAGGTTCATACTGTGGAATAACATCCAAATCCACTTTTGTCTATACTAAATGCCATTAGAGAAGCTTACCCCACAATTATCCACATGTTGGACATATGTGTATGTCTGAAATGTTGTTTCCAGCTGCCATATTATGTTGTACTTTACCTTTTTTTGTGCCCCATAGAGTCAGTCTACCTAGCTAGATGGTGATGAGCTAGACCAGTGATTTTCAACCTTTTTTGAGCCGCGGCACACTATTTATACTTAAAAAATCCCGAGGCACACCACCAACCAAAATGGCACAAAATGGTGCGTCCAGGTTTGAGATGAAAGTCTGCAGTCATTCTATGTGACTGCAGGCTTCTGAATTCTCACAGCGCAAGCACTGCACACTTTCAGGATTCTCCCTTGCCGGTGGCCAGAGTGGACGGTCATGACAGCACAAGTATGTGATTTGGATACTTCTGGTCACATTCTAACTAGACGTGTCCGGCCTCAGTCAATTCATTTTCATTGAATGAGGCCACACATGTCTAGTCAGCACGTGACCGCATGTATGTAAATCACCAACATCAGAGAATTATGATAGCAGTGTGCACTGTGAGAATTCAGAAGTCTGCAGTCACATAGTATGACTGCAGACTCATCACAACCTTGGACATCCCCTTTAATGTTCCTAACAAATAAAAATGAGAATTAGTATCACAAAAAAAACACATTTACATCCAGGTACCTGATAGATGACGTTGTTTGTGGAGTCGCCTCTTTCTTTTCATCTTCACCTTGTCCAGATGCCATGATGACTCTTCTCATCCACCGGCAGAGCTCGTTTCTGCAGACTTCCATCTTCTCCTGTCTTCTGCAGCACATCCCGACACAACACCCTTAAAGATAGCAGTGTTATTATAATGCTCCGGAATAACAATATCTGCCCTAGGCTGAGCCCCTGAGTAAATAATTGCCCCTCACTTTATTCCCAGCACATAATATGACCCTCACTGTCCCTCTTATGGTACATGCCATCCACACTACCCTCTCTCTCTTTTCCATACTTCACACTGCCTTCTCATACGGTGTCCCTCATAGAGAGCCCAGTCTCTCTACTGTGCCCCTTCATTACACTCCTCCTACTTGGCATACTGTCTCCTCCTGACTGTTACCCTCACACTACTCAGTATCTATTATGTGTCCACTCACACTTTCATCCCCCCATACTGTCTGCACACATTTCTAATAGCCTCCTCATGTACATCCCCCCCCTGCTAACATACCCCTTTGCTCTCTCCATATTTCCTCCTCACACATTCCCCCCTCACACATTCCCCCGACTCCCCATACTGTCCTCACACATCCCATCACCGTTGCTCCCAGTACTGTCAGCACACATTTTTCCCCTCGCTACTGTGTCCACCCCCATCTCCCCACTCACCCCCACAGAATATATCCACTGCCCTTCCGATAGAATAAATCCATCCCCTCCCACAGAATAAATGCACCCTGCCCCACACATGCTAAATAAATTCCAGCCCCCCCACGTACACACTGAATAAATCCCCCCCACACACTGAATAAATCCCCCCCCACACACACTGAATAAATCCCCCCCCACACACTGAATAAATCCCCCCCACACACTGAATAAATCCCCCCCCACACTGAATAAATCCCCCCACACACTGAATATATCCCCCCACACACTGAATAAATCCCCCCCACACACTGAAATCCCCCCACACACTGAATAAATCCCCCCCACACACTGAAATCCCCCCACACACTTAATAAATCCCCCCACACACTGAAATCCCCCCACACACTTAATAAATCCCCCCCACACACTGAAATCCCCCCACACACTTAATAAATCCCCCCCACACACTGAATAAATCCCCCCCACACACTGAATAAATCCCCCCACACACTGAAATCCCCCCCACACACTTAATCAATCCCCCCACACACTGAAATCCCCCCACACACTTAATAAATCCCCCAACACACTTAATAAATCCCCCCACACACTTAATAAATCCCCCCCACACACTTAATAAATCCCCCCCACACACTGAATAAATCCCCCCCACACACTGAATAAATCCCCCCCACACACTTAATCAATCCCCCCCACACACTGAAATCCCCCCACACACTTAATAAATCCCCCCCACACACTGAATAAATCCCCCCCACACACTGAAATCCCCCCACACACTTAATAAATCCCCCCCACACACTGAAATCCCCCCACACACTTAATAAATCCCCCCACACACTTAATAAATCCCCCCACACACTGAAATCCCCCCACACACTTAATAAATCCCCCCCACACACTGAATAAATCCCCCCCACACACTGAAATCCCCCCACACACTTAATAAATCCCCCCCACACACTGAATAAATCCCCCCCACACACTGAAATCCCCCCACACACTTAATAAATCCCCCCCACACACTGAATAAATCCCCCCACACTTAATAAATCCCCCCACACACTTAATAAATCCCCCCACACTTAATAAATCCCCCCACACACTTAATAAATCCCCCCACACACTGAATAAATCCCCCCACACACTGAAATCCCCCCACACACTTAATAAATCCCCCCCACACACTGAATAAATCCCCCCCACACACTGAAATCCCCCCATACACTTAATAAATCCCCCCCACACACTGAATAAATCCCCCCACACTTAATAAATCCCCCCACACACTTAATAAATCCCCCCACATACTCCCCATAAACCCGCCCCACGCTGAATCTTCGGTGTCTTCAGCTCCACAGCACAGGAGCACTTACCACCAAGTGTCTTCTGTCTCCTGCGCGCCGGATAGTGACGTCAGCAGCGTGATCACATGACTTGATCATGCTGCTGGCGTCGCTCTGACCCAGCGGTCAGAGCCTCAATTGTACTCGCAGCTGGTAGATGTCTGCGAGTACAATTGATCTCCGGGAGCCGGCGCGCTGCAGCTTCTCTGTGCCGGCTGTCAGCTTGACAGTCGGCTCAGAGAACAGCTGACTCCCGTTCCCCGCGGCACACCCAACCATGTGTCGCGGCACACTAGTGTGCCGCGGCACACTGGTTGAAAAACACTGAGCTAGACAACCAATACACAAACATTGTTGCCGATTGTGGTAGCAGATAACACCAGAAATTAAGACCCCGTCACACATAGCGACACTTGAGCGATTCCGACAACGATACGACCTGTCAGGGATCGCTCAAGCGTCGCTATGTGGTCGCTGGTGAGATGTCAAACAGTGAGATCTCACCAACGACGCAGCAGCGATGCGGCGACCTGTAGCGACCTGTACAACGATCCTATTTCATGACGATTCAATGGGACGTCCTGTCAGCGAGGTCGTTGGTAAGGTGTCAAACACAGCGATGTGTGCTACCCAGCGGGACCTCAACGATCAAAAAATGGCCCAGGCCATTCCGACACGACCAGCGATCTCACAGCAGGGGCCTGATCGCTGCTACGTGTCACACATAACGAGATCGCTACTGAGATCGCTGTTGCGTCACAAAACTTGTGACTCAGCAGCGATCTCGCTAGCGATCTCGCTGTGTGTGATGGGGGCTTTAGGTTTCAGGTTGTCAATCTATAGGTGGAGGCGTTTAGTCAATAAGGTTGATGCCTTTGAAGTCCTGCGCTGATGTGAAGGTGAATGTTGTGTCATTGAGAGAGTTGCACCACAGTGTTTGCAGGTGGAACTTAAGAGCATCTATAACAGAGATTGTGGCATATCTATCAAGCTAACTGGACCGTAAAACTGCATTTCATGACTTGGCATAACGCTTTACCAAAGATAAAAACAAAATGTGATACTGCAGGGCCCCACACCGAAATCAGGTGTAGTTCTGATGTAGAGCAGGGCGATAGGGCCTCTTGTTATGAACTGGTGATTCAGAACCACAATGGACCTAGTGGTTAAGAGCACACAAGTGACCTGATAGTTGCTAATAACATAGGACGAGCTCTGAGACGTGGGAACTCTGCTGACCGCAATCCCTAATCCTATCATACCACACTAGAGGTAGCCGTGGAGCGCTCCTGACCAGACCTAGGCGCCTCGGGCACAGCCTGAGAAACTAGCTAGCCCTGAAGATAGAAAAATAAGCCTACCTTGCCTCAGAGAAATTCCCCAAAGGAAAAGGCAGCCCCCCACATATAATGACTGTGAGTAAAGATGAAAATACAAACACAGAGATGAAATAGATTTTAGCAAAGTGAGGCCCGACTTACTGAATAGACCGAGGATAGGAAAGATAGCTTTGCGGTCAGCACAAAAACCTACAAACAACCACGCAGAGGGCGCAAAAAGACCCTCCGCACCGACTAACGGTACGGAGGTGCTCCCTCTGCGTCTCAGAGCTTCCAGCAAGCAAGAAAAACCAATATAGCAAGCTGGACAGAAAATATAGCAAACAAAAGTAACACAAGCAAAACTTAGCTTATGCAGGGCAGACAGGCCACAAGAACGATCCAGGAGAGAGCAAGACCAATACTGGAACATTGACTGGAGGCCAGGAACAAAGAACTAGGTGGAGTTAAATAGAGCAGCACCTAACGACTTAACCTCGTCACCTGAGGAAGGAAACTCAGAAGCCGCAGCCCCACTCACATCCACCAGAGAAAGCTCATAGACAGAACCAGCCGAAGTACCACTCATGACCACAGGAGGGAGCTTGACCACAGAATTCACAACAGTACCCCCCCCCCTTGAGGAGGGGTCACCGAACCCTCACCAGAGCCCCTAGGCCGACCAGGATGAGCCAAATGAAAGGCACGAACCAGATCGGCAGCATGAACATCAGAGGCAAGGACCCAGGAATTATCTTCCTGACCATAACCCTTCCACTTAACCAGGTACTGGAGTTTCCGTCTCGAAATACGAGAATCCAAAATCTTCTCCACTATATACTCCAACTCCCCCTCAACCAAAACCGGGGCAGGAGGATCAACGGATGGAACCACCGGTGCCACATATCTCCGCAACAATGACCTATGGAATACGTTATGGATGGAAAAAGAAGCTGGAAGGGTCAAACGAAAAGACACAGGATTAAGAACCTCAGAAATCCTATACGGACCAATGAAACGAGGCTTAAACTTAGGAGAGGAAACTTTCATAGGAATATAACGAGATGACAACCAAACCAAATCCCCAACACGAAGTCGGGGACCCACACAGCGCCTGCGGTTAGCGAAACGTTGAGCCTTCTCCTGAGACAATGTCAAATTGTCCACTACATGAGTCCAAATCTGCTGCAACCTATCCACCACAGTATCCACACCAGGACAGTCAGAAGACTCAACCTGCCCTGAAGAGAAACGAGGATGGAAACCAGAATTGCAGAAAAACGGCAAAACCAAAGTAGCCGAGCTGGCCCGATTATTAAGGGCGAACTCAGCCAAAGGCAAAAAGGACACCCAATCATCCTGATCAGCAGAAACAAAACATCTCAGATATGTTTCCAAGGTCTGATTGGTTCGTTCCGTCTGGCCATTTGTCTGAGGATGGAAAGCCGAGGAAAAAGACAAATCAATGCCCATCCTAGCACAAAATGCTCGCCAAAACCTCGAAACAAACTGGGAACCTCTGTCAGAAACTATGTTCTCCGGAATGCCATGTAAACGAACCACATGCTGGAAGAACAATGGCACCAAATCAGAGGAGGAAGGCAATTTAGACAAGGGTACCAAATGGACCATCTTAGAGAAGCGATCACAAACCACCCAAATGACCGACATTTTTTGAGAGACGGGGAGATCCGAAATAAAATCCATAGAGATATGTGTCCAAGGCCTCTTCGGGACTGGCAAGGGCAAAAGCAACCCACTGGCACGAGAACAGCAGGGCTTAGCCCGAGCACAAATCCCACAGGACTGCACAAACGAACGCACATCCCGCGACAGAGACGGCCACCAAAAGGATCTAGCCACCAAATCTCTGGTACCAAAGATTCCAGGATGACCAGCCAACACCGAACAATGAACCTCAGAGATAACTCTACTCGTCCATTTATCAGGGACAAACAGTTTCTCCGCTGGGCAACGGTCAGGTCTATTAGCCTGAAATTTTTGCAGCACCCGCCGCAAATCAGGGGAGATGGCAGACAAAATTACCCCCTCTTTGAGAATACCCGCCGGCTCAGGCAAACCCGGAGAGTCGGGCACAAAACTCCTAGACAGGGCATCCGCCTTCACATTTTTAGAGCCCGGAACGTACGAAACCACAAAGTCAAAACGGGAGAAAAACAGCGACCAACGAGCCTGTCTAGGATTCAACCGTTTGGCAGACTCGAGATAAGTCAAGTTCTTGTGATCAGTCAAGACCACCACGCGATGCTTAGCTCCTTCAAGCCAATGACGCCACTCCTCGAATGCCCACTTCATGGCCAGCAACTCTCGATTGCCAACATCATAATTACGCTCAGCAGGCGAAAACTTCCTGGAAAAGAAGGCGCATGGTTTCATCACCGAGCCATCAGAACTTCTTTGCGACAAAACAGCTCCTGCTCCAATCTCAGAAGCATCAACCTCGACCTGGAACGGGAGCAAAACATCTGGTTGGCACAACACAGGGGCAGAAGAAAAACGATGCTTCAACTCCTGAAAAGCCTCCACAGCAGCAGAAGACCAATTGACCACATCAGCACCCTTCTTGGTCAAATCAGTCAACAGTTTAGCAATACTAGAAAAATTATTGATGAAGCGACGATAAAAATTAGCAAAGCCCAGGAACTTTTGCAGACTCTTCAGAGATGTCAGCTGAGTCCAATCATAAATGGCCTGAACTTTAACAGGGTCCATCTCGATAGTAGAAGGGGAAAAAATGAAACCCAAAAATGAAACCTTCTGAACACCAAAGAGACACTTTGACCCCTTCACAAACAAAGAATTCGCACGCAGGACCTGGAACACCATTCTGACCTGCTTCACGTGAGACTCCCAATCATCCGAGAAGACCAAAATATCATCCAAGTATACAATCAGGAATTTATCCAGGTACTCTCGGAAGATGTCATGCATAAAGGACTGAAACACTGATGGAGCATTAGAAAGCCCGAATGGCATAACCAGGTACTCAAAATGGCCCTGGGGCATATTAAATGCTGTTTTCCACTCATCGCCCTGTTTAATACGCACAAGATTATGCGCACCACGAAGATCTATCTTGGTGAACCAACTAGCCCCCTTAATCCGAGCAAACAAATCAGACAGCAGCGGCAAGGGGTACTGAAATTTGACTGTGATTTTATTTAGAAGGCGGTAATCAATACAAGGTCTCAGCGAACCATCCTTCTTGGCCACAAAAAAGAACCCTGCTCCCAATGGTGACGAGGACGGGCAAATATAACCCTTCTCCAAGGATTCCTTTACGTAACTCCGCATAGCGGCGTGCTCAGGCACAGACAAATTAAACAGTCGACCTTTAGGAAACTTACTACCAGGAATCAAATCGATAGCACAATCGCAATCCCTATGCGGAGGTAGGGCACTGGACTTGGGCTCATCAAATACATCCCGGTAATCCGACAAGAACTCTGGGACCTCAGAAGGGGTGGATGATGAGATAGACAGAAATGGAACATCACCATGTACCCCCTGACAACCCCAGCTGGACACAGACATTGATTTCCAATCCAATACTGGGTTATGGACTTGTAGCCATGGCAACCCCAACACTACCACATCATGCAGATTATGCAACACCAAAAAGCGAATATCCTCCTGATGCGCAGGAGCCATGCACATGGTCAGCTGTGTCCAGTACTGAAGCTTATTCTTGGCCAAAGGCGTAGCATCAATTCCTCTCAATGGAATAGGATACTGCAAAGGCTCCAAGAAAAACCCACAGCGCCTAGCAAAGTCCAAGTCCATCAAATTCAGGGCAGCGCCTGAATCCACAAATGCCATGACAGAATAGGATGACAAAGAGCAGATCAAAGTAACGGACAAAAGAAATTTCGACTGTACAATACCAATGGTGGTAGACCTAGCGAACCGCTTAGTGCGCTTAGGACAATCGGAGATAGCATGAGTGGAATCACCACAGTAAAAACACAGCCCATTCTGACGTCTCTGTTCTTGCCGTTCAGCTCTGGTCAAAGTCCTATCGCACTGCATAGGCTCAGGTTTATGCTCAGATAATACCGCCAAATGGTGCACAGTTTTACGCTCACGCAAGCGTCGACCGATCTGAATGGCCAAAGACATAGACTCATTCAGACCAGCAGGCATAGGAAATCCCACCATGACATCCTTAAGGGCTTCAGAGAGACCCTTTCTGAAAATTGCTGCCAGCGCACATTCATTCCATTGAGTGAGCACAGGCCACTTCCTAAACTTCTGACAATATATCTCTACCTCATCCTGACCCTGACACAAAGCCAGCAAATTTTTCTCTGCCTGATCCACTGAATTAGGTTCATCATAAAGCAATCCGAGCGCCAGAAAAAACGCATCAATATTACATAATGCAGGATCTCCTGGCGCAAGGGAAAATGCCCAGTCTTGAGGGTCGCCACGTAATAAAGAAATAATGATCTTAACTTGTTGAACTGGGTCACCAGAGGAGCGGGGTTTCAAAGCCAGAAACAGTTTACAATTATTTTTAAAACTCAGAAACTTAGCTCTATCTCCAGAAAACAAATCAGGAATAGGAATTCTTGGTTCTAACATAGAATTCTGAACCACAAAGTCTTGAATATTTTGTACTCTTGCAGTGAGATGATCCACACAAGAAGACAGACCTTTAATGTCCATCACTACACCTGTGTCCTGAACCACCCAAATGTCTAGGGGAAAAGGAAGACAAAACACTGTGCAGAGAAAAAAAATGGTCTCAGAACTTCTCTTTTCCCTCTATTGAGAAGCATTAGTACTTTGGGCCTCCAGTACTGTTATGAACTGGTGATTCAGAACCACAATGGACCTAGTGGTTAAGAGCACACAAGTGACCTGATAGTTACTAATAACATAGGACGAGCTCTGAGACGTGGGAACTCTGCTGACCGCAATCCCTAATCCTATCATACCACACTAGAGGTAGCCGTGGAGCGCTCCTGACCAGACCTAGGCGCCTCGGGCACAGCCTGAGAAACTAGCTAGCCCTGAAGATAGAAAAATAAGCCTACCTTGCCTCAGAGAAATTCCCCAAAGGAAAAGGCAGCCCCCCACATATAATGACTGTGAGTAAAGATGAAAATACAAACACAGAGATGAAATAGATTTTAGCAAAGTGAGGCCCGACTTACTGAATAGACCGAGGATAGGAAAGATAGCTTTGCGGTCAGCACAAAAACCTACAAACAACCACGCAGAGGGCGCAAAAAGACTCTCCGCACCGACTAACGGTACGGAGGTGCTCCCTCTGCGTCTCAGAGCTTCCAGCAAGCAAGAAAAACCAATATAGCAAGCTGGACAGAAAATATAGCAAACAAAAGTAACACAAGCAAAACTTAGCTTATGCAGGGCAGACAGGCCACAAGAACGATCCAGGAGAGAGCAAGACCAATACTGGAACATTGACTGGAGGCCAGGAACAAAGAACTAGGTGGAGTTAAATAGAGCAGCACCTAACGACTTAACCTCGTCACCTGAGGAAGGAAACTCAGAAGCCGCAGCCCCACTCACATCCACCAGAGAAAGCTCATAGACAGAACCAGCCGAAGTACCACTCATGACCACAGGAGGGAGCTTGACCACAGAATTCACAACAGCCTCTATTCCTCTAACAAAGTTGGACAAAGGTTCTTGTTTCCTCCCCTGATGAACCCCCAAGACAAAATGAGTGGAAATGCGTGGGGAAACTGAAAACTAACATGAGTATACCTGGATGTTTGAGGGATTGTGCACGTGTACACTTATGGTTATTTTGCTTGCACAAGCACATACGACCATTAGATTATCTTTTTGCATCTTAGTCTATTTTGTCATTGCATATCTTATCCCTAAGTAATGCTGTATGTGTTTTGTCCGAATTTATGCAAATGTGTATATCCTTTGCTGCAAACAACTGTTCATTTTAGCGTTTGAGATAATTTTTACATATTTGCATATTTACTTTCTACTAATTCAGTGTACTGCTTGTAGTGATTGCTAATATATAGGGTCAATTATGGTCTGTAGCAGGGCTGGACAAGGAGGAGTGGAGGCGCCATTACCTGTATTATCATTTGGGTGCCAACCCCAGTGACAAGGAAGGAAGAGACAGATTAGGCACAAAAGAGGGCTAGAAATAACACCAACATACCTTCCCTACCCTTACATTTCATATATCTTACATACATATGTTTTTTATCCTCCGCCAAATACTGTATACAGATTGTTCTCAAATCATAGGAATAAAGTTACATTTTATAGGACTTTTTTTTCATTTTCTTTTCTTTCTTTATTTCATGACTTGGATCATATTTATATGTTTTAAACACTATTTGTGCCTTGTTCAATAAGTGGATGTAAATTTCTAGCACCAAGTAGACAAATTAAAAGCTAGTGTAAACTTAAGCCTGCCATACACATTAGACAGGTTAGTACGTCAGTCTAATACGTATGGGGGCCCCGGATACATTTTTTTTCGTGGGGCAAAATATTGATTCTGTCTGTTCGATTTCCAACTGCTGATTGTATGGTCTCCCAGAGATACGCTGCTGCCAGACATATATCTCTTGTAGAGAACAAAAGAGTTCTCACCAGAAGTCAGTCTTTGTATGGGAGAACTGGCCGAGGTGGCTGCCGGCGGAGCGATCGGCCAAAACATCATTGAGCCAACAACCATCTAATGTGAATGGCTGGGGCGGAGGTAGGGCACTCTTGGATGATGCGACTACACACAGTGGTGCCTTGTGTATGGAAGTGGTGAGCGATGTGGGAACACGGGACGCCGTTTGTGCACCCTGCTGTTCAGGTGAGAAGGGAGGGGATCCCTGGACATGACTGGGAGGAACCAAATATTAATAGTAAAGCCACACCCTATAATGGCAATGTCTCTATGGACAGCAGAGTGCACGTCCTCACCAGGGGATCCGTCCCAGTAGGTAAATCCAGAAGCGCATGAAGAGAAGGACAGCACCACAGCAATTGTGAAAAAACAGCTCCCGTATTTATTCTGCCATCTGTAACGTTTCGGTCCGTGGACCTTTTTCAAGCATAGTGAAAAGACAATACAACCACCATTATATACCCTTAGGCCAAACCCATTAATTAACAAGCAACCAATGGTGTGGCTCCATACACCTGGAAAAAACACATCATAGTGCAACATACATATACACATATAAAAACAGTCCCACATTGCCAGCCCCCTATATATACTAGCCGCTAACAAAGTCCAACTACCTCTGATCGCTCGCCGCTATTGTATCACACTCATAAATCCCCAATAAGTCCCCAAAGTCCACAATGTAAACAAATATCACTCGCACCAATCCGGGTACTGCATCCACAATCATCATGGCATTGTGGGCGTGTTCAGAACAGGAGCAGTCCAATCAGCTCCTAAATCTTAGATCATGTGATCGACATATGCCCAGCATGCAGCGCTCCTCACCGCGCTAGTTCATAGGCTGCTGGTCCACATGTCAGTAGTAAACAAACACCGCCCACTCTTGTCCAATGGTGCACATTGTATTGCGCATGTCCGTGACATTATCCCTGTCCGTAGCTAATATGCGCATGTCGCAGTCCCGGACTCCAGCACAATCAGCACACTGAGTCCATATAGTCGGCAACTGCGCATGACAGAGGGATTCTCCATAGATCTCTTCATGACAGATGGCTCCAATGAGCGGTCCCATAGCGCTATAATGACGGAATCCAGCATAGTCAGCACACTGAATCTATTCAATCGGCAACTGCACCCGACACAGTAATGCTCCATAGACTTCTTCATGATAGATGGCTCCAGTGAGCGGTCACATAGTGCTACAATCAGCGCGCAAAAGTACATCCAGGCTCATAGCTAGGTATAGTATTTTTTCACTCCAGGTCCATAGTATACAACGGTATACAATATAACATTTCTCCACTGGACACCTTATATATTTATCCCCAATATCGACTATTCCTATATTATGTGATCCGTCATTTTAAATATTTACATCTTTTCATATGGGCCTGTAATGAGAGACGACATACAGAAAAAAACAACCATCATGATAACCTAAACTCAGTCCGTATCAAACTCCTTGCAAGGACATACATAGATCACAAACACCTTTGGTACCAGGGATTCCCAGCCAGCCTCAAGCTGCTTAGCATTTGCGATCTGACGAGAGCAGGCACATTAACTCCATAGACATATATATTTTTATATCCTGGAAAAAATACATCCAAGCAGAAAAAGGGGAAAAAAAGGGGAAAAATCACAATTTATAAAAAACGGATTAAGGTAGATATCAGGCGAACAGCCACATTCTATTCAGATCAAATTGATCAAGAGGCTACATTTGTATATATAGGACAGATCTAAAAGGCAACTGTTAATGAGACCACCCCTAACAAAAATAAACAGTATATAATAGAATTAAAAACAATAATACACCGATAAGGTACCACAAAGGCCCAAAAGGACCTTACAGGAGACAACTTTGTTGATAATCAATATTTAAGCCTTTTGGAGAAAGAGTATCAAGCTCATAGATCCATTTCAATTCTTTTCTCTTCAGAAGGGAAACCCGATCGCCACCCCGTCTTGGCATAGGTACATCATCTATGACTCGGTATCTTAGCTGATTAACCGAGTGCCCTAACTCATGGAAGTGCCTAGGTACTGGAAGGTCAATCAAATTTGTTCTAATAGTACTTTTATGCTTTGAAATTCTCGCTTTGACCTCAACTGTGGTCTCCCCTACATAGTAGATACCACACGGGCAGCTAAGGATGTAGACCACAAAACTAGTTCTGCATGTATACCGTTTCCGTATCATATACTTTTTTCCAGTGTGGCGATGATAAAAACATGCCCCTTTAATTAAGTTATTGCAGCTTGCACATCCGAGACAGGGAAAATTACCCAGGCTCGGACGGCTTAAAGTAGTCTGCGGATCCCTCCTTGAGCTGCCCACATCAGACACCACCAACTCGTCCTTCAGATTTCTATTTCTCCTATATGAGAAGAGTGGGGGCGAATGAAACTCACTCACATTGTCATGTCCCCTCCCCAGAAGTGACCAGTGCCTTCGAATCACATCCGAGATCTGGCCACTCAAACCATTAAATGCTGTCACAAATGGTATCCTCTTATTATATTCTATAGCAACCTTGGGAGTAAGGAGCTCATCTCTTCCTTTAGACAATGCTTTAATTTTGAATGTATCCAGGTCCTCCTTAGGATATCCTCTCGCCAGAAATTTTTGGCACATCTCATTAAGCCTCAAATCTATAATAGTCACTTGAGACAATCCTCCTGACTCTTAACCCCTTAATCCCATATGACGTACTATCCCGTCCAGGTGACCTGGGACTTAATTCCCATGGACGGGATAGTACGTCATATGCGATCGGCCGCGCTCACGGGGGGAGCGCGGCCGATCGCGGCCGGGTGTCAGCTGCCTATCGCAGCTGACATCCGGCACTATGTGCCAGGAGCGGTCACGGACCGCTCCCGGCACATTAACCCCCGGCACACCGCGATCAAAGATGATCGCGGTGTGCCGGCGGTGCAGGGAAGCATCGCGCAGGGAGGGGGCTCCCTGCGGGCTTCCCTGAGACGATCGGTACACGGTGATGTGCTCACCGTGTACCGAGCGTCTTCTCCCTGCAGTCCCCGGATCCAAAATGGCCGCCGGGCTGCATCCGGGTCCTGCAGGGAGCACTTCCGGGTCAGGATCAGGCTGCAGCTGCAG